>NC_064626.1:266838661-267179911 GCF_023864275.1 Schistocerca cancellata | reverse complement strand
CCAGAATAGCTACAGAGTGGCTCCGGGAACACTCTTATGAGTTTAAATATTTCTGCTTGAGCATATCTGGGATGCCTTCCCATGTGCTGTTCAGAAGAGATGTCCACCCCTCGTACTCTTACGGGTTTATGGACAGCTCTGCAGGATTAATGTGTTAGCTCTCTCCAGCACTGTTTCAGACATTAGTTGAGTCCATGCCATGTCGTGTTGCGGCACTTCTGCGTGCTTGCGGGGGCCCTACATGATATTAGGCAGGTGTACCAGTTGTACTTAACCAAATACTTCAATATTACATGAATATCCATTAAATTCATGTTAATGTAGTCTTACTGCTCATAGCATGTGAAGATCTGAACCAAACATAATACATTCTATATACATTTTCAAATGTGGCACATGAGTGTACTATATTATGTACCTAAACCACATATTGCAGTATTACACAAATAACATTAATTTCATATTTCTGTACTCTTATTAAAGATAGCGTGTGAATATCCGAACCAAAATATAATGGGTTCTACATAGATTTTCAAAGTGACTTACCTGTACAGTTATTTTACAGATAATGAAATATCACATCCATCAAAGACTATTAGACATTATTAAAAATGACAAAATTACTATCTATTGTTGAAAGGTCCTATGAGACACATCTACACGATCATTTTTGAGTGCAAATTTTGTCGTGCATCTAAAAATATTTTATTTGTATTCTGTTTTCAAAGTACTAAATTGTATCCCTGTATGAGGGTGTTATGAACGTGTATTTGTGGATATGTTAAGCACCTAGCCAAATAAGTGTCCACCTTCCTTTCCTGGTAATGTCCCTTGTAATCCAAAAATCATGTGGATCGCACAATAGTGCCACTTTGTTACAATCTCTGCCACTATTATGACAAGTGTTAACATCTTCTGATGCAAGAGTGTGATAACTGCAGATCACAGCAATGTATTGGCTGCTAAATATGTCCAACTGTGTGTTAATGGTTATTCACTGAGCACTGTGTCAGATATAGTGAAAGTAATGTTTTCAAATACTCAATGACTTATTGTTCCTATGCCCTGCACTGCATGATAACAAGTTTATTAATTTTCAATGCAACATGCACTTGAGAATGATTATAAAGCAAAAATAACAATTGTGTGAATTAAATGAACAGTAATTTACATTCAAATGGCAGAAATTTCTTTCAAAAAGTTCTAAATCACTAGTTCAAAAAATGTTCAAATGTGTGTGAAATCTTATGGGCCTTAACTGCTAAGGTCATCATTCCCTAAGTTTACATACTACTTAACCTAAATTATCCTAAGGACAAACACACACACACACACACACCCATGCCCAAGGGAGGACTCGAACCTCCGCCGGGACCAGCCGCATCACTACTTCCCCATGAAGGAAAAATGGATAGTGCTTTCACCAGCATTGTGCTCTTTCAGCAAAGATGCTATGGACCGCTGTCCACCCTACTTTACAAAGCAGAGAAGCCTCTGAACCCCATGTTCTGTGAAGAGTCATCGACATCCAACCATTTAGCACTTAGTGGTAGTTTCACTGTCCTTCTGCCTCTTTCTGTAGAAGCTCACAACAGAACCACATGAACATTCAACCAAATTCATCATTTTCAAGATAATTGTTCATAGGGTCTGCTTAATAATAATCTGCCCTTTGTCAAAGTTGCTTAGCTCAATGGATTTCCCATTTGCAATCCATATCCTCACTAGGGTGATCACCTGCCTATGTCTGCTCCACTTACATACTTTTGTTACTGTGTCAAGTGCCAGCAATGCTACCAGGTGACATGCAACGTCGTAGTGAGCACTGGTCATCATGTTTTGGCTGATCAGTGTTCACAGTGTACATAACAGAATTTGGGGACAATATTATATAAAGACAAGAGCACGTAGATGAAGGTAAGATGGCAAAAATGATATTTGGAGAAGAATTTATCAAAGCACTGATTGACCTGAGTACAAACAAAGCCCCTGGAGTAACTCATATTCCTTCAGAATTGTTGAGATCCTTGGGAGAGTTAGCCTGGTGTGTAATATATATGAGACAGGCAAAATCTGCTCAGACTACATGAAGAACACTCATTCTAATTCCAGAGAAACCATGTGCTGTCAGGTATGAATACTACCAAACCATCTGTTTGATAAGTCATGATTGCAAAATGTTGACACAAATTTTTAAAGAAAAATGGGATTTTCATAACACCAGCAGGAGCTCTACGCACTTTGTACACATGTAGTCAAAAGCTGTCATTATGTTACCAAGGAAAACATGCATGAGCTAAATCACAGTTTAATTTTAGTTTATTTAAACAACAGTACAAGAAACTTATATTACATTGCCAATTTACTATTTGATTAAACAAATCAGAAACTTTCATATCATTTTATTACTGCAGCTGACATATCAATATACACTCCTAGAAATTGAAATAAGAACACCGTGAATTCATTGTCCCAGGAAGGGGAAACTTTATTGACACATTCCTGGGGTCAGATACATCACATGATCACACTGACAGAACCACAGGCACATAGACACAGGCAACAGAGCATGCACAATGTCGGCACTAGTACAGTGTATATCCACCTTTCGCAGCAATGCAGGCTGCTATTCTCCCATGGAGACGATCGTAGAGATGCTGGATGTAGTCCTGTGGAACGGCTTGCCATGCCATTTCCACCTGGCGCCTCAGTTGGACCAGCGTTCGTGCTGGACGTGCAGACCGCGTGAGACGATGCTTCATCCAGTCCCAAACATGCTCAATGGGGGACAGATCCGGAGATCTTGCTGGCCAGGGTAGTTGACTTACACCTTCTAGAGCACGTTGGGTGGCACGGGATACATGCGGACGTGCATTGTCCTGTTGGAACAGCAAGTTCCCTTGCCGGTCTAGGAATGGTAGAACGATGGGTTCGATGACGGTTTGGATGTACCGTGCACTATTCAGTGTCCCCTCGACGATCACCAGTGGTGTACGGCCAGTGTAGGAGATCGCTCCCCACACCATGATGCCGGGTGTTGGCCCTGTGTGCCTCGGTCGTATGCAGTCCTGATTGTGGCGCTCACCTGCACGGCGCCAAACACGCATACGACCATCATTGGCACCAAGGCAGAAGCGACTCTCATCGCTGAAGACGACACGTCTCCATTCGTCCCTCCATTCACGCCTGTCGCAACACCACTGGAGGCGGGCTGCACGATGTTGGGGCGTGAGCGGAAGACGGCCTAACGGTGTGCGGGACCGTAGCCCAGCTTCATGGAGACGGTTGCGAATGGTCCTCGCCGATACCCCAGGAGCAACAATGTCCCTAATTTGCTGGGAAGTGGCGGTGCGGTCCCCTACGGCACTGCGTAGGATCCTACGGTCTTGGCGTGCATCCGTGCGTTGCTGCGGTCCGGTCCCAGGTCAACGGGCACGTGCACCTTCCGCCGACCACTGGCGACAACATCGATGTACTGTGAAGACCTCACGCCCCAAGTGTTGAGCAATTCGGCGGTACGTCCACCCGGCCTCCCGCATGCCCACTATACGCCCTCGCTCAAAGTCCGTCAACTGCACATACGGTTCACGTCCACGCTGTCGCGGCATGCTACCAGTGTTAAAGACTGCGATGGAGCTCCGTATGCCACGGCAAACTGGCTGACACTGACGGCGGCGGTGCACAAATGCTGCGAAGCTAGCGCCATTCGACGGCCAACACCGCGGTTCCTGGTGTGTCCGCTGTGCCGTGCATGTGATCATTACTTGTACAGCCCTCTCGCAGTGTCCGGAGCAAGTATGGTGGGTCTGACACACCGGTGTCAATGTGTTCTTTTTTCCATTTCCAGGAGTGTATTACAACACTTTTTTAAATACATATTGAACAAAAACACTCTTTCATTGCAATATAAAAGGACAAAGGCTTTATATATTGAAGAAGTATCAGTTATCACGAAGTTCCTTCCATCTACACAGTTAGTTGTCTTGCACATTTTTGGGAAATGCTTCACACTTCTCACTGTATGCACTGTTTTTACATGTCCTTTGTAAACAAAGCTATGGCATAAATTACACCTTAAGGTAGTAGATGTTTTCTTGCTTGTCCACATGTCACACACAGACCTCTTTTCTTGGTGGTAGGCTCCTCAGTTCTTTCAACACATTGATCTTTGTATTCCACAAGGAAAGTTGCAGTGTTGGCAGGAAGTGAAGGTATATCAGCTCTTACCACTAGTTGAGACTTCATAAGAGACTGTGCTAAATCTTTAAAAACAAAAATCTTCTCTTCTTTTTTTGATTTGCCTCATCTGCATGAAAAATCATTTGAGCATTGATTCTTGCTATATCCATAAGAGCATAGGATACAACCAATCGCCAGCTTCTTGTCACCCATGCGACAGAACACACACCTCCCAGTTGATTGGCTGTGTCAACTCCTTCCTTTGTTATATTTCAATCCAAAACTATCTCTGGTTTACGTGTAACTTCATCAGTGGTTCCAAACTTGTGCGTAGTTGAAAGTAATATAACTGCCTTGTTTTGTTTCGGCACATTCAAAACTAGTGTCATATCATTCTGAAAACCAAATAAAAAGGAGTGGATAGCCCTACATTTCCCAGGTAAATATTCTTGTCAGATCTTGCATTTGTTTTTTCTCAACGTGTTGATGCATGTTAGTCGCTTATTCAAAAGGGAGTTGGCTAAGGAATAGCTAGTGTACCAATTATCCATTGTAACACTTCTTCTTCAGCCTCCAGTGTGGGTAACTAGCCTTCCTACAATACCATGGTCTTTTAGGTTGTTTTCCACAATATACTTCAAAATTACTAGTGAAGAATGTTTTAGCATCTTCTAAAACAAAATTCTTTATCCCGTACTTCACTGGTTTGTTTGGGATCTACTAAACAAAAGAACAGCGACCTCGAAAAGCTTGCACCTTTTTGTCTACTGTCACTAATTGTGCTACATTATAAGCGTTCTTGCAGTTCACCATAGAGGCATCCAATATTTGCCTTATTGCAGCAAGTCTGTTACCTAGTTACTCTTCTTTCTTGCCTTGTACTCTTGTCGTCAAAACAGATACATCATAAAAGGAACAGAAATCTTCTGTGCCTCATCACAGCTCTCATAATCTCCATGCCAGTAGCATCTGCTGTCCACAGTTCAATAACATTTGTGTGGTTTGCTTTTTAGTCCTATTGAGATACAGCAATCCCAACGATGCCATTATTTCACACCTTGTAGTTTTTTAGCATATATTTCTCTGGAATATTGTACACATTCTTTCTTAGATTGAATGTATATGTTTGTGTATTTTACAATTTCATCAATCATTTCCAGGCTAAGTATAGTTCATAAAGCCTCTGTTTCACTTTGACCCCTCTGGTAACACATGCAGGCCCATGGAATATTTTCACAGTATTTTCTTTCTGTTTTTTAAGTCACAGTAGGACATATTTTATTCCATTTACATGTTCTGTCCCTCCCAATAAAAATATCACCAGTGGAGAGAGGCTCTTCACAGTCATCATCTGAATTGTGGACTTGATCAGAATCTGAATCGTGGTCACTTTGTGTGATAAATTCCTCTTCTTCTTCAGAGTTGTCACTGTTTTTGTTGTCTGATACACGGCTGAACTCTGGATCCCCATTGAGTAACCAATCAAGCTCATTGTCTGTCAGCTTTGATCTTGCCCTGCACAGTGATATACCCGCTTGTTATGTGTGATCATTTGATTCAGTTAAAAAGGAACAAAATAAAAGTGAAGGAAAAATTACTTAAATGTCTCGGAATGTGGTGTACTTTGTACACTAAGATGACACACTCACAGTTTATTTTAAATAACTGTAACTCACGAGAACCTATGATAACACAACTTCTCACTGTGCTATCTGAAATAATAATGCAGGAATAGGTAGGGGCTTGCTATTGTAAAACAACAATGGAACTGTGCACGACAATGTTCTTTGCGGTTGGCGCACTTTATACAGAGGCGCGCCTGGTTGAGGGTTAAATTCACTCTTGTTATTAACCACAAATACAGTTAGGGGTAAATGTATTGGTACATAACTGTGGAGAATCCCAAGGTCCCAGAAGAGGCTGCAATAAGATGTATGGTTATAAATTTTACATGCTATCCTTACCAAGCACTTTTGTAGAATAAACACTTCTTTGACCTTTGTTGTGTTGTCTCAGAAGACTATGCCACAGCAAAGAACTGTGTAAAAGTATGTTAGCAAGCCCAACTGGAGGTCCACACAATGACTGAGACTTCTAAGTGTAAAGCTGTCAAATGAGCTTTTTGGTTAGGTCATCCACATGCTGGTGTCACCACAGTTTACTACACATCTGTATGCCAAGGGAATTTACACATCGAGACTTATCCAATGTGCGCCCATTGATCATTACTTCAGGTATGTGTATGTCATTTTATTTGTTTTTAATTGCATACTATAGGTCTTTGTAGGATTATAGATCAACTATTTGCTGTGAGCCAGTTGTAAATTTGCCCCATTATTCCCCTGGCCCTGTCTGCTATGGGTGTGCAAACATCAGACATTTTCAAGAGTTGTCCATCATACTGGGCAAATCACTGTCTTAATATATATGCAGCTGAGACTATGTTTATATATCTGAAAACTCCTGCCAGGCCCCTAGACCAAAATGGACCAAATTTGGCACCCAAACTCATTTCCCCCAAGGAGACCAACACAGGGGCATTTATAACGCTCTAGCTCTAAAACTTGCAGAGATACAGACATACAATAGCATCGACCTGCATTATCCACCTACTCTGCAGGGTAGCCTACACGTCAGGTCCCTTATGGGTAATCAGGTAGGCAATCTGCCATATGTGGATGTATTGCCTCCCCCCTAGCATATGGACATCCATTCCCTTCCTTCCGCAGCAAATAATGTGTCGTTTCCAAGTTGATGACCATCAGTACATCGTAGTAAGAATACTAAATGCAATGTGATTATACACCCAGAGCGTGCCCCGCATTGTGTGGTCACTGGACGTACACTATGCTCTTAGTGCAGGTACAGACCACTGTATTCGCCGAGTTTGAAACACTGTATCATTGTATTCATTCAGTGTGAAATAGCTATATGCTTCCATCACCTTTATACTTATGTACAAATGCTGCATGCATTATGTATCTGACAAGGATATGCGACATGGCTGAATAGCATTGATATGTCCCAACAATAGACATGTGGTTGGCAATGCCTGTGGGAAGGTTGAGATGGAGAGGGAGAGAGAGAGAGAGAGAGAGAGAGAGAAGTAGGAGGGGATGAGAAGGGACAGCGGGGGCAGGAGGGGATGTACAAAGAGGAACTGGGAAGAGGAGGTGGACAGAGAGAGGAGAGGACGAGGCAGGCAGAGAGAGGGGGAGGTGTAGATGGACAGAAAAGATGGAGGGAAGAGCATATGGGCTGAGAGGTGGGAGGGAATGATGGACTCATAAGAGTTGTGCACTTTGTATAAGACATACGTGTACGTAGTTAGAGCAGGGGGAAAGTCTACTTAAGCCAATCACTAAAACTTTTGAGATGTTGCATTTAATTTATTCTCTACTCCTAATTTAGTCTTATACCTGTAGCGCCATTTTTTTATGTGGTCATCTCTTCTGTATGGTTGTGACATTACTCCAAAAATGCCTTTAATGCCAAAACACTTTAGTTTTGCTGGTATAATTTTTAAGGTACACAGCTGAAGGCCTTGGCAAGATCACAAAAAAGATCAACAGGGCAATTTTTCCTGTTGAGTTCTATCAGAATCGCATTTGTGAGATTAGATATTGCTTTCTCAGTAGAAAAGATTTATGGAAGCCAAACTCTTATTTTACATGTACTTGCATTGACTACTGATAAGGATACTATTAGAGCTACATACTTAGGGCACTTTCATGCAGTTTGTTATATCACATCATTCTTTGAGGAAAATGTCTGAAAATATTTCTTGTTGCTTAGAAATGAGTAATCTGAATTCTTCGTGGAGTATGTCCACAATATTCATGTGAGATTCTCTTCTGAAAATTAGAGATTCTTATAACAATATCGCAATAAATCTTTCCCCTTAAGTAATAATCAGAATTATTCCCAAAAAAATAGTGCCTATAAAAAGTCACAAAAAATACAAGATCAAAAGATGGCTTGCACAACATTTCAAAAAAACAAATGTGAGACTTGTGCTGACAGCCAATTGAAGAAACATGTTTTTGAAGAATCTATTTATTTACTTGGTTAATATTTAAGGTAAATAATTAAGCAGATGGAGTTCAATGTATTACAGAAATGACACATTAGCTAAAACTTCATCCAGTTTAGCATGTAACAAAACTTGATGAAGTGCTTAATTTTCAATTGTAAGATATTTTAATTTAGTGCAGTTGAGATATTCATGAATTATAATAAATCATTTCATGTTCACATCACTTCATTGGAGTCTGCTACATGGTCTTTTGTTTACAGCATTGTAATTCTGCCATGTAAAACTTCGCTCATTCCACATTTTAGGAATTCATTGCATCAATGGACTGGATATAAAAATAAATAAAATAAAACTGAATAATGTCTATAAAATTCTTCTGTATGTTGCTTTTAAGTAACACCTGGTATGAACCTTATTCCTGTTTCCAAATTACACCTGGTTTGTGACAGTTTCTAGCAATTAGTGTGCACTCTACAGGATATTAGCCTGATCGAATCACAGAGATGAATCACATAATAATCTTAACAGTGTTTATTTATATGCCTAATTTCAGTTCTTCCGCTTTCAGCATTGTTTAGCTCCATTTTAAGTGGACTTAAAAACATGAAAACAATAATCTTGTGCTGTGTGCACTCTTTTTTTTAATTTCTAGATATACTAGTTACAATATAAAAAAGCATATTGTTTTATTTTACCTGCGAATTTGGGAACTGAGTGTCTCAGAAACCAACACAAAATCTTCATCGTCTGATAAAAGTACACCATTGGCAAAATGCAGCTTTTCAAGCAATACTTCACTTGTATTCGTTGTGGGGCTATACTTTAGCAACCTGTATTAAGAAGAGACAAGTGAAAATGTATCCGACATCACAGTTAAAAGACTCATTGAAATAATTAAGTGGAAAAATAATTAACATTGTGTTATCTTTCACAGAATGGGATTACTGCCACTGGTGAAACATAGACTACACTCATTTAAAATGTCGCTGTCAGTGACAAAAAAAAAAATAAATAAATAAATAAATAAATAAATAAATTACAAAATGTGTGTTACAGATGTAATTATAATTCATATTAGATGAGCTATAAAACATCACTAAATCAGCAATAACTGTTTTGTGTAGGTGATCTATGGTCATCAGAAACTTGACAACTACAACTCATTTTAAATGCAGTCGACAATGGCAAACACAGTGGGATGTAATTACAACTCATATTTGATTATTCATAACACATCGCCAAGTCAGGATCAATACTTTTCTATAAGTGCTATAAATTCTTCAGAAACTGTATCACTGAAAAATAAATATTTACCTAAAGGGAACATCAAAGTAACAAAACCATACTGTATCCAAAAAATTGAGTATTTGCAGAAAACTGCTGGTCTGTCAAGGAAAAAGAAAGTACAACTGTAGGAAAAAAAGAACTGACAATGAGTTGAAGGCTAAGTGGAAAAAAATATGCACTCGGCTTATTGAAGGAACTATCCCGACATTTTCATTATGTGATTTAAGCCCGCCATGGAAAAATCAACGTAGGTACACAAGTATTAGAAACTCACTCACCCCAAGTGGTGTCCAGTGTCTTAATCATTTTGCCTCATCACTTACTATGATACAATAGAAACAAAACCAATATCTGAATCAAAATGAAAACTCTCAAATTCAAAGAGATGCCTGTGTAATGTATAGTTGCTATACTACGTAATATTGATGCAGCTGTAGTTTCACCTTGAATGTGTTAATAAGAAGAAATGTTTGTTTTCATTTGTATTAATCATAATTTGCGTGAATTAAATCTGCTTCTCCAGCAAAGTGAAATAGAAAGTTAAATGTGCATTCAGGTACATGTGCTCTTACTGGTATGAGTGGGAGCAGCAGCTACACGGACCTTATAGATACAAGTCCATAATTTAAAGCTATTTTGAATGTAAAGATTTCCTTTGTCTGGAGAGGCCAAGTAAAAATAGAATATAAAACTTCAGTAATAATTGTATAAAACAGAAAATTCAGTTAAAATGGTTACAATTACACAGAGATGGAAAGGGTAACAAGCACTTAATATCAGGAAACATAACTCACAGCACAGGCAACAGAAACACTGACAATAGATAATAATAATACTCCTATTTTGCAACTACACAGTTCTTTTTCTTCAGGGATGAAAGAGGGATTGACAAGAGAGGGTTGAAAAGGGAGGACAAAAGGGGGTAGAGGAAGTGATGAGGCACACATCAATCAGCCTCTCTTGAGGAGCTAATTCCTAAGTCTAGAAGAATTATTTTCTATTTTAAATTATTCTATTAGGTATAATGTGAGTTACTCCTTCTTGAGGTAAATACTGGTCAGCCTTTTCATTGATTTGCAATTTTAACCTCAGTATTAATCAAGACACTTTCATATGGCTTGTTGACTCAAAAAAAGTGTTCTACAATGTAGAATGATACAAGATGTTTGAAATTCTCAGGAAAAATGAGTATAAGCTATAGGGAAACATGGGTAATATACAGAGGAAACAACACAAATAGAAGACCAACTGAGGGTGCTCAGATTAAAAAGTAAGATCAGGACGCAATTTTGGCCCCTGTTGTTCAATCCATTCATTGAAGAAGCTATAACAAATAAAAGAAAGGTTCAGGAATGAAATTAATATTCAAGGTGAAAGGATATCAATGATAAGATTCATTATGACATTGCTTGTCTGAATGTAAAGATTTCCTTTGTCTGGAGAAGCCAAGTAAAAATAGAATATAAAACTTCAGTAACTGTCAGTGAAATTGAAGAAGAAATACAGCACATGTTGAATGATAGAAACAGTCTAAATAACACATTATATGGGTTGAGAATACATCAAAGAAAGGCAACAGTAATGAGGAGTGACAGAAATGAGATCGTAATAGGGATCAGTTAAACTGCCAGCTACTGCTGAGGGGTATATCAGTTCCTTCACACCTCCCCTTCCTTTCATTTAAGTGCCAATAAGTTACAAGACACATGCAACCAAACATAGGGAGTCATACATAAATTTCTTCATGACCTTAAAGAAGAAATGAAATCTAATCAACACTGTAGACTGCAATGGCAAAGGTGTGTGGTATTTTACTCCTAACAGTACAGAGAATATGTGCAGCAGCACAGGGAATGGAAAACTGCAGATACGAAATGAATTTTCAACCTCCAACAAATCCAAGACTGCCATTGATTTAGAACACATCCAGAAATGTTGTTCATTGAACTGTATTGGAATTTTGTGACTATGATAAGTAACCCAAAAGGCAAAATAGCCAGCTGATGTTTTATACAGCAAGACTGCTTTCACAGGTGGTCACTTCCAAACTGGCAAACCAAGAACTTGACCATCCAATTGCTGAAAATGCTGTGGTCCACAACATGAATGACATCAGCAGCTACTTCACTGCATGAGACATTTTGATACTTCCTTCCAGCACTAGTTTCTATGAACTAGCAGGTGGGATTTGTCTCTACAGCATATCCTGCGCTCTTGCAATCCTGCTGACCTAAACATCCACCACCTTGTTTCCCATTGCCTCACCTTTTCCCTTCTCTCTTCTGCTCCCACCAGCCCTTCCCCATTTAGACTGTGTAGTGTCTTCTCCTACAACCCCCCCCCCCCCCCAAAGGGCATATTTTCTCTCTCTCTCCCATACTCCCCTTAACCTCTCCCTCCGCCTCTCTCCTCCATTTTCCACCCTCTCTCCTCCCACATCCCTCACTGTTTTCCCCTTCATCTGCACCCTCATCTCTTCCCCCCCCCCCCCCCAACCTTCCCCCACCCCCACCCCCCTCTCTACCTTCTACATGCTATACCCTCTGAACTCATTCTGTCTCGTTGTGCAGCCACTGATTCATCTGTTAAAAGGCCTGCCTTGTAACATTCCAATGCCCCCCCCCCCTCGACTTGTGCATCCTTCCCTACCCCCTCCCCAACCCCAACAACTACCCTCAATAACCGATAACCAACAATCAGTTTCATCATGGCTGCAGGCATTATGGGTGTCGGTGAGCTAGTGTGTTTGAATGTGAATGTGTACACTTTTACTGCAGATAGAGCACCAGCTTGAAATCTAATGTAAATATTATATTCTGTTGAGTGTTTCTAAGCACCATCCATTATTCAGCTATAGTTGAGTGGTTGCCTTTCCTCTATTTTACATAAAAATAGTAGTATATAAGTCAATCACTTCATCTCTAAGACAGTATGTCATTTTTTCCAGACAGGCTACTATTTCACTACAGTATTTTCTAAATACTTTCTTGGCACACAGTTTCATAGCCATCATAAACTGTTTAAAAGAAGTCATCATCCCCTTCTGACTGTAAGACCTTTATTGCAATTCACTGTCTGTCAATCTAGGTTATCCTGTCATCTTCAAATGAGTGCCTTGTAATACATTATGTATACAGGTATCAGACAGCATTGTTTGATGGCATAGTTTCTAGGTTTGGTTCAACATGCATGATACTTTGGACTGAAGTCTTATAATTTGGGACAGCTGAAGTACATGACGGGAACACGAGTGGGGGGGAAGTATGCAGAAAATGTTGAGGGGCGGATTTCTATACTTGACTCTCTAGCCACCAGTTTTGCTACTCCTTAGTACAGTGATAAAATTAACATAAAAACTGATGACCACGAAGTAGACAATGTAAAGAAATTATGCTACCTGGAAAGCAAAATAATGCATGACAGTAGAAGTGATGAGGATAAAAAAAAAGCAGAGTAGCACTGGCAAAGAGGACACTACTCTCTAAAAGAAGTCTATTATTATTAAACATAGGATATACATATGGAGAACAGGATTATATAAAGTAAATCATGGACCATGGAAAAATTAAAAAAGAAGAGAGCCAAAGCATTTGAGATATGGTGCTACAGAAGGATGTTGAAAATTAAGTGGATTCATAAGATAAGAAATGATGTGATTCTCTGCAGAACTGGCAAAGAAAGGAGTATGTGGAAGCCACTGGCTAGAAGAACAGACTGGATGATGGGTCATACTTAAGACATCAGAGAATAGCTGCATTTGTACTAGAGGGAGCTAAAGACAGTAAAAACTGAAGGCTGAAGGGGAAGACATATATCGGAAAACATATTTCAAGAAATGTCACCAAAGATACATCATGATAGTGTAAAAAAGAAATTAAATATAGAATGCAACACATATCATTCAAAAAAATGAGAATACAGAACATTGCTTTGACACTGAGTGCATTTCACAAGTCAGGGATAAAGACTGAAGAAAACCGGAACAAAAATGTAAACAGACACTCACAGACTGTAAAAGAAAAGAAATAATGGGAAGGAAGAACCAATCACAAGAGGAGGCCAGACAGGGATTTGTAACCCGCTCTTACCTATCCTTTAAAATAATAATAATAATAATAATAATAGAGAGAGAGAGAGAGAGAGAGCAAGACAGCAAGATGATGGAGTATGGAGCCAGGAAAAGAGAAGGAAGTATATAAAAAAGAACTATATACAAGAGAAGAGTATATAAAAGAGAAGGATGTATATAAAAATACTAAGGCAGGTTATGGAAGTGAGGAGACTTGAAAAACAAGTGATAAAATTTAGCAGAAGGTGAAGCCGGATGTATAGTGGGAAATACATGCTTGTGAGAGAGCAGGTCTACAGATGCAAAAGCACTGGACGAGAGGATCTTAGGTGTCATCATGAGCCTAGTTAAAGTGTTTTAGAGCTTCATTGCTGACTGGCTAATACTGATTAATACTTGTGCTATCATTTTTGCTGGCAATTGTTATTCATGTCAATATAATATTGCAGGGTATTTGTCATTCCATGGAGCCTGGAGCTTCAGATGCCTCCTCTTTCTCATGGTAATTCCTCCCATCAATTATTTCAATGTGATATTCCACAAGGTATGATTTCAAGATGGCGGCTACAGTAAAAATTAAGCAAGTGTCCTTCCAGAAAAACTTAAATTTTGCCGTAAAAAAGAAAATTGTAAAGACAAAATCAAGAAACTGAATGAACGCATAACGAGCTTACAGTTCATAATCAGCAGTTTGAAAACGGACATTTCGAAAATACAACAAGAAAATAGTGAACTGAACACGCTAAAACTTGTGCGAGATAGTTCATCCGTTGCGGAAAAGTGGTCTAATGTAAAGTGCAAGAACAGCAAGTCCAAAGTGCAAATTCGGAAAACCTGCAAAAGTTACACAAGCTTTGTACACGAAAACACATTTCAAGTACTTTCGATCGTCGATAGTGAAAATGCAACTTACAGTTCGCATGAACGATGGGAAAAGCAAAAAGGCACTTCGGGAAATAAGGTAAGAGAAGAAAATTTACTGACGCAAACAACTGTGAAGGAGGTCAATATAAATGTGCCGACCAAAAATTGTGTCGAAGTGTGTAGTAAAACAATACAAAACGATTCGCAAATTGTGAACTCCATTAACAGGAAACTGTTTGTGTTTTCAGACAGCCATGGTCGTGGACTTCCGACTAAACTAAAAGAAACAACTAAAACATTTTCGTGTGGTATAGTGAAACCGGGAGCCCCACTTAGCGAAATTAAAAAAATGACCGAATCCACAGAGGCAAAAAATCTGCATGATAAAGACTTCGTTGTACTTATGGGAGGCGCAAACGATGTCTACAAAAATGAAACAGCGAGTGCAACGTGTGATTTTAAACAGTGTCTGAGGAACCTCACTCACACTAACGTAGTACTTGTCAATATTCCGCATTGCTATGATCTTCTAAGATGGTCATGTGTTAACAGGGAAATAGAAAGTGCCAACAGTCAGTTTGCAAAAATCTGCAGACATTTTAAAAACGTGAAATGCGTTGATATAAGCAATATTGGACGTAGATTCCACACACAACACGGACTTCACCTGAATGGCTTGGGGAAAGAATATCTGACAAACCTGATAACCAGGGTAATAAAAAACCATCAAAATAAATTCAAAACCAAAACGATAATTGCATTGCCATCGCCTGACTCCATAATGAAAATGCTTCAAAAAAATTCATTAGAAACTTCATCAGCAGCAGCAAAACATGTAAAAAAAGACCAAATTTTAACAGAAAGAACAGTGGACATCGATTTCAACAACAAAAGAACTACTGTTCCTCATCAGCCAAGTATTATTTTAGACGAAAATAACAAAAACGAGAAGACTCCAAGTTCACAAGGAAACACAGCAGTAGTGGTAGCACCAACATTTGAAGTGTCAGAAACAGCACCACCATCAACAACAACAAATAGAAGGCTGTTGGACAGAAGAAATGCTGAGCCTCCTTCTCATCTCAATGATTTTTTGTGTGTGGGCCTGAAGAAAAAGAAGGGACAACAGTAGGTAGTGTCAGGTGTCTCCTCTCTCCTGTCTCAAGGCAGACTCCAATGGATTCTCAGTCAGGTAACAGCACTAATAGAATGAAAAAGCAAGAGGAAGGCATCTCTTTCTTTCATCAAAACATAAGGGGCCTCTTAAACAAAACAGATCAACTCCTTATTAACATTAGTGAAAAGGACAGTATAAATAATGCCCAGATTTTGTGCCTAACTGAGCACCATGTTACTGATAAATGTGCCTTGCCATCTATAGTAAGTTATACTTTAGTAACATACTACTGCAGGGAAAGTAAAGATAAAGGTGGAGTAGCAATTTATGTTAAGGATAGTGTAGCATACAAAGCTACAGATATTAAGAAATATTGTGTGGAACAACAATTTGAGGCATGTGCCACAGAAATAACTAAATTCTACCCAATAATAGTGTTGGCTGTCTACAGGGCTCCTTCAGGTGACATAAAAACTTTTCTGCATTCAATGGATCTCCTACTGTCATGGTTACTTTCAAAAGAGAAGGATATTGTAGTATTAGGTGATTTAAATATAAACTTTTTGACAGAAAATAAGAATAAAATAGACTTTGAGATTGTGATGACCTTACACAATCTGACATCAGTAATAAACTTCCCAACAAGAATTACATCCGAGTGCCAAACTATGATAGACAACATTTTTTTTAGATGTAAATAGACATCAGAATTATATTGTCAGGCAGGTTATAAGTGGGCTTTCAGATCATGATGGACAAATTCTCACTATTTATGACGTTAATCTGTTCAAAAAAGAATTTCCTCGATGGAAATTCATAAGAGTAATTAATGAAGAGGCGAAAGGAACTTTCAACCACAGGTTGCAGCAAATGGATCGGTCTTTAGTATATAGCCATGATGATGTTGATACTAAATTTAACTGTTTTATAAATGAATTCTGTGCTCTTTTTGAAGAAATATTTCCCAAGAAATGGGTCAGAAACAGGGCTTCCAATTCTGTAAGCAAACCTTGGATTACAAAAGGTATAAAACGATCATGTAAAACCAAAAGGGAAACTTATGCTGCAATAAGATTCTGTAAAGATGTAGAAAAATGGGAACACTATAGAACATACTGTAAAATTTTGAAGAAACTAATACAGAAATCAAAAGCCCTTTATTATGAGAAGAAAATACATAATTTTAATAATAAAATAAAAGCAATTTGGAGCATTGTAAAAAAAGAAACAGGAAGAGATACAACAAGTAAAGAAGATATAAATAATATCAGATATGAAGGTATCCTAGTAGATAACCCCAAAACGGTGGCTGAGATTTTTAATAAACACTTCCTATCAGTAACTCAACAGATTGGTTGCAAGCCCGATGTTGATGAAGCTGTAACTCTTTGTCAAGCCGTATATTCAAACACAATTTCAGAAATGCACTTTAATCCTGTCACTGTAGAAGAAATTCAAAAAATCATCATGTCTCTAAAAAGTACGAATTCTGCAGGGGTTGATAATATATCTAGTAATTTATTGAAATATTCTTGTGTGTGGATAAGGGACATTCTCTGTCATATTTTCAATGCTTCCCTTCAGAAAGATGTTGTTCCCAGTAGACTTAAGTATGCCATTGTGAAGCCCCTGTACAAAAAGGGTGATAAAGCTGAACTAACTAACTATCGACCTATCTCTTTGCTAACAGCTTTCTCCAAAATTCTAGAAAAGCTAATACATGTAAGAATTACTGATCATCTCATGAAGAACGAAGTTCTCAGTAAGAGCCAGTTTGGCTTTCAAAAGGGCCGTTCAACAGAAGATGCAGTCACTTGCAAATGAAGTCCTAGAAACTCTTAATAAAAAAATGCTAGCACTTGGTGTCATCTGTGATTTATCCAAAGCGTTTGACTGTGTTGATCACCAGATTCTCTTGCAAAAAGCAAAATTAGTAGGAATAAGTGGTGTTGCAGGCAATTGGCTACAGCCATACCTCCAAGACAGAAAACAAAAAGTTGTGTTGAATAGCTCGGGTGGAGTATGTGACACTTCCTCAGATTATGAATGGAGTTCCATTACATGTGGAGTGCCCCAGGGCTCAATTCTTGGGCCACTATTATTCCTGATTTTTATAAATGATCTACCATCATGTACAAGCCTGCCGTGTAAGTTTACATTATTTGCTGATGATACCACAATTTTTATGATCAGTAGAACAGACAACACTCTTGAGGAACTCATTAATCACATACTCTCAGATATGGTTAATTGGTTCAAGGTGAATGGTCTCTCATTAAATTCCAGTAAGACCAGCTTTATTCAATTCTGTACAAAAACAGAAAAAGAGAGAGAGATAAGTGTGACATGTGGTAATCAACCAATAGTTAGAATGGAAACAACAAAATTTCTTGGAGTGCACATTGACAAGAAAATGAACTGGTCTTCACATATTATTGATCTCTGTAAGAGGCCTAGCTCTGCTACCTATGCTTTACGGGTTGTCACTACATGTGTTGAACCTAACACTGCAAAAGTGGCATATTATGGCTATTTTCATTGTCTCATTGAGTACGGAATTATTTTTTGGGGCAACCAGCCATTAGCAAGGAAAGTGTTCATTGCACAGAAGCGAGCTTTAAGAATTATATTTGGATTGCGCCCAAGAGACTCTTGTACAAATAGTTTTCGTAATATTAAAATATACACAACTACATGCCAATATATTTTTTCTCTCATGTTTTTTGTTTGTAAAAATATAGATATATTTCAACCAAACAGTAATTATCATGAGCATAGCACACGGAGGAAGAATGACATACACAGTGAACTCAGAAATTTGAGCTTGGCACAAAATGGTGTCCGCTACACTGGAGCAAAACTCTTCAATGCTCTTCCTCCCGAAATAAAGACACAGATACCTAACAATAGTGAGTTTAAGAAAGCTCTAAAAATATTTTTGCTAGAAAAAGCTTTTTACAGTCTAGATGAATTTTTAACTAAATAAATTGTAATATTTTAATACTATATAATACAAGTTGACATAATGCCACTATGAATTTTATTTAACTGTGTGTGCTCCATATCTGTTTTCTGTAGTGTTTTAATGATTCTAAGAAAATATGTATTTTCTTTTTCTGTATTGCTGCCCAAAGAATTTACTGTATACATTTTTATATAATTATGTACTCAAATTTCTGTATATGCTATAAGATTATCAGATTGTATTTGTAAAAAACTGACTCGTTCCACGTCCTTGTGTATCCAACACAGTTGGACCTATGGAACACGAAATAAATTAAATCAAATCAATGTGAGATTCCACAAGGCACATGTAGTGAAGGGTAAAATTGCAAGAACAATGTGACAAAAAATTGATTCTAATGGCATACGAAATCCATCTGCATGCCAAATTGGGGGAACAGTTAGGACAGATTAAGATTGAATAAGTTTGGTCCTTTATTAGTAAAAAAAAAAAAAAAAGCTTAATGAAAATTTTACCACTAGACAGAACTGTAAGCAGCACAATAGGCACAACAAAAGATGCCGGGTACATATCTTTTCCTTAGTTTGCATCTGAGAAGCTTAGCATAACTGTCTGAATGCAGGATCACGTGCTGCTGGTAAAGGCCTTGTACAAGAAGGGAGACTGTGTCATAGTAGCTCTGCAGAAGTTCCAGATGGGTATAAATAAAGGTGTCGGTCTGACGTCTGCTAAGGGTCTGGAGAAAATGACAACAAAATTCAAAAAGACATGTTCTTTTCAAGTGTAATGTGGCGGAGGGAGAAAAACAGCTGATACAGCATCAGTAGAAGATGTAGCCACAGCACTACAGGAGGGGTTGAGTGGAGGTGTGCAATCATGCAGCGCATGGGGAATTGCCTGAACTTTGGATATGCTTATAAACATGTGCATAAAATTCTCTGGAACATCCTGCATTATTATCCATACAAAATTACCCATGTTCAGGACCTGCCAATAAGACAAATGTTTGCTCTAGAGTTTCTTGTTTGCATGGAAGTGCATAATGAATGGCCATGGACATTCTGTGGACAGAAAAAGCCCATTTCCATCTCTAGGGACATGTAAACATGCAGAATTGCAGGATATGGCAAACAGAAAATCCGCTCACACATCAACTGGTACCCCTTCATCTGCAAAGGGTGATGTGGGTTGATGTCATCAGTATCATAGGGCCATATTTTTCATGGATGTGCAGGTGGGATCATTTTTATGTAAGATGGTGTTCCTCCACACATTGCACAGCTAGTGAAGCAGCTGCTACAGAGGCATTTAAAAAATGCTAGAATTATCAGCCACCATTTCCCTACAGCCTGACCGCCCAGATCACCTGATCTCAATCCGTGTAACTTCTGGCTTTGGAGTTACATGAAGGATTTTGCATTCGGTGCTCTGATTACAAACATAGCTGAACTGAAGACACGCATTGCACAACACATTCTGAACAGGACCCCTGGGACACTCCGATCTGTTGTGGAAGATGCTGTTCCTCAATTTCAACTTGTGGCAGAAAATGGTGGACAACGTACAGAACATGTCTTGTGCCAATTTCATGATAATTAAAAACTGATTTCATTGTTGCTTTTTATGTAGTTTCTTGCCTCTGTACAATTAAAAACTGCTTTGGTAGATGAGCTTACCTAGCTAACAGTGCTACAACTACTGAATGCCAAACCTATGCTGTCATACACATTGCACAGTGTGGTTGGTTTAAGGTGCACCTCATACCATAGCTGAACCTTATGATTCTTACACCACCATCTAGTGCGAAAATTTTCATTAACTTCCCCACCATGTGACATTTCCCCTTCTTCATAACATTCCATTCAAATTTGACATCATTCTGAGCAGTGGTTCTTTTTTCCCAGTGTTTTGAAACTGGAACTTTAATTATAATCACCCTGTATTATCATTTACTGTTATGAGGGCTTTCAGTAAGATATGCAACATATTTTTCTTTCTTGGCCAATTTTGGATGAAAAGAATGTCAAACTTGATGGACATCATGGAATATACCTGCTTCTAACCCCGTAGTTTCATGAAGTTCCTGCATGTAGTGGCACTATACATAGCCTTCAAAATGATGTCTGTAACGGGAGGTGAGCAGAAAGCTGTCATTAAGTTTCTTTTGGTGGAAAACCTGAGCATTAAACTGGCAGAATGTCTACACAGACCTGAAAGTGAACAAATGCATGGTGAGGCTTTGAGTGAGGCATCTATCATCACAGCAACAAAGTCTTGCAAACCTTTTCTCTCTCTGTATGCAGCCAGCCACACACAGCTGTGACACCTGCAATGTTAGAATGTACAGACACTCTCAATCAATATGACGGATGGATCACAATGAAATACCTCACTGCTCAGCTGGACATCTCTGTTGGTAATGCTGACACACTCGTCCACCAGCTGGGGTACTCAAAGGTGTGTGCCCGCAGGGTTCCTCTCCACCTGATAGAAGGCCATAAAGAGTAATGAAGGTACATCTGTTTGGCCCAATGAAGGATGCACTCCATGGAAAGCACTACATGGATGAGATGGAGGTTATTGAGGAAGCAAGATGTTGGCTCTAACATCGACTAATTGTGTATTACCATGCAGGCGTACAGGCCTTCCCAATAAGGTGCCATATAGCCATCGCATTAAATGGAGATCAAGTTGAAAAATAGGTGTATTGGACTCCTGAATAAAACCAAACTGCTTTCAGAAAAAATGTGTTGCATTACTTATTGAACTCATAGGTCACTCACATACAGACTTATCCATCAGTTACAGAAACCTCAATCTCAAGGAAAATGGTTAAGAGCTTCACAAAAGGACAAAGAGCTTTGCACTCCAAACGTAAAGCATTTTTAGAGATAAGTTAAGATTTCAGGTTTGCAATGGTTCCAGATGACCAAGAATACACTGGAACCAGAAGACAAATGTCTATGGTGCCCACAACAGCAGGGGGATTGGGTGGGGGGAGCTTATAATTGTTGGATACAAGCTAGGTAAACATGGATTTGCTGAGCTGGACTGGTTAGTGCCGCCAGCCCTCTGTCACTGTAACTTCTGGGCATGCGTCACTGACCACCATGTGATCCTGCAGTGGAATATAAGGTGTTACATTGACCAGGGATCTTGGATTAACCATTTCACTTGGGAAGACGAAATGAACCTCACTAAAAACACTTCAGTCTTAAGGTGTGCTGCGTGCCTGACATGATGCGTGGCTGTTGAGGGAGAACAGTGGTTGTATGGCCACCCATGCTGAAGGAACTACTTCTGGCTCCTATAAACTTTGTGTCATTGCTCAGGTCTGCATTCAACTTGGAGTAGAGAGTGTAGGATATTCAAAAAAAGAAAAGAAAATCCAGAAATTGAAGGTGACTAAATGTTTCCACAAAGACATCACCTACAGATTCTGATACCAAGAAATGCTCTTGCAAACACACATGCAAAATAGCAATGCTGATGAAACTGCAGCTGTCTCCATGCAAACTCCAATGGCAAGCACTGCTTTTGCCACTGACATGGATGCCAAATTGGAAGGCCAATTGATGAAAATTAATTTACCACAGCCAAAATCGGTGTCATCAAATCTCAAGGAGAAGACTAAGGAGAATCGTGCTGTCCAGAAAGTGGAATCAAAGCAGGTGGACCATCAGATCAGAAACACTCAGAGGATGATGACTCAACCATGGACTTTGATGTTTGGTTCAATGAAGCCTTGATACGTCTTAGTTCTCCCTCTTCTGAAGTGGGCTCTCCTACGTGAAGAAGAGCATGGGAAAAGCATGAACCTCCCAGATAAATGACTCCTGTGCTTCAATAGGACATTAATGGCTACAGAACACATATGGAGGAGCTGAAACTGTTGGCACAGGGGAGACCCCTCCATATGTGTCCACAGCAAACACATTTTAAACACAGCAACACCCTTGTGCTCAGGGGATACAAACTCCATCAAAAGAATGACCCCAGTGGACAGAGGGATAAAGATGGAGTGACTGCCTTTGTGAACAACACTTACCACTCCACCTCTGTCTTTCTCAGAACATATATTCAGGCAGTTGCTGTCACTGTGTATATTTCATTCAATGTTACAATTTGTAGTATGAAAACTGTCACTCAACAAAATTTTGGCTAGAGTGGCTCGTTCTGAGCTGATTTCACAACTTCTGCAATCCTTCCTACTTGCAGGAGATTTTAATGCACACAATGTGCTATAGGGATCTACACTGACCTGCTGCAGGGGTCAAGTTATCGAAAACATCATTGTGTCAGAAAAGTTATGCCACTTTAATGCTGGTAGTAGCACACAATTTAGCAGTGTCATGGCGTCATTTTGCCCATAGATCTTGCTTCCTGTTCTCCTGCCCTTATAGATCCTGCTCACTGGGAAATGGTCAATGACTTGGCATTCAAGTGACCACTTCCCTATCTGGATCCACCTTTCAGACACAGGTGTCTCTGAAAGGAAGCAAGTAGGTGGCTGATGATATGAAATATAGGAAATAAAATGTGTTATTGCACCACATGTTGTTTGAAATTAAGTGAAAAGTAGAATTGCCCTTCCAATTTATATTGTAAAGGAAGGGTAACACTTTCTGAACTGAGCAAGCATTGTTTTACTGTATTAGTGTTGTGTTCTGTGAATACTTTGAATCTTATATATCATCTATCAAAACAATGATGCTTTGGAGAGTCTGGTTCTTCAGTTTTAGAACATAGTCTCTACACCACTACTTTGAATATTCATTCATGAGTAGTGTTCTTTTCATAATTTTGTGACATCTCAATGCGATGCCTGGGCTCTAGGGTCCATATTCACTAGTATTCTTCCCTGTTTTGCAATATTTTTTCCTTTCTGTTATTTAGCTACCACTCTATCTCTCCCTATTTCTCTTACTTTGTCGGACCATAATTTCTTTTGTTTTCTTCTCATCACAGAATCTGTGTGTGTGTACATGATGTGGATGAGATTTGATAAAGTGTGTGTTTAAAAGCTAAGTTTTTTTGTATATGAGCATGTGTGCTACTCAACAGGGCCTACAGGGAGAGTGATTGTCTCCTCTTGTGACATTTTATAGGCACTTATACTAGTTAATCTGGCAGTAATTAAACAAAGTGAAATGCTAAAGTGCACAGAAAATAATAAGAAATCTACATAATAAACAACCATATATGTTTATAGGGCATAACACATAAATAAAGATAGCATACTGCCATATGTGAGCTGCCCCTAAATGTTTATTATGATGACTTCTGACACTTCATAAACACACTGTCATGATACCCCATTGTCACATGAACCTTACACTATCAGTCAGTACTCCAATGTTGCATTCAAGATGTTGAAATGCATATAAATGAATACACAATAAACTCTTGCAAATCACTTGGTTGTACCGTGATATTATTTGGCTTCAGCCTTTGTCACTACTCAAAGAGAAGCCTACATTTAATGAAGGAATACCTGCCACTCCCATCTCCTAACAAAGTATATACACCATCTTGCAGAGTTACATCTGATGAAGAATGGCTCCAGTAGACAGTACCATCACGGGCAACATCAACACTATTTATTAGTAATGGTTTTTTCCCATTTATAGGAATATCTGCAGATACCAGTTTAGTAACCAAACCTGCAAAAAAGTTAATAGAAACATAATATAATAACACTTCATACTTGACAGAAAGTGACATTACAGCCTCTGGTATAGGGAGGAAAAAAATTTCCAAAGAATATGCAATACCTACATGTTGACTGCACCTAAATCTTTGTGTCTTTTATCAGATTCCAACCACAGACATGTGCTACAAAGTCAGTCAGTAAGAAGGTAACAAGGGCCTTTTTCAAAGAACGCACTCTCTACATGGCCATTTCAGAACATTTCACTGTAATTTATTTTATTTTATTTATTTATTATTTTAACAAAAGGTTTGAAAGGAAGAATGACACCAGGTTTATTCAGACAGCACTTGATGAAATATAGCACAAACACTATTCTCTATGAACTACAAGGGGCAGACAGAATTATCTGAGTTCTTGGCTCATACCAGCTCATGCCATGAGAACATATGAAGACAGGTCATTTGCATGGTCTTCTAGCAAGATGTAACAAGGCATCCGATAAAACCTTTGAATGTACCCTATGTAAATAAAGAAGCTTCAGCTTGGAGGTAAATTGTCTAATGTTAACCTCAGACTAAAAATGTGATCAATAGAAGTGCTTCTAGACAGACATTTACTCTGATTGGTTTCCATCATCAGATCGGTAATGTATGCTTGTCTATTCATTTAAGGACTTTCTCAAAAATGCACTGTGAAGAAAAGTTATCTTTACGTTTTGAGTATACTAAGCTTTGAAATGTTACATTACATGAAGTTTCCATTAATATTCAAAAACAAAAAAACCACAAGTGGCCCATTGGGACCATCCGACCACCATGTCATCCTCAGTTGAGGATGCAGATATGAGGGGCGTGTGGTCAGCACACCGCTCTCCTGGTCGTTATGATGGTTTTCTTTGACCGGAGCTGCTACTATTCGGTCGAGTAGCTCCTCAATTGGCACCACGAGGCTGAGTGCACCCCAAAAAATGGTAACAGCGCATGGCAGCTGGATGGTCACCCATCCAAGTGACGGCCACGCCCAACAGTGCTTAACTTCGGTGATCTCATGGGAACCGGTGTATCCACTGCGGCAAGGCCATTGCCAATATTCAAAAACAGGAATCAAAAATTAAAAGTGGGCATTATTTGTTTCCATTTTGCTACTACTTCAGGCAGTCTTGCGGATATGAAGTTTTCTTTTTCAAATGATTATATGGGAAGGATAGATTCCTTTTCACTGCATGCAGGAAGTGTTGAGTTGCAGACAGGCACAATGAAACATAGTGCTGTTCATGACACTGGTCATGTTTATGTGTGTTGTTTTTGTGTTTGTGTGATTTGTGCCTGTGTAAATATCCACTTGTTTTCTGGTTTGCAAGAAGGACTTCATCCTCTCTGGCTTCCGGCGGCTATCTGATTTGGTGAAGACTGCCAGTCTCGCTAGCGGGATGAAAGCAGAGCTCACCATCTGCAGCATCGTCGACAGGACTGACTGCAGACCTTTGGTACAGAGCCGAGTGGAGGGTCTGAATCAGAGGCTGAGACGGTTCTGCGACCGTGTGGGCTGCAGATTCCTCGACTTGCGCCATAGGGTGGTGGGGTTTCGGGTTCCGCAGGATAGGTCAGGAGTCCACTACACGCAACAAGCGGCTACACGGGTAGCAGAGGTTATGTGGCGTGGGCTGGGCGGTTTTTTAGGTTAGATGGCCTCGGGCAAGTACAGAAAGGGCAACAGCCTCAACGGGTGAGGGGCAAAGTCAGAACATGCGGGGACCAAGCAGCAATCGGTATTGTAATTGTAAACTGTCGAAGCTGCGTTGGTAAAGTACTGGAACTTCAAGCGCTGATAGAAAGCACTGAAGCTGAAATCGTTATAGGGACAGAAAGCTGGCTGAAGCCAGAGATAAATTCTGCCGAAATTTTTACAAAGGTACAGACGGTGTTTAGAAAGGATAGATTGCATGCAACCGGTGGTGGAGTGTTCGTCGCTGTTAGTAGTAGTTTATCCTGTAGTGAAGTAGAAGTGGATAGTTCCTGTGACTTGTTATGGGTGGAGGTTACACTCAACAACCGAGCTCGGTTAATGATTGGCTCCTTTTACCGACCCACCGACTCAGCAGCATTAGTGGCAGAACAACTGAGAGAAAATTTGGAATACATTTCACATAAATTTTCTCAGCATGTTATAGTCTTAGGTGGAGATTTCAATTTACCAGATATAGACTGGGACACTCAGATGTTTAGGACGGGTGGTAGGGACAGAGCATCGAGTGACATTATACTGAGTGCACTATCCGAAAATTACCTCGAGCAATTAAACAGAGAACCGACTCGTGGAGATAACATCTTGGACCTACTGGTAACAAACAGACCCGAACTTTTCGACTCTGTAAGTGCAGAACAGGGAATCAGTGATCATAAGGCCGTTGCAGCATCCCTGAATATGGAAGTTAATAGGAATATAAAAAAAGGGCGGAAGGTTTATCTGTTTAGCAAGAGTAATAGAAGGCAGATTTCAGACTACCTAACAGATCAAAACGAAAATTTCTGTTCTGACACTGACAATGTTGAATGTTTATGGAAAAAGTTCAAGGCAATCGTAAAATGCGTTTTAGACAGGTACGTGCCGAGTAAAACTGTGAGGGATGGGAAAAACCCACCGTGGAACAACAACAAAGTTAGGAAACTACTGCGAAAGCAAAGAGAGCTTCACTGCAAGTTTAAACGCAGCCAAAACCTCTCAAACAAACAGAAGCTAAACGATGTCAAAGTTAGCGTAAGGAGGGCTATGCGTGAAGCGTTCAGTGAATTCGAAAGTAAAATTCTATGTACCGACTTGACAGAAAATCCTAGGAAGTTCTGGTCTTATGTTAAATCAGTAAGTGGCTCGAAACAGCATATCCAGACACTCCGGGATGATGATGGCATTGAAACAGAGGATGACAAGCGTAAAGCTGAAATACTAAACACCTTTTTCCAAAGCTGTTTCACAGAGGAAGACCGCACTGCAGTTCCTTCTCTAAATCCTCGCACAAACGAAAAAATGGCTGACATCGAAATAAGTGTCCAAGGAATAGAAAAGCAACTGGAATCACTCAACAGAGGAAAGTCCACTGGACCTGACGGGATACCAATTCGATTCTACACAGAGTATGCGAAAGAACTTGCCCCCCTTCTAACAGCCATGTACCACAAGTCTCTAGAGGAACGGAAGGTTCCAAATGATTGGAAAAGAGCACAGGTAGTCCCAGTCTTCAAGAAGGGTCATCGAGCAGATGCGCAAAACTATAGACCTATATCTCTGACGTCGATCTGTTGTAGAATTTTAGAACATGTTTTTTGCTCGAATATCATGTCGTTTTTGGAAACTCAGAATCTACTATGTAGGAATCAACATGGATTCCGGAAACAGCGATCGTGTGAGACCCAACTCGCTTTATTTGTTTATGAGACCCAGAAAATATTAGATACAGGCTCCCAGGTAGATGCTATTTTTCTTGACTTCCGGAAGGCGTTCGATACAGTTCTGCACTGTCGCCTGATAAACAAAGTAAGAGCCTACGGAATATCAGACCAGCTGTGTGGCTGGATTGAAGAGTTTTTAGCAAACAGAACACAGCATGTTGTTATCAACGGAGAGACATCTACAGACGTTAAAGTAACCTCTGGTGTGCCACAGGGGAGTGTCATGGGACCATTGCTTTTCACAATATATATAAATGACCTAGTAGATAGTGTCGGAAGTTCCATGCGGCTTTTCGCGGATGATGCTGTAGTATACAGAGAAGTTGCAGCATTAGAAAATTGTAGCGAAATGCAGGAAGATCTGCAGCGGATAGGCACTTGGTGCAGGGAGTGGCAACTGACCCTTAACATAGACAAATGTAATGTATTGTGAATACATAGAAAGAAGGATCCTTTATTGTATGTGGAACAAACACTGGTAGCAGTTACTTCTGTAAAATATCTGGGAGTATGCGTGCGGAACGATTTGAAGTGGAATGATAATATAAAATTAATTGTTAGTAAGGCGGGTACCAGGTTGAGATTCATTGGGAGAGTCCTTAGAAAATGTAGTCCATCAACAAAGGAGGTGGCTTACAAAACACTCGTTTGACCTATACTTGAGTATTGCTCATCAGTGTGGGATCCGTACCAGATCGGGTTGACGGAGGAGATAGAGAAGATTCAAAGAAGAGCGGCGCGTTTCGTCACAGGGTTATTTGGTAACCGTGATAGCATTACGGAGATGTTTAACAAACTCAAGTGGCAGACTCTGCAAGAGAGGCGCTCTGCATCGCGGTGTAGCTTGCTCGCCAGGTTTCGAGAGGGTGCGTTTCTGGATGAGGTATCGAATATATTGCTTCCCCCTACTTATACCTCCCGAGGAGATCACGAATGTAAAATTAGAGAGATTAGAGCACGCACAGAGGCCTTCAGACAGTCGTTCTTCCCGCGAACCATACGCGACTGGAACAGGAAAGGGAGGTAATGACAGTGGCACGTAAAGTGCCCTCCGCCACACACCGTTGGGTGGCTTGTGGAGTATAAATGTAGATGTAGATGTAGATGTAGATATATCTATTTCTTTCATTGGGCCTGTCTGCAATTCAATAACTCCTCTATGTGGTGAGCAACTATCTATCCTTTTCATATTGTAGTTATTCCATCCTGGTCTTTCCAGTGTTTCTTTTCAAAACAAAATATTTCATATAAAATCTTGTTTCATTTCATAATTAAACTTTCCTTGAATGTCAACCTATTTTCAATATGTGACAGATAACACACATTCTGTTTTTTGTTAAATGAGAAGGCTGCTTTGCCTTTTTTGGGAGGCATGGAAGGGGATGATTCTTTTTGAACTGTTTTGATCACTGTCATGAAGTCCACAGCCAAAGCATTAGGAGTTTGTGCTGTGTTCAGATCAGAAGGTACAGATAAAATTTTCATAATCTACAAAATTTTCATTACTGGACTAGTAATACTGCTTTCACTTGGCTAAGTAACAATATTAGTGAACCATTGGACAGCTTAGCACTGTTAAAAGTAATAAAAGTGACAGATTTGGCAGAGAGAAAACACAAATGAAGTTTTGTAGTACAGGAATCATTATGAGAAGGTTTTTCTCATAGGCTGAGCACTTTATCACTATTATTACTGAGACCATAAGTAGCATTGCAGTATATCGGTTTTACATATTTTGGCTAATTCTCCAAGGGTGCCACAAACATGAACTAAAGGTTGCTACATCACACTTTACATAGGAATGAAGTATGATTCTGTCACAAAACAAGATGAAATCTAACCATTGGTTCACATTTAGGGACAAAAAGTAGTAAATAATTTAGGAGTAAAGGTAATGAATCACCAAACTGTAAAGTCCTTGAGTTCATTGAGTTGTCAACAGCTCGTAAATATGACTGAAAACTTAGCTAGTTGTCAGGCATACACACACACTCTTGTATGGCTACACTATGCTGGCTGAATACACTCTGTGAATACTGTAGGTCTACATTTTTGACTGGGGCTAGAGGTAGTGTTTGTTGGAGCAAGCGAGGGAGAAAAAAGTCAGGGACTGGGAGGGAGGGCAGCAGGTGCACATAATAATAATGCAATATGGCCAGCAGCACCAGTGAGATTGTGCAGTGCACAATGATGATGACATGGGTTGGGAGGCAAGGTGATAGAGCAGAGGAAAGAAAGACTGCAGGGAAGAGGATGTGGGCTGAGGATAATTGAAGTTAGGATTCTGGTGCAGGGTGGAGGTGGTTGGGGTACTGAGCGTTGATGGAGACTGAGACCAGGATGGTTACATTAATGAAGAATGTGCTGCAAGAAAAACTCCCACCTATGTAATTCAGAGAAGATGATGCTTGGGGGAAGGACCTAGATGCCATGGGCTGTGAGGTAGCCAATGAAATCAAGCACATTGTGCTCTGCAGTATGATCTGCCATTGAGTGGTTCACTGCCACAGTTTGGCAATTTAGCATTCTATTGATTTTACATACATTATTAAACTGAAAAATATATTCTGTACAAGCTGCCCATTTGGTACCTTACATGATGATAAAGCAAACATAAGAGTGCTTCTTACAAAGGTCCTGTTCATGATATCATGCTGTGATGTAGAATGAGTCAAGTAATTTACAAAATAACACTTTTTTCCTCTACAATTCTCTACTGTCAATTTACATGAGTGTCTCATACTTTTATTTTGTTGTTGTTGTTGTTGTTGTTGTTGTTGTTATTGTTGTGGTCTTCAGCCCTGCAACTGGTTTGATGCAGCTCTCCATGCTACTCTATCCTGTGCAAGCTTCTTCATCTCCCAATACCTACTGCAACCTACATCCTTCTGAATCTGCTTAGTGTATTCATCTCTTGGTCTCCCTCTACGATTTTTACCCTCCACGCTGCCCTCCAACACTAAATTGGCGATCCCTTGATGCCTCACTCAGAACGTGTCCTACCAACCGATCCCTTCTTCTAGTTAAGTTGTGCCACAAACTTCTCTTCTTCCCAATTCTATTCAATAACTCCTCATTAGTTATGTGATTTACCCAGCTAATCTTCAGCATTCTTCTGTAGCACCACATTTCGAAAGCTTCTATACTCTTCTTGTCCAAACTATTTATTGTCCATGTTTCATTTCCATACATGGCTACACTCCATACAATTACTTACAGAAACGACTTCCTGACACTTAAATCTATACTCGATGTTAACAAATTTCTCTTCTTCAGAAACGCTTTCCTTGCCATTGCCAGTCTACATTTTATATCCTCTCTACTTTGACAATCATCAGTTATTTTGCTCCCCAAATAGCAAAACTCCTTTACTACTTTAAGTGTCTCATTTCCTAATCTAATTCCCTCAGCATCAACTGACTTAATTCGACTACATTCCATTATCCTCATTTTGCTTTTGTTGATGTTCATCTTATATCCTCCTTTCAAGACACTGTCCATTCCGTTCAACTGCTCTTCCAAGTCCTTTGCTGTCTCTGACAGAATTACAATGTCATCGGCAAACCTCAAAGTTTTTATTTCTTCTCCATGGATTTTAATACCTACTCTGAATTTTTCTTCTGTTTCCTTTACTGCTTGCTCAATATACAGATTGAATAACTTCGGGGAGAGGCTACAACCCTGTCTCACTCCCTTCCCAACCGCTGCTTCCATTTCATGCCCCTCGACTCTTATAACTGCCATCTGGTTTCTGTACAAATTTTAAATAGCCTTTTGCTCCCTGTATTTTACCCCTGCCACCTTCAGAATTTGAAATAGAGTATTCCAGTCAACATTGTCAAAAGCTTCCTCTAAGACTACAAATGCTAGACACATAGGTTTGCCTTTCCTTAATCTATCTTCTAAGATAAGTCATAGAGTCAGTATTGCCTCATGTATTCCAATATTTCTACGGAATCCAAACTGATCTTCCCTGAGGTCGACTTCTACCAGTTTTTCCATTCGTCTGTAAAGAATTCGTGTTAGTATTTTGCAGCTGTGACTTATTAAACTGATAGTTTGATAATTTTCATATCTGTCAACACCTGCTTTCTTTGGGATTGGAATTATTATAACCTTCTTGAAGTCTGAGGGTATTTCGCCTGTCTCATACATCTTGCTCATCAGATGGTAGAGTTTTGTCAGGACTGGCTCTCCCAAGGCCATCAGTAACTCCCGGGACCTTGTTTCGACTCAGGTCTTTCAGTGCTCTAGCAAACTCTTCACGCAGTATCGTATCTCCCATTTCATCTTCATCTACAACCTCTTCCATTTCCATAATATTGTCCTCAAGTACATCGCCCTTGTATAGACCGTGTGTATACTCCTTCCACCTTTCTGCTTTCCCTTCTTTGCTTAGAACTGGGTTCCCATCTGAGCTCTTGATATTCATACAAGTGGCTCTCTTTTCTCCAAAGGTCTCTTTAATTTTCCTGTCTATCTTACCCCTAGTGAGATAGCCCTCTACATCCTTACATTTGTCCTCTAGCCATTCCTGCTTAGCCATTTTGCACTTCCTGTCGATCTCATTTTTGACACGTTTGTATTCCCTTTTGCCCGCGTTTTTATATTTTCTCCTTTCATCAATTAAATTCAATATTTCTTCTGTTACACAAGGATTTCTACTAGCCCTAGTCTTTTTACTTACTTGATCCTCTGGTGCCTTCACTACTTCATCCCTCAGAGCTACCCATTCTTCTTCTACTATATTTCTTTCCCCCATTCCTGTCAATTGTTCCCTTATGCTCTCCCTGAAACTCTGTACAACCTCTGGTTCTTTCAGTTTATCCAGGTCCCATTTCCTTAAATTCCCACCTTTTTGCAGTTTCATCGGTTTTAATCTACAGTTCATAACCAATAGATTGTGGTCAGAATCCACATCTGCCCCTGGAAATGTCTTACAATTTAAAACCTGGTTCCTAAATCTCTGTCTTACCATTATATAATCTATCTGATACCATCTTCAGCCTTCTTCCATGTATACAACCTTCTTTCATGATTCTTGAACCAAGTGTTAGCTATGATTAAGTTATGCTCTGTGCAAAATTCTACCAGGCGGCTTCCTCTTTCATTTTTTACCCCTAATCCATATTCACCTACTACGTTTCCTTGTCTTCCTTTTCCTACTATTTAGTTCCAGTCACTCATGACTATTAAATTTTCATCTCTCTTCACTATCTGAATAATTTCTTTTATCTCATCATACATTTCATCAATTTCTTCATTATCTGCAGAGCTAGTTGGCATATAAACTTGTACTACTGTAGAAGGCATGGGCTTCGTGTCTATCTTGGCCACAATAATGAGTTCACTATGCTGTTTGTAGTAGCTTACCCACACTCCCATTTTTTTTATTCATTATTAAACCTACTCCTGCATTACCCCTATTTTATTTTGTATTTATAACCCTGTATTCACCTGACCAAAAGTCTTGTTCCTCCCGCAACCGAACTTCACTAATTCCCACTATATCTAACCTTAACCTATCCATTTCTTTTATTTTATCAATCTGAATTAAATGAAAAATTATTAACTGGAACTTGCACATACAAAACTGTCTTCAAATGAGGTGTGCTATGACGTTGAGTTGGTGATGATGCTGATAATTATTTATTTTTACAGCACAATTATCAGTGCCCAAATGTCATGAGCTGATATATCAAGCTCATCAAAACTGGTGGGTCCTCTCATTCTGGGATCTGAGTGACTTGCACTTCATTTCTAACCTCCCAAATCTATTCCTCTCTTCTTCTTTCCAAAGAAAGAACTATTAATTCTAAAGCTATGATAGTGTATGTACTTTTATATGTGTTTATTGGCAGTTCAGAAACTTCTCCTGAAGATAATTCTGTCTCATAGTTTTATAACTACCTTTTTCTAAGCTGTCTGCCTCTGTAGTTGGAGGGTGATGCAATTGACTGTCATGTGGAGGTCCTAGTTTGATTCTCGGTATTTCCAAGGATTTTTCCTTGGTAGGAGGACTGGTAGCTACTTAACAGATTAGTAGTGGTTCCAAGGTCAAGACAACGACACATAGAGTTGTGTGCTGACCACATGCCCCTCCATAACAAATCCAATGATGCTACTGGAAGAGGATGATGTGGTGGTCGGTCAGGCCCAATTGGCTTGTCTAGGGCTAGAATGCAGAATGTCTAAGCTGATTGATGTTGCTGTTTTAGGAGACTTTAAAGTCTGTTGATGGTGATCATTACCAACCATTGAGTCCTTATTTTGTTTATTCCTTTTGTAGAACTACAAACATGAGTGTATTGCACAAATATATCAATGAGACCAACACATAATATTGTAGCAATTTGGTATGGCTGAGAGTGGTATAGAGGGTTGGAATCTCTGTCAGCTGCATGCTTGTCTTTGCTTACCTCACACAGTGCTTCTGCTTGTTAGCAGTGGAGGAAGGGGAGGAGAGGAGGAAGTACTGGCAAGTGCAGAGTCAGCTGAATTGTGCTGCTTTGGTAGAGTAACTGCTAAGGCTAGCCGGCCGCGGTGGTCTAGCGGTTCTGGCGCTGCAGTCCGGAACCGCGGGACTGCTACGGTCGCAGGTTCGAATCCTGCCTTGGGCATGGGTGTGTGTGATGTCCTTAGGTTAGTTAGGTTTAAGTAATTCTAAGTTCTAGGGGACTTATGACCTAAGATGTTGAGTCCCATAGTGCTCAGAGCCATTTGAACCATTTTTTGCTAAGGCTGTTTGACAACAAAACACTTTTATATTATATTTGTAATGCTGTTAAGTAAGTACAGATGTCCTCAGCCTAACAATTGGTTTGAACACTGAAGTACTAAATTAGACATGGCCCTGTTGGAGTTGGTACGTGCTTGCGTTCCTGTGACTTTTGAACTGCCTTACACAGCCAATTTTAGGGGTACCTATAGTTTCAATGTAAACTGTGAGCCACGCTGCAACTTGACATTTTTCATTAACAAATCAAGAACTGAAAAAAGCTATCAGTGAAAAAAATAACCCAAAGAGTAATGGGAGATTGAGTTCTATACCTCTCGATTTGTAGAATCGAACTTACCTACTGTGTAAAGCATTAATAAGTTATTCATCAAATAGAAGCTGAATCACAGGAAAAATACTGGTTATATGTGAGAGAGTGCTGATCAAGAAATATACAAATAAAATATGGTTATACTTTATGTTATTTGTTATTTAAGTTATGATTATGAGTAACATACTGAAGAGCCAAAGAAACTGGTATACCCGCCTAATATAGTGTAGGACCCCTGCCAGCATGCAGAAGTGCCACAACATGATGCAGCATGGACTCGACTAACGTCTGAGGTAGTGCTGGCGGGAAGTGATTCCATGAATCCTGCAGGGCTGTCCATAAATCTGTAAGAGTATGAGGAGGTGGAGATCTCTTCTGAACAGCACGTTGGAAGGCAGTCCAGATATGCTCAAGCGGAAGTGTTTAAACTCAAAAGAGTGTTCCTGGAGCCACTCTATAGCAATTCTGGACATATGCGGTGTTGCACTGTCCTGCTGGAATTGCCGAAGTCCGTCGGAATGCACAACAGACATGAATGGATGCAGATGATCAGACAGGATGCTTACATATGTTTCACCTGTCAAGAGTCATATCTAGATGTATCAGTGGTCCCAAATCCCTCCAACTGCACACGTCCCACACCATTACAGAGCCTCCACCAGCTTGAACAGTCCCCTGCTGTGTCCATGGACTCATGCGGTTGTCTCCATACCTGTACATGTTCATCTGCTTGATACAATTTGAAACAAGACTTGTCTGACCAGGCAACATGTTTCCAGTCATCAACAGTCCAATGTTGGCATTGACAGGCCCAGGTGAGGCATAAAGACTTGTGTCCTGCAGTCATCAAGGTTACATGAGTGGACCTTCGGCTCTGAAAGCCCATATCAATGATGTTTCGTTGAATGGTTCACATGCTGACATTTGTTGATTGCCCAGCATTGAAATCTGCAGCAATTTGTGGAAGAGTTGCACTTCTGTCACACTGAATGATTCTCTTCAGTCACCATTGGTCCCATTCTTGCAGAATCTCTTTCTGGCTGCAGCGATGTCAGGGATTTGATGTTTTACCAGATTCCTGATAGTCACGGTACACTCGTGAAATGGTCATATGGGAAAAATCCCCATTTCATTGCTACCTTGGAGATGCTGTGTGCCATCACTCATGCGCTGACTGTAACATCATGCTCAAACTCACATAAATCTTGACAACCTGTCAGTGTATCAGCAGTAACCAATCTAACAACTGCACCAGACGTCTTACATAGGGTGTATCATAATTAATGGCGTAAACGCATACAGTTGAAAGTACATGATACTAGAAGGAAAAAAGTCTCAGTAAACATGGGGTCAAAAACACATACCTCAAGAATATAGGGTCAAAAATGCATACCTTAAGAGCTACGAGCAATTTTTCATCTTTGATACTGTGAAATAGATCTCTTCTACTGCAAATTCTTTGCTTTCCATATTTTTGGAAGTGGTAGTATGGACCAAAATACGAAAAACAGTCCAGCAACATGTGCTCTAAAATGCATACCTTAACAGTTACAAGCACTTGATCATTAGAAGAGTTGTGTTTCAAAGTAGCAAAGACGATCAAGTGCTCATAATTCTTAGGGAATGCATTTTAGAGCATGTGTTTACCGGACTTTTTTTCTTGTTTTGGTCCATACTACCAGTTCCCAAAATATGGAAAGCAAAGAACTTGCAGAAAAGTAGATTTGTTTCACAGTATCGAAGATGAAAAATTGCTCATAGCTCTTAAGACATGCATTTTTGGCCCTATATTTACTGAGAATTTTAAGCTCTATTATTGTGTACTTTCAGTTGTACGCATTTACGCCATTCATTATGAGACACCCTGTACAGGCATTGCCGAACCCAGTGCCATATTCTGCACTTTTACATATCTTTGTATTTGAATATACACGCCTAGTCCAGTTTCTTTGGCACTTCAGTGTATATGTTAACCGAATTTTCCGCCAGTGCTTGGCAAACATGACAGTAATATTAAAGAGGATAACATTTCCTAATGTTCTGCAAAATTATGTTTATTTGATCACAAATAAAGACGGTCTGAAAAGCTGAAAACTGGTTCATGACCAAATAAAAACAGTTCTGCAGATTATTAGAGAGTGTTATCCTTGTCTCAACTTGTCGCCTGAAGATAGCCTGAGAAGCCGAAAGCAGGTTGTCACTGAACGAATATAATTTTGCAGAACATTAAGCAGTGTTATCCTTTTTAATATTAATAATATATTTATATATTTGCATTGAGGAATAAGCCTTTCAGCTGAGAATGATTTTCCCGCAAATAATTTTTTGTCTATTTATTTGAAAAAATACCCAAATGTAAATTTACTTGAATAATGCCCATCTATGGACTGTAACAGTAAAACTTGAAAGTCTGTAACAAGAAGGCCTTAAGAAGACTGGTATATGTCATCTAAAAACACACACTCTTCAACTTTGGTGGAAGCTATCCATTACAATTGGGGGAATCAGTAGGTCTGTAACAAGAGGGCCTTCAAGAAGAATGGTGAGTGTCATATGCAAACACACACTCTTCATCTTTGTCGGAGGCTGTCCATAATGACTGGGGCATCAGTAGGTCTAAAATGTATTTATGTATTTTCTGTACATACAACAGAAGGGGCTTACCCATGACAGAAGCTGAGTTCTTCCACATATCCAGAATCCATTAACAAAAGCATGCGATCCATCTTTGGCGTGAAGTTTTTCCTTTTCCTTCCCTTTTGTCTCTGTTTATTTGGGGAGCCTGTGATGGGGAAATAACATGAGGATGGATTTTTCTGCTTTCCTCTGGTAGATTCTACTTCCAAGGACTGTGTGGAAAGACTGACATTCAGTCAATCGGCCAAATGAAATATGGCATACGTTGATGGCTTTAAGGACCTACTCTTAGTTTTGATATTGTTCATTATTGCATATTCACTACAAACTGCTTGCCCATTTTTATCAGACCAACTGTATAATGCTGTAATTCATGAGCCATTTCTTAGCCATATAACTGGAAGAACTCAAAAGTGTTGGGCTGGTTCACTTTTGCAGCTACACTTGTTACACACAGTGGAAAGTCAAGGATGGAATAACAACAGTATGGAAAGGATAGATTGCTACTCACCACACAGAGGAGGTGGTGAATCGCAGACACACACAATGCAAAGAACACTAGAAGTATCACACAAAGTCCTTCCTCAGCTGTAAAGCTCTCATACATTCACACAATAACTCACACACCTAGTATTCTTTCAATTATGCCTGTCTGCTATGTGATGCCTTCTCTATGTGGGGCACACAAGTAACTTGTGTTATGCCACAGAGTAGTGAGGGGGAAGGATTTAAAATTTTACTCTAGTTCACACTAGCACTGACACAGACAACTCCAGGAAGATGTGGTTGAAATAGCTATGCAGCTGAAAGAAACAATCAAAACTGTAAGTCAGTGTAGTATGTGTGTACACGGTGCTACATTGGCACCAATCACCAGGCACAAGTTACACATTCAGCAAAATGTCCACTGAGAGAGAGAGAGAGACTGAGAGTGAGAGAGAGACAGAGAGAGAGAGAGAGAGAGAGAGACTTCACCTAACTGTCTCCCTCCTGTCTCCATAAAAACTGCAGTTCTCCACATCTGAATTCAGTTGGTCACTAAGATCGATGGCGTTTGTACCGAACTATTTGATTCAATGATTATTGTTGCGCAGTGACATATATGTGTTAGATGTTCCAGAACTTCATTTGAACACGCTGCTTGCTGTTCCTGAGATGGCAACATGCAAGTAACCATAAGTTGCAGCTCTTGGGACTTTGCACTGGCCACCTATTACACTGGCGATGGAGAGCTTGAGGTCTTCCAACACCAGTATATCTTTGTCACTTTAACATCATCATCATTGCTGGGTGAGAGGGCCATCCAATGCCTCTGTTCCTGATCATCACAACAATCACTTCCAGGTACCAAGATCTGCCTGTCCCATGGAGTGCAGTACAGCCAAGAATGCTCTACAGTGTGTGGAGGCATAATCTCATGCTACAGTTACTTTTTGTCATCAGTCTTCTGACTGGTTTGATGCGGCCCATCATGAATTCCTCTCCTGTGCTAATCTCTTCATAACAGAGTAGTACTTGCAACCTATGTCCTCAATTATTTGTTGGATGTAGTCCAATCCCTGTCTTCCTCTACAGTTTTTGCCCTTTACAGCTCCCTCTAGTACCATGGAAGTCATTCCCACATGTCTTAACAGATGTCCTATCGTCCGGTCCCTTCTCCTTATCAGTGTTTTCCACATATTCCTTTCCTCTACAATTCTGCGTAGAGCCTCCTCATTCCTTACCTTATCTGTCCACCTAATTTTCAACATTCGTCTGTAGCACCACATCTCGATTCTATTCTGTTCCGGTTTTCCCACAGTCCATGTTTCACTACCATACAGTGCTGTTCTCCAGACGTACATTCTCAGAAATTTCTTTCTCAGACTAAGGCTGATATTTGACATTAGTAGACTTCTCTTGGCCAGGCATGTCTTTTTTTGCCATAGCTAGTCTGCCTTTGATGTCCTTGTTCCGCCCATCATTGGTTATTTTTCTGCCTAGGTAGCAGAATTCCTTAACTTCATCTACTTCATGACCATCAATCCTGACGTTAAGTTTCTCACTGTTCTCATCTCTACTACTTCTCATTACCTTTATTTTTCTTCGATTTACTCTCAGTCCATACTGTGTACTCATTATGCTGCTCATTCCATTCAGCAGATCATGTAAGTCTTGAAACTTCCTGGCAGATTAACTCGGGACTCGAGTTCAAGTCTCAGTCTGGCAAACAGTTTTAATCTGCCAGGAAGTTTCATATCAGCACACACTCCACTGCAGAGTGAAAATCTTATTCTGGCATGTAATTCTTCTTCACTTTCACTCAGGATAGCAATATCATAAGCGAATCGTATCACTGATATCCTTTCGCCTTGAATTTTAATTCCACTCCTGAACCTTTCTTTTATTTCCATCATTGCTTCCTTAATGTACAGACTGAACAGTAGGGGCTACATCCTTGTCTTACACCCTTTTTAGTACGAGCACTTCATTCTTGGTTGTCCACTCTTATTATTCCCTCTTGGCTGTTGTACATATTGTATATGACCCATCTCTCCCTATAGCTTACTCCTCCTTTTTTCAGAATTTTGAACATCTCGCACCACTTTTACATTGTTGAACGCTTTTTCCAGGTCAACAAATCCTATGAACGTGTCTCGATTTTTCTTTAGTCTTGTTTCCAACATTAACCACACTGTCAGAACTGCCTCTCTCTGGCCTTTATTTTTCCTAAAGCCAAACTGATCCGTCATCCAGTGCCTCTCTCTGGCCTTTATTTTTCCTAAAGCCAAACTGATCCGTCATCCAGTGCATCCTCCCCTTTTCTTTTCCGTTCTTCTGTATATTATTCTTGTAAGCAACTTGGATGCATGGGCTGTTAAGCTGATCATGCGATAATTCTTGCACTTGTCAGCCCTTGCCCTCTTTGGAATTTTGTGGCTGATGCTTTTCCGAAAGTCAGATGGTATGTAGCCAGGCTCACACATTCTACATACCAACATGAATAGTCATTTTGTTGCCACTTCCTCAAATGATTTTAGAAATTCTGATGGAATATTATCTATCCCTTCTGCCTTATTTGACTTTAAGTCCTCCAAAGCTCTTTTAAATTCTGATTCCAATACTAGATCCCCTATCTCTTCTACATCGACTCCTGTTTCTTCTTCTATCACATCAGACAAATATTCCCCCTAATAGAGGCTTCCAATGTATTCTTTCCTCTTATCTGCTCCCTCCTCTGCATTTAACAGTGGAATTCCCGTTGCACTCTTAATGTTACCATGCTTGCTTTTAATGCCACCGAAGGTTATTTTGACTGTATGCTGAGTCTGTCCTTCCGACCATCATTTCTTCTTCAATGTCTTCACATTTTTCCTGCAGCCATTTCATCTTAGCTTCCCTGCACTTCCTATTTATTTCATTCCTCTGCAACTTGTATTTCTGTATTCCTGAGTGTCCCGGAACATTTATGTACATCCACCTTTCATCATTCAACTTCAGTATTTCTTCTGTTACCCATAGTTTCTTTGCAGTTGCCTTCTTTGTACCTATGTTTTCCTTCCCAATTTCTGTGATGGCCCTTTTCAGAGATGTCCATTCCTCTTCAACTGTACTGCCTACTGAGCTATTCCTTATTGCTGTATCTATAGGCTTAGAGAACTTAAAGCATATCTCATCATTCCTTAGTACTTCCATACCTCTCTCCTTTGCGTATTGATTCTTCCTGACTAATGTCTTAAACTTCAGCCTACTCCTCATCACTACTACATTGTGATCTGAGTCTATAGCTGCTCCTGGGTACTCCTTACAATCCAGTATCTGATTTTGGAATCTCTGTCTGACCATGATGTAATCTAACTATAATCTTCCCATATCACCCAGCCTTTTCCAAGTATACCTCCTCCTCTTGTGATACTTGAACAGGGTATTCACTTGTTACAGAACTCAATTAGTCTTTCTCCTCTCTCATTCCTTGTCCCAAACCCATATTCTCCTGTAACCTTTTCTTCTATTCCTTCCCCTACAACTGCAGTCCCCCATGACTATTAGATTTTCATCCCCCTTTATATCCTTTATGACCCTTTCAATATCCTCATACACTTTCTCTTCATCTTCAGCTTGTAGTGTCGGCATGTATACCTGAACTATCATTGTTGGTATTGGTTTGCTGGCGATTCTGATAAGAATGATCCTGTCACTGAACTGTTCACAGAAACACACTCCCTGCCCTACCTTCCTATTCATAATGAATCCTACTCCTGTTACACCATTTTCTGCTGCTGCTGATATTACACTATACTCATCTGACCAGAAATCCTTGTCTTCTTTCTGCTTCACTTCACTGACCCCTACTATATCTAGAGTGAGCCTTTGCATTTCCCTTTTCAGATTTTCTAGTTTCCCTACCACATTCAAGCTTCTGACATTCCATGCCCTGACTCATAGAACGTTATCCTTCCATTGATTATTCAATCTTTTTCTCATGGCAACCTCCCCCTTGGCAGTCACCTCCTGTAGATCTGAATGGGGGACTATTCCGGAAGGGAGAGATCATCATGACACTTCTTCAATTATAGGCCACATGTCCTGTGGATACACATTACGTGTCTTTACTGCAGTGGTTTCCATTGCCTTCTGTATCCTCATGCTTTTGATCATTGCTGATTCTTCTGCCTTTAGGGACAGTTTCCCACCCTTAGAACAAGAGAGTGCCCTGAACCTCTCTACTCCTCCGCCCTCTTTGACAAGGCCATTGGCAGAATGTGGGTGACTTCTTATGCTGGAAGTCTTCAACTCTCAATGCTGATTGTTAATCAAAATTTAGATGGTGGTGGGATTTGAATCTGGGACCAGAGACATTTTGATTATGAATCAAAGACACTACCCCTAGACCACGGGTGGTGACAATCAGAATCATCAAAGTCCCTCCATTTCACTAGTGTGAGATGTCAGCTGAGGCTGACAACAAAATGCAGAACTGTAAATCTGAACAAATAAACATTTACTTGCTAATCATGTTTGAATAGTGCTACAAGATACTCTACAGGTTCCACAACACCATCCTGACAACGTAGAGGTGTCTCCATTTGGTGCCCTCACATTGGTCATGACATGCCTATGAAAATGTTATTAAGTGGATATACAAAACAGCAATTTCTAAATGATTAAATGATTCATCCAGAATGTACATTACACTGTTATATTACTGCCACCCCCCCCCTCCCTCCCTCCCCCCCCAAAAAGTCATTAGTTGTGTAGCTTTCAGAAAAATTTCAAAATTTAAAACATATCTAGTAGTGAAACAAGCAAAAGTAATTTCACAGATATAGACTTTGTATTTTGATTTTTTAATATTATTTTATGCAATTTTTTCTGACAAATAATATTGTAACAGGCTGTAAATTCATGTGAGAGGAATGTAACTGCCAAAGATACAACACAATATAATTCATTTATAAAATGACATTTTGTAACCCTCACACAAGAGGAACTGCTGCACCAAAAGCTGCTTAACCAGTGTCTGCTGCAGAATTTTCTACAGTCCCATGCAATATTTCTCTAAACAGAAGAAAATATTCAAACTGATCATTGTGCATTGTGAACCTAGGACATGTATTTTATTGTTGTGCTATCAAATAAATTACAAACTAAATTTCATATTTTATCGAGAAAAAAATGTGTCACATACTGCAAAAGGAGTCATCTTACCATCTGGCACTGCATTTTCACTGTTTGATAAATACAATTTTATAGCAACACTACAGGGAATGCACAATAATAAACGTTACATAAAGAGATCAAAAATATTTAATACAGTCAGATTTTTCAACAATGAGAAGTGGCATAAAGTTAACTTCAAAGAAAATTTAAAATCACCATATTTTCAATACTGAATTCAGATTTAGTTTAGTTTACAGAACACTTACCAGTTTCAATGTTAACTTTGAACAGTCCATAATAAGTATCGGCAACATAAAGATTGCCATGTTTGTCAAATTTTAAGCCAAGTGGGCGTCCACAAATACTCTCTTCCCAGTAACCACCTGAAATGCAGCAAACTAATAAGAATAACAATAATTTTAAAAAAATTAAATCATTTTTTCTACTGACTCTACCACTTGCACTTAAGTTACTGACCATGAATGAAACTGGTTTCTTTGCCTCGGTTTCACTAAATGCATACACTATAAGGTTAAAAGTACCTGGATACCTACATCTGTTTGCTGCAACTGTGCAGCTAAAAGAATGCACAACTTACTCAATTTTTCACGAAACACGAAGCATTGATATAATGAAGACAAATTTCATTTCTCTTTTTTCTTAAGCATTTTGGGTAATTGCTGCCAGGGTTCTGGGTGACTTGATTTATCATGTAACCAGTTCTAGTTCATACCAAAGATGCTTACATATCTAAAGTTGTAAATTCTTTCATAGTGTGGGGAAATATACTGTTGTGTAAAACGGTTTTATAAATTCTTTTATTCGTTTTACGACTGACTTAAATTAACGATATGATATCAAATAGGAAACAGCTCCAGTTTATCACATCACTGTCATGAAACTTTCCAGTTAGCCCTCATATGCTTTAAGGAAGCGTTCCTGCAACACCTTACACAGTTTAAGAAAGTTTTCCTGCTAATGTTTTCACACTTTAAGGAAGCTTTCCTGTAACCCATTAGACTCTTTAAAGAAGCTTTCCTGTTACCCATTCCACACTTTAAGAAAGCATTCATGTCAACTGTTACACGCTTTACAAAATGTTTTCACTACTCTATATGCTAAAGAAAAGTTTTGCTAACACAATGCACTCTTATAGGAAACTTACATCCTACTTCTTTATACAGGATCTATTCACATTTACCTGTACATTATAGAAGCCTACTCCCTCTACAAATGACTCTGCCACAAATGAAGTTTAAGTCTCTTTAATACTAAAGATTTTGTAATTCAAGACAACAATATTAGGAAAAGGAAAGTTGTTATTCGCCATACAGCAGAGATGCTGAGTCACAGATAGGCACAACAAAAAGACTCTCACAAATAACCTTTCAGCCAACAAGGCCTTTTGGGATGAAAGCTTATTTGTGAGAGTCTTTTTGTTGTGACTATCTGTGACTCAGCATCTCCGCTATATGGTGAGTAGCAACTTTGGTTTTCATAATATTGTTACATCCCATCCTGGATTAACCATTGTCTAAACCAAGAACAACAGTAAGACAATCAAACCACAAAGAAAATTTGAGACAGTTATCACTGCCTGTAAGTCTGTCAGTACACGCCATAGTCTTAAATAAATGAGTAACAATTATGTTTCGTACTTATACCCTATTAAGGGGTGAACAATCCAACACAGTGTTACAAGCAAATCAGGGCCAGGCCAATAACCTGTTAGTATAATGAGAAGCTTCTGTGATTATTTTCTACTCTTAACACCTATAAGTCTTGTTTGAAGATGACACAAAGGAAATGGTCTTTCACAATTGAAAAGAAAATGTTCATTATTCTTGCATGAAACTGCAAATGATATATGTTTTTATTTATTAATTACATGGAAAATTTAATGAAGATTTAAAAGTCCATGTTTCATCAAATATGATGAACATAAATGAAAGTATTGAAGTTGTGGTAGAGGAATCTGACAACTTTAGGTGCATTTCTTTTAGACAATGAGTAATCCATACTGGCCTGCAATAGCAAGGTGTTGAAACCACTTTTTGGGGCCTGGTGGTGTCCATTCTGTAGGACTGCCGTCCATCTTTGTCCTCCAACATTTCAGTGGCAGTGAAGTAACCCCCCACCACTACCACCTGGGGAGGGGGGGGGGGGGGGGTAACTGAGATGAGTATCTGTCTTTGGGGCTATCTTCTCTCCTTTTTCAGTGTCATCATTGCTGATGTTTTCTTTCTTCTCACTTCCCTCTTTTGGGTACCAGTTCTAACATCCCCTCATTTCATATTCAATAGTCCTCATTGTGAGACTCTTCTCTTTTTGTTACAATTTTATTTCCAGTTTTTTGGGAATTAGTCAGGATTACAAGAGCACTGAGAAAAATGTTTTCTTAGCCACTCATTGAGTCATTATTCACAGGATTATAGTAATACTATACCACAATATTTTTCTGTATGAAGATAATAATTGATAAGATAATAATTGATCTCTGCCCAAACTCTTTGCCTTTACAAATGTCTGCTTGTGTCTGTGTATATGAGGATGGATATGTGTGTGTGTGCGAGTGTATACCTGTCCTTTTTTCCCCCTAAGGTAAGTCTTTCCGCACCCGGGATTGGAATGACTCCTTACCCTCTCCCTTAAAACCCAAATCCTTTTGTCTTTCCCTCTCCTTCCCTCTTTCCTGACGAGGCAACCATTGGTTGCGAAAGCTAGATTTTGTGTGTATGTTTGTGTTTGTTTGTGTGTCTATCGACCTGCCAGCGCTTTTGTTTGGTAAGTCTCATCATCTTTCTTTTTAAATATATTTTTCCCACGTGGAATGTTTCCCTCTATTATATTCATATCATTAAGATAATAATTATGATTGATTTATTGTGCACTTCTGTTCAAGGATGTTAGCAATGTCAATTATATGACAGGAAGAACAGTTGAATACATTACAAAAAGCATAATTTATGGCTTGCTAGCATCAATGTTATATTAGATAATAATTATAAGCTTTCATAGCAGCAAAAGTAACATTATGGTAAAGTAACATAAATTTATAATGAGTGCTAGCTAAAATAATATACCTGTAATTTACATGCAAGGGCTGCTGGCTACGGTGATACAAATGGGTACTTAGAAAATGGATATAGGATAAAACTATGTAAAAACCAACCAACTAAGTGTGTTAGCTGATAAAGTAGAAGTAAGAATACAGATATTTGTATGTGTATCAATGGCAGAGGAGCTACACCTGTGTTGAGGAAAGGGAGGAAAAATGTGAATCTGTAGAAACATTTGATTAAATAGGAGAAATGTGTATGAGAAAGGAGGTGTAAATGACAGTTTCTGCAGAAGTCGAACATTTAATATTTTGAGACTTACTTCAATGTTGTGTGGAAATAAATTTACCTAGCAAGGGGAGGCCACAATATTGGGATCATGGATTTATGTCAAACTTTATACACCCTTAGAAGACCATTAAAACAACATAATGTGCAAGTAGTAAGGTGCACTAGTCTGGCAATTCTGAGAAAATTGCAGGAGAGGTTTACATGTCTATTATGTAACTGATGTATCTGTGCAAAGGTGTCGGTCATAAGACTTAATTGTGGTCAAACTGTTAAGAGTTCTTGCCTTGCAAGAGAGCCGTGGTCAAGGCAAAGGTTTGAATCCAGCTAACACTTACTTTGTAATCTATTTTTTCTCATCAGTGGCCCCTTTATTCAATTTATATGACATTTGAGAGGTAATATATATATATATATATATATATATATATATATATATATATATATATATATATATATATATATACACACTTCCCACTAACACCAACCTGTCAGAACTCCGGAGATGGGAACTTGCCCTTCAGCATATCCTCTCTTCTCGCTATCCGCCAGGCCTCAATCTCCGCTAATTTCTAATTTCAATCTGCCGCCGCTCATACCTCACCTGTCTTTCAACATCATCTTTGCCTCTGTATTTCCGTCCCGACTGACATCTCTGCCCAAACTCTTTGCCTTTACAAATGTCTGCTTGTGTCTGTGTATGTGTGGATGGATATGTGTGTGTGTGCGAGTGTATACCTGTCCTTTTTTCCCCCTAGGGTAGGTCTTTCCGCTCCCGGGATTGGAGTGACTCCTTACCCTCTCCCTTGGGGCCCATGTCCTTTTGTCTTTCCTTCTCCTTCCCTCTTTCCTGGCGGGGCGGCCGTTGGTTGCGAGGGCTTGGATTTTGTGTGTATGTTTGTGTTTGTTTGTGTGTCTGTCGACCTGCCAGCGCTTTCGTTTGGTAGGTCACATCATCTTTGTTTTTTGGATATATATATATATATATATATATATATATATGTATATATATATATGTATGTATAGAAAGAAAGATGATGAGACTTGCCGGACGGGGGCGCTGGCGGGTCGATGGACGCACGGGCGAGCACGGGCATGCACGCGGGGTCTGGCTTTCGCGGCCGATGGTTGCCTCGTCGGGGGGGAGGGGGGGGGACGGAAGGATTTGGGTTTTGGGGGGGAGGGTGGGGGGTCGTTCCGGTCCCGGGGGCGGGGGGGCTTGCCTTGGGGGGGGGGGGACGGGTGTGCACTCGCGCGCACGCGCACATGTCCGTCCTCATATGCACGGACACAAGCAGACATTTCTGCTTGTGTCTGTGTATATGAGGATGGATATGTGTGTGTGTGCGCGAGTGTATACCTGTCCTTTTTTCCCCCTAAGGTAAGTCTTTCCGCTCCCGGGATTGGAATGACTCCTTACCCTCTCCCTTAAAACCCAAATCCTTTTGTCTTTCCCTCTCCTTCCCTCTTTCCTGACGAGGCAACCATTGGTTGCGAAAGCTAGGATTTTGTGTGTATGTTTGTGTTTGTTTGTGTGTCTGTCGACCTGCCAGCACTTTCATTTGGTAAGTCACATCATCTTTGTTTTTAAATATATATATATATATATATATATATATATATATATATATATATGAATATAATAGAGGGAAACATTCCACGTGGGAAAAATATATTTAAAAAGAAAGATGATGAGACTTACCCAACACAAGCGCTGGCAGGTCGATAGACACACAAATAAACACAAACATACACACAAAACTCAAGCTTTCGCAACAAACTGTTGCCTCATCAGGAAAGAGGGAAGGAGAGGGAAAGACGAAAGGATATGGGTTTTAAGGGAGAGGGTAAGGAGTCATTCCAATCCCGGGAGCGGAAAGACTTACCTTAGGGGGAAAAAAGGACAGGTATACACTCGCACACACACACATATCCATCCATACATACAAGACACAAGCAGACATCCATTGGTTGCGAAAGCTAGATTTTGTGTGTATGTTTGTGTTTGTCTGTGTGTCTATCGACCTGCCAGCGCTTTTGTTTGGTAAGTCTCATCATCTTTCTTTTTAAATATATATATATATATATATATATATATATATATATATATATATATATATATATATATATATATTTTTTTTTTTTAAGTGCTTTTTCATGACACTGTAATGAATTTCGTATGTTATTTGACTATTTCCTGTTTGTAATTAAATTTTCAAGGACGAGGGACAGGCTTGGAAAGCCCACATCAAATCTCAATAAATTATGATGCGAGTGACATTGTTCACAATCAGTAATACAGTATGTGGAACACCACATGAGTAATGCACAATTACTTGTCGGATGTGCTCTCGACATCACACATTGCAGGATGGTATTTGTCATACAGACATGGAAAACATAAACTGAAACTTCATGCAAATACATGTGTTTTTTGGCATTGTATTACCTCTCAAGTGTCATATCAACTAAATAAAAGGTTTGAAGTAAATCTGTCATTCCAATGTCATGGCCTCTCCTTGTGAGTTGTAATAATACAATGAGATAATTGAATAAGATATTTTTGAAGGAGTAAAAAGTGTCAAGTTTATACGGTGGAAATAATGAACATTGAATTACAATACACAAATGTTAAGAAAGCAAAAGATTTCTAAGTACTACACGTCTATTACAGAAAGTTTTGGTAGCCAGAATCTGTTGTGTTAAAAAAATAAAAAAATAAAACCACTTGCATTTCTTAAATTCTGTCTTACAATTATGACGCGAAAATATCATTATTACAACTTTACTGCAACAGCACTAAAAGGAAAATACAATGAAGATAAAGTCGAACTAAACAAAAAACACAAGCACATTGCTTGCAACAAGTATGTTTTAGTAAATATTAAGGTTATATACTAGTCACATTCAAAAAAATGTTATGTGCATTAATAAAGGCACATTTAATTACAGCAGAGACATAATCACTGGAGTATTGTAAATCACAGCAAGACATCCAGTAAGGAGAAACAGAATCTTAATACGATACTGATAAGATGAAAGTTATTAACTTTATAAAATGTTCAAATGTGTGTGAATTCCTCAGGGACCAAACTGCTGAGGTCATCGGACCCTAGACATACACACTACTTAAACTAGCTTATGCTAAGAAAACACACCCACCCATGCCCGAGGGAGGACTCAAACCTCCAGCGGAAGGGGCAGCACAGTCCGTGGCATGGCGCCCCAAACTGCGTGGCCACTCTGTGCGTCTATTAACTTTATAATGTAGCAGTAGGCAGAGATTCTTATATAAAGGATTTATTGTAAATATAAAAGGCATTGATCCTTCACAGAAATTGACATCTGAGTTAAGTAAAGTAGCTGAATGTGTCATGAGATCATTCATCTAAGCAGGGGTCTTTGAGGAGTTACATATCATTCTGAAAGAGTGACATGTATGCCTATGTATTTCTTACTGACAAATGATACTCATGAATGAAAGAATGATAAAACAAATTATTATACAGAAGAACATAAAGCATGAGCATTGTTTTTAGAGACTTGTTGGTTTAATTTCTCTATTATATGGGCTTGTAACCATTTTTCTCTGCTATCTGTTTTATTGAATTTAGCTCCTGTGTATAATTCTGTTTGCTTACAAGTGTTCTGTTCAATCTGTGGAGCATGAATCTGAAGCGTGCTTGCTTGTGTGCCACCAAGTGGTTCAACAAGTTGTGAATGGTGAAGCTTGTGGCTGTCAGTTTCCAGAATATTGTGAAGTCATGGGTGTTGTTTATTTTTCTTATGGTGAGGTCCTGAAAATTTAGTGTATTGTCTGTTTCTGTTTCTAACATGAAGTGAATTTTTGGGTGTAAGTAGTTTGTTTCATTGTGTAGCTGTGCGTGGTTCATCATTCAGTCATATTACGTCACCGACCTAACAGTAGTAGTATATGACTTTGTATTTTTTTTATCTTAATACATGTGTAAACATCCTTTCTCTAAGTTGTTTATGAATATATTGGCTAGGATTACCAATCAGTGGCCTCCTAGCCAACATATTCATGAACAACTTATAGAACAGTATATTTGCACACATAAAAAGACCAAAAAAATCAAGTACAACAACACACACAAAACAAAATGGCACATACTCACCTACAATAACAAAATTATCCACTGAATAGGCAACATATTGAAGAAACATGGAATTCAAATAGGATACAGGACAGACAACACAACACAGAAAAAGCTCAAAACATAGGAGACTTCATTTCACATTTGCACTCGGCAGTTTTTGCTGTTTTGCAGTATTTCCTGTGCTGCATTATTTGCAGTTCACTTTTTTTAACTGTTTCTCATTCTGCATTCTACAGAATGGCAAAAACTGCCAAGTGCAAATGTGAAATGAAGCCTTTCGAGGCCAACACTGCTAGCAAGGAGGGAAGGAGCAGAATATGTAAAGAAACACCAATAACCTCAGAAGATGCTTTATAAATAAAAGCGAAACACTTCTGGTGTAGTTCTCTTTAGTTAAATTGCAGCACAAGATGTATAACCTATAGTAACACGTTATTTAACACATTAAAGGAACTTCACATAAAAGGCAACACGAACAGCTAAAGGAGATTACACACACTCACACACCTCATGATGTGAAAAAAATCTGGGTAGTGGGGGCATAGAGGCAGCCAGGGTGGGGAGGGGGAGGGATAGCAGGGTAGGGGGTGTGGGATGGTAAAGGGTAGGGCAGCTAGGTGCAGTTAGGAAGTTAAACAGAGGGCAGAAAGGAGGGAGTGGTGGGGGTTGGGGAAGGGGGAGGGGGAGCAGAAAAGGAGAGAAGTAAAAAGACTGTGGGTGGGTTGGTGGAACAGAGGGCTGTGAGGTGATGGACAATGACTACCTCTTGTCATGCCCTGAAAAGAGGAATGTCCTACCCACTATCCTTCCCACCCTTCCACAGTGGTATTCCGCTGCCCACTGAACCTACACAATTTCCTCATCCATCCCTATACAACTCCTGTTCCAAACTGCTTGTTCATGGCTCATATCCCTGTAACACACCTAGATACAAGACGTGTCCCATACATCCTCCCACCATCACCAACTCTAGTTCAGTGATAAACATGATCTTACCCATCAAAGGCAGGGCTACATTCGAAACCAGTCATGTGATCTACAAGCTAAGCTGCAACCACTGTGCTGCATTCTACATTTGCATAACAACCAATAAGCTGTCTGTCTGCATAGATGACCACTGACAAACTGTGGCCAAGAAGCAGCTGGAACACCCCATTGCTGAGTATGCTGCTTTATTTTAATGACTGCTTCTCAGCCTGTGCCATCTGCATTCCTCCATCAGCTTTTCTGGACTGTGCAGGTGGGAACTCTCCCTGCAACATATCCTACTGGCCTCAACCTCTATTGTCATTGTCCGTCACCCACCTATCCCCTTCCCTGTTCCCACTCCAGAACTACACAGCCCTCTATTCCACCAACCCACCCACAGTCTTTTTACTTCCCTCCTTTACTGCACCCCCACCCCCACCCCACCCCTCCCACCCTCTGTTCAACTTCCTGACTGCACCTAGCTGCCCTACCCTCTCTCCAGCTCGTCCTTGTATGCTCCCACAAGTAGCACTTTACCGCCCCCCCCCCCTCCCTCTACCCTGCTATCCCTCCTCCTCCCTGCTCAAGCCTCCTCCTTAGACCCACCACCTACATTGCTTCTCCCATCATGCATAGCTGCTCGCAGTCTGACCTTGGCAGCCAGACACAATGGTCATGCATGCATGCTCACATTTGCATGAATGTGTGTGTGTGTGTGTGTGTGTGTGTGTGTGTTTTGTCTAATTCAGAAGAAAGCCTTTCGCCCAAAAGCTTACTTGTTGTGCCTATTTGTGATTGAACATCTGTGCTATATGGTGAGCAGCAATCTATCCTCTTCGTAATAGCATCATTATTCCATCCTAGATTTTCCAGGGAGAGATTTTTCTTATTTCCCAATTTTCAATTCCTTATGAGTAATGATTGCTTATTCGTTGCAATGTATAGTTTAGTTCAATTATATTGCATTGATTTGTTGTTTTCTTTGTTCCTTTCTTGTTTTATAGATGATTGGTTTTAAGAAGTACTATAACTTTTACTTTTTCAAGTATTTTATCTTTATTTACTTTTCTTAGAAAGATCAGGCATCTGATGAAAATCTTTTTTGTTCAATATAGTATTGTATGTCCACTTCCAGTCTTGAAGAAGTTGTTGATTGTATATATGGCCTCTGTAAACAACATCTAGCTAGCCATTGCTATTCAAGTTACATGCAATTTTTCAGTTCTGAGATTTCCACTGTCTTAGTTAAGAATTGTTGCTGAAAAAGCTGGGGCTATATAATGTATCTTTCCTGAGCCATGCCCATGGGCTAGTATTGGTCAGTACTGCAAATAGGAGTGCTAGTTTTCCAGTTTCTGTGGCACAGGACTTATTCTCAGGCCTGAAGATAAAGGGATAATCTTCCCTTAACACTAGAATTGTGGCTGGGTCACTCATGACCCATTCCTTAATTATTTTGATGGTTACTATTTTGTATTCTTACCTAGATCAATGAATTTCTATGACTTTGTATCAAATAAGATAATTAATGATCACATTTAATTTTACTTTTTACAGGGAAACCTTAAAAGATAAAAATCCAGGATCACTTAGAACCGCAGATGGGTCAGCTCTGACCCACTGCTGCAGACATTATAGTAATCTCATACCTTGTATTGGTTCACATTTATTTTAGACTGCGTTTGGTCCACACTCTCAGAAATCACTTTAATGTCACTGCCTGATGACATTGCAGTTCTCCATCAGCAGAAGGGAGGGAAATCAGATTGAAACATGTCTGAAAGTGTAAACAAGTTTTGCACAACAGGTGCTTAGTTCCGTGAAATACAGTGTTAGCAGTGCAGTCTAACTGCGTAAATAGTGCTTGCAACATGCACATTCATTATGATCAAACATCCAGGAACAGAAGAGGACAATGTAAATGCTGTAAATGACATTTTGGCTCATGAATCTGAGGATGAGCTGCTGGAGTTTTCATCTAAGGAAGAATTGCCATAACCTTTAATTTCAGATTCTTCATCAGATGATGATGTTACACCACATGGTGATTTATTGATCAATGATGAAGAAGGTGTGCATGTTGATATGTTCATTTTATAACTGTTTATCTATGTGGTGCATAGACATGCTTTTCAATTGCAACAATTATGTGTATATGTTGGTTCAACCTTACTTGAATAAGGGAAATGATGCCACATGTACCCATTTTTTCACATCCTTTGCTGTCTCTGAAACTTTGAAGGCAAATGCTACAAGTACTGTGGACATTATAAATCAATCTCACAGGGAAATACGTCTCTGTCAAGAAGGCCAAAGAAGAGTTATATAGTACAGTGTTGTCGAAGAAGAACAGAAGAATGACATGACATTGTTTATCAGGGAATTAGCAGCAAGAATAAGAATGGCCTTATTCTCAGCACTATGTATCATTATGTAAAAGCTGAGGCCAGTTTGAAAGAGAAGTCAGACACAGCTACATTTTATAGCTGCTCTAGATATGCAGTCGACATGCTTGACAAAATGGCTTGCAAATACTCAGACAAAGCATCACCCAGACATCGGCCTGTTCACACATTATACAACTTGTTGGATTTGACTGGGATAAATGCCTGGGTATTGCACAATGCTCTAAAGTCAAAATTCAAGGACTTCATATTGCAGCTGGGGGGGGGAGGGGGGTGGGGGGGATGGCTTGCTGAGAAGTACACCGCAACCAGGAAGACTAATACAGGGTTTGTATATAAAGTAATGAGACTGATTTTTTGCTGATGCGACTGTACTTCGGGGATGGTGGTCGGGGGTGTCTGGTCAAAAATGCGCAGCATGCCAGTCGCCTGCGAGCTCTTGTCTTGATGGCATTGTGCATTGAATGGACACGTCGCAAAGTCATCGGTCATGGTGCAATGTGCAGCAAGTGATCGAGCAATGATACGCCATCAAGTTTTGTGTGAAACTAGGAAAATCGGGTACGTAAATGTTGGATATGCATCAGCAAGCTTATGGCAATGATTGCCTGCCACAATCCCAGGTTTTAATGTGGGTGAAGAGCTTTAAAGAGGGCCAGGACAGCGCTGAGGATGAGGACCATTCTGGACGCCCGTCAACCAGCAAAACTGATTAAAACATTGACTGTGTGTGTGTTTTACTGAACACCGACCATCAGATGAGTGTCATAATGATAGCAGATGACCTTGGACTTGATAAAATGACAGTGTACATCATCATCACCAAAGAATTACCAACGAGGAATGTCTGTGACAAGATGGCCCCAAAGATTTTGTCAGACCTTCAAAAGCAAGCACATGTGAACACCTGCCAAGACGATCTCCAGACCCTTGAAGCTGATCCAGAATTTTTAGATACGACCTAGAGACAAAGCACATGAGTGCTGAATGCCACACTGCAGCATCCCCATGTCCAAAAAAGGCTAGCTAGAGCAAATCTAAGGTGAAAGCCATGCTGATTGTGTTTTTTGACGTCAGGGGCATGGTTCATCATGAGTTTGTGCCCCATGGCCAAACTGTCAACAGTGCTTTTTATTGCAAAGAGCTCAAGAGACTGAAAGCCAGGGTCCATCGCGTGAAGCCAGCCATTGCTGATGATTGGAAGCTGCATCATGACGACACGCTGAGTCACACCTGCTTCATGGTGGCCAGCTACCTGGCCATGAAAGGGATTCCAATGATTCCCCAGCCCCCTACAGTACCGATGTGGTACTGCCAGAATTTTTTTTGTTCCCCAAACTAAAAACTTCCCTGATAGAACACCGTCATGGGACCCTGAAGGAGGTCCAAGCCACCACGACAAGGGCTTTGAAGGCCATCCCGGACTCAAGTGTCCACAGCAGCATTTGAACCATGGAAATCTCACATGCAGCAGGTTGCTGACTCTCAAGGATCATACATTGAAGAGTACTAAGTGGTTGTAGTGATATCAAAAATAAATTTTGACTCAAAAGCTCAGTCTCATTACATTTTATACAAACCCTGTACCTGCATAACTCCCCAAGATATTCCTGTGAGACAAGAAAAGCAAATATGTTGCCTTGTAAAGTCTGACTGCACTGGAAATAAATCATTTGTAAAGCATCATATGTGTAAGAAAACTGTCTGTAATACATGCACATCAAAAGACTATTATTTGTACTCATTATTTGTTACTAGGCAGATAAAGGCATGCAGCAAATGGCTGTACAGTTTTGTAATAATAACTGATAATTTCAGAAAAGCTACTTTATTTGTGTTTATTTTATAATAAAGTATCCAGCACTTCATAAAACAGATTCACTAGAAGCCACAATACCCACTGGCACAGTATAATAAATGGTAAAGAGACCTGGGTTACAAGAAACCTAGCCGTGGTTCTAGGAATGACCAATCTGCAGTTCTACTGCTAAAGCAGTTAAGTGGGGTGCCCCGGCCTGACCCAACTACTTTCAAAGATGACTGACTTCCACAGAATGGCTGGTGTTTCCTAATACCCTTCCAGAAGAAACTTCTGAAAATGTCAGCAGGCAACAGCACTTGCCAGCTGTACTATGTGAATTAACAGTAATGGCCAAAGGGCCTACACGGTGCTCTGGAGAGTGATTGGCCAGAACAATCTTCATGTTAAAATATTTCATAGAGCAGTTTGGAGGATGCAAATTCAAGGAGATGGCCAGCAGCCCTTTTGGGTTGCACAAGGCTATTTTTCTGCCTCCTGGGGCAGAAGCTGTGTCATGGTATATATTTCAGAAGTGTAATAAGTGATCAATAAAGTTATTCACTCTGTGTGGAAAGATGTGAAATTATCTGGAAGTGTGTTCCTATAAGTGGGCTCAGGAATTGGCCTGGTGAATTGGCAATGTTGTGACAGAAATTATTTATGTTCAATAAACATTGTGGGCCAAAGTGAGGCTTATAACATTGGCAATGAGACAGTTGTAGTACTTATTTAACAAGTGATACCATGGACGTTAGTGATTTATAGACCTACTGCAGCAACAGCTGTTGCAACAGAAAAAAGATAAACCAGCAACATCAACAGCAGCAGGGGGTGTTACTATTCAATGAGAATATATGGACTCTGTAAGAAGAGGCAGCGTAGCAGAGTATGGAGTGGTTAGTTAACTGGTGGTGTCGCCTGATAACAATAACGGACTTGGCAAGGTTTATTAGAGGATAACAAAATCCATTTGGCTCCAGGGGAAATTTGAAGTGTAGACTTCTTGTGTGTGTTATCTCTTTTAACTGTTATCCTGTATAGTTTATAGAATAGAAAATAGATGCTAGAAATGGGCTGGAGATGGTGAAGAGTCTGTTTGCAGTGTTTTTCTTCCAAACTGGTTGGAGATGGTGAAGAGACTGTTTGTAGTGCTTTTCTTCCAATCACATGGCCACATCTGAAAGGTTTTTGAAAGTGGTTTGATAGCTAAGGGGCAAGGAAAAGTGGTATGGAAAAATTACTATTTTAAACCTTGTCTTGCTGGTCAAAGTGAGGTTGGTGGGACTTACTTAGCTTGATAGTATACATGTAGCAGTCAACAGACATAGTCTGGGTCCACCATTTTGGGAAAAATCTATGAAACAATACATCACATGACTTATTTTGCACAATACACACTTATAAGAATGTATAAACTTTGGCCATGGCCACAAATGGGACATCACCAGGTGCTACAGACACTCTGGAGACAGGACAAAGGAATGTTTAATTAATTACTTAATTAGTTAGTTAGATATTTCATGGCTCATTTGAATCATTCTTTTCTTGAGATGATGTGAAGCAAGTCAGCTTATAGGATATGTATACATGATTAATGATAACACTGATAAATGTATTATTTTTCCATGGACTAGAAGGAGTTATTCAGGAAAAATGATTTTAGGTTAGATTTGGAGCAGATCTTCATAATAGAGTGTGCAACCCACATTCTGATGATGAAAAATGGTTCTCAGATCACAGCTGCTCACTCCAATAGTTTTTCCACTCACAGTTGTATTATGCAACTGACCACACCCCCTTTCCATCAATCCACAAATGGCATAGCAGAACAGTTTGTTTGCACCTTTAATGTGCAAATGCTGAAAGCTTTAGGGTTTGTTAAATTGGCTTCAGCACTAGACTTCTTCCTGGCTTCTTGCAAGTCTGCACCTATCAATGATCAAACCCCAGCAGAATTCCTATAGGCGCCCTCACTGGATCTTTCTGGATCTCCTGTGTGCACTCCCAGAATATGAAGTGGGTGCAGCAACACCATTCTATGTGGATGCCCAGGTGTGGTCATGCACATTTGGACAGAGTTATTGGTGGATCCAGGGGCCATGGCAGAACAAGAGAGGCTCCAAATGGTGTGAGTAACCAGACTGCAGTACGTCGTGGTGTGAGGATGTAAGGGACATGTCATCTAGGTCTATCTCTCCTTTTCTACCCTCTCCCCTCCAAACATCTGAACTACACTTAACAACCCTTTCCTGTCCCCACCAAGTCCCCGCACACTCGCACAAGCAGTAGTACACCTTCCCTCACTCACAGGCAGCCTTCCTTCCCCCTCCCCAACCTAGCACCCTCCCTACCCCCACCACCCGCACCAGGTTGCTTCTCAGATCAGGCACAGCTGCAGTCCACGTCTGGCCATGATGGCCAGAGGCAGTGGTCATTTGTGTGTGAGTTGTGTTTATGTGAATGTATATGTGTTTCCTACTTCAGAAGAAGGCCTTTAAGCTGAAAGCTTAACGGGCAGCAGTTTTTCATTGTGCCTAGCATGACTCAAGGTCTCCTTTATATGGTGAGTATCAATCTATCCTTCTCTCAATATTGTTATTACTCCATCCAGGGCTTTCAATTGTTTGTTACAGTTTATAAATTACTTACACTGAGTTTACATCCAGGCCTGAACAAAACAGAAAATGTCAGCAATACTTCTGTAATGCATTAATCGATATTTATTTTAGTATCAGTTAAGACTGAATAATATAAATAGTATAAAGAGAGAGAAACATTATACAAATGGCAATAACAGTTGATTCCATCAATATGAAGCAAACAGTTTATTTACAGGTTTAAAGTATTTTCAATACAATTATGATCTATCTCCAGTGATTACTCAAAACAGGAATGTAATTTGTGACAGCAATGAAGCACACAAACATTTGATCCGAAAAGCACTGCAACACAGTTTACAAATACTGTAATTCCAATCCTTCAAGACCTGTTTAAAAGCAAAAGCAAAAACTAAAACATAATAAGTTTAAGTCTACTGGGGATATTTACGTGGTGTCATCGAAAGAGCAAGGTGGTAAAGTAACCACAAGAAAAGATAACCTCTGGAAGCTACATCAACAAATGACTGACAATGGTGTAGCCACACCCAGAAATATTTTGCTACAAGTACACTGCTGCAACAGTACTGCTCACTCTAGTCCGTGGTCACTGACTAAGATGACAGCTTGTCTTCTAGAAGGCCAACTGTGTGATCAATGTATTAAGCAGACTACTACGTTAGAATTATTGTTAAATGTAATCTGAGTGAGAGACTTGTATTTTGTCTGTATCAAGTGGTACGTTAATGTTCAGAGACAGTTGTAAATACTCATAACATTCCTGGGGAAATGGGTTTACAAAGTTAAGTAGTTCTTCTTATTCATGTCATAATAAAGCAAACTAATATTTTATGTGTTATAGTATCCACTCGGTCACCTCCCAGAGCAAGCCAAAGAACCCACCATTTTGCCGACGAGTGTATTTTCATCCAGTACAACAATTTTATCATCCTCAGATTATGCTTACAAGAATTGTTATAATGGTAGTTAATTTTATTTGGTTCTGAGCACTTCACTGTAATTGTTTGTCCTTATCTGTGCTACATATTCTGCTTCATATTCTTCCAGCACAAATTTCTCATATAAGAATGGAAACGGAGAGAGTAGGTAAAATCTTAAGTCAGAACATTAGTTACCACGAAAAATGCATGCAGCAAGAACAGTGACAGTACTCAAATGGTATTAATATTAAATTTTTCAATTCCCGCAGTGCAACTGGTAACAAATCAGTACAGTAACAAAAAATTGCAGGATTCAATGATGATTTTTACTCTTTTGTTCCCAATTACAACATTGATTACAATTTGAAATGTACATACCACATGGTTTTCCAAACTTTGCTACATGCACTAAACTGTTGTTTACAATTTTAACAACTTCTCCTCCATGTATTCCTGTATAAATTTCTCCATTGTGTACAGCAAATGCTTCAGGCCCCTTAAGAAGATCAACAAATAAATGTTCTGCATTGTTTAATCTATCATTTAGCTGTAATGGCCCTTCAAATGGCATGTAAGGAGGAACACTGCAAAAAAAAAGTAACAAAGCTTTGTAAATGACAAATTAGAGCAATTTCTCCACTAGCAATATAACTGTTAAATAGACTCATTTTAACACTTCTGATGACTTCTTGTGTTCATTCCATATCTCTATTCATTTACCTTATTTGGCTTTTTATAACAAGAAACAAAACAAAATTTTCAGTTGTACAATCAGTAAAAAAACTGCTCACTGTTGGCTTAGATGTTGTAATGAATTAATTTCCTGCTTCTGAACCCCAGGGTTTTTATTTTGTTAGTTATAATGTGAAGCTGCCAACTGCCTTGCCACCATGGTAACACCGGTTCCCATCACATCACTGAAGTTAAGTGCTTTTGCACTTAGTTAACACTTGGATGGGTGACCATCTGGATGTGCCGAGCACTGTTGGAAAGCCAATTGAGGAGCTACTTGAATGAGAAGTAGCGGCTTCAGTCATAAAACATGACAACGGTTGGGAGAGCAGTGTGACCACATACCCCTCCATATCCACATCCAGTGATATCTATTCGCCAAGGATGAAATGGCGTCCAGTCAGTACCATTAGGCCTTTTGAGGCCTGTTCAGATAGTAGAGTAGTATGTGGGTCCAGAACATTCACACACTGAGATACAACATGCGCAAAGTTGCTATCATGAGAACACTATATGGCCATGGTACCAGGGTAATATCTGGTTGCATTCTCGAACTAGGTGCTGCCTTAGTTTCCACTGAGTAAATAGGAAATGAAGCAGTAAAACCATGTAACAAATTTGTATTTTATTATTGACTTATTTTCAAAGCATAAACAGACTGAAGCATACAGTCATAAAGGGTATTTAAAAATTCATTAAGTTCCCTTTTATTCTGTTCATTGTTTGTGAAATAGGCTGTTCCAGCACCAAGTTTGTACGGAACCAGTAATTTGCTTTTCTGTAAAGAGTAATGACCATTATGTATTTGGCACCATACTTATTTCTTTTATTATTTTTTATTTACTTTTTTTTTCTTCCTTGGAAAGTGTACAATGGTACATTGTGAGCTGTAAAGCAGTACGTCACAACATTGGTCAAGACTGCTTCCAGCTGTCACTGTCCAACGAATGGAAATGGTGATGTATTACTTGCAATTGCATAATAAAGTCTTAAAGAACATGCTACTGCAAGATCTGCTCTATGCACCCACCCAGTATTCCACCCAGCATATCCTATTCCAATCTCATCATAGGCATATCCTACCCTATCAGAAGAGGGGACATTTGCGAAAGTAGTCATATCACACAACTTCCACTGTAACTTTTCTGTATTCTTGGGATTGGGCCACTGATTATCTCTATACTTCACATGTGAGTCTTGATGTGAAAAACATTTGCTGTCAAGAGCATATGACACCACTTACACCAGAAATAAGAGATTCATCATTCATAGTTCTGTACACTGCTTCTTGATCACTTGAATTTCAAAATAGATATTCACCATCATAACTGATGACAAAATGTGGCTGTTATAATCTGATTCACAGAAAAATCAGTATCAATGCATCTGGATCATCTGTGATGGTTTTTCCCCAGCATAACAGGAGTGTGTGGAAAAATGGGTGTGCAATTTCTTGATTGTAGGCAGACACATTGCTATATTCACATTCAAAGAAAGTACAACAATAACAACAAATTGGAACACCATGGAGTTCCTTCAAAAAGTTCTTGAAGGAATTCATGAGAAGTGATTAACGAATGGGCTTGTGACATATCTTGTCCCACTATGGCTACAGGACAGTACCCAAGACACTTAAAATATGAGCATTTCTTGGCTAGTCCTAAATCTGGACAATTCTATGACCAATTTAGGGCTATGACTGGCCCCAAATAATTTCTTCCTTTTGCCAAAAATGAAAGAAACTTGCTATTGGCATCACTTAGAATTTACTCACATGAATGTATCTGCCCATTTAGCACTTTTACCAGTGTTCCTAAGCATACATTGTGAAGTCTTTGCAGAATGGTTTAGGATGAAGAATTAGTGTGTACAACCATAAGTAATGTACACTGAAAAGAAGTGAAGAAAAGTTTGTGAGAAAGTGAGATTTTGTATTACTTCCTTCAAACTATCAGAGTCTCTTTATATAGCACATTTAAATTGATGAGAGCTGAACTACAATGTAATATGATGAGAGCACTTAATATGGCATTTACAAGATGCTGAATAGAAGACTGATAACTCTAGTACCCTTTAAAGAAATGGCCATTGTTTACTGGTAACTATCTTTAGAGAGTAGTGTCATATTTTCCATGGAAATGGGTACAAATGAATATCATTCAGTGACAAACGTTTTTTGTTAAAATGTTGAACTGTACTCCACTATGCTGAGAAAAGTTCAAAGAGATACTCAACACAAATTATTACTGATTACATGAATTTAAATGTGATTGTATAAGCAATGCATAGGTGGCATATTCCATACATCCTATTGAGCTTTCTTACCTATAACTGATACATGAACCATTTCCACCCAGTCCATTCCCCATATTGCAAGCTACTGTTTGTATAGTCCTTATGTTAGCTTCAGTCATTGGGTAGTTTTGTGAAACCAGCTCTAGGTTAACTTACTGCAACAAGAGTTGATTTTTATTTCAATTTATATGGTGTGTCATAACTACTATCCTGCTCTTGTAATCAGTATGTTTCCAACTGTTAAATAAGCAGTAAAATATATATGGCATCTAAACAATTTAACCAGAAAAGCAGCAGTATTTTTTTTTCAAAGTAGAACCTTTACTGTTGATCATTAAATACATTATATGAGTCAACTATGGTAAATGTCCTTCACAAATAATATTCAACAACATCCTGATACTTAGCTTTTTGCTAGAATGTGGGATTAGTCCATCTTTATATTTTATTTTGGATATTTCCTACATCCTTGAGAATTTTTCCTCACAACTGGATCTACGTAACATGATTGCTGATGACAGTGCCACTAAATCAGAGTTAATAAACATGGTTGTCTGAAATTCCTTCACAAAAAAGATGAAGTAAATATTGCAGAGTTCAGAACAGGACAGCTGCCAACATGAGTCACTTAAAAGCAGCAAAGCAACTTAATCGCTTAATAAAAACAAGTCTTCCAGTCCAGAATGTATACAAACTGGGTTTCTTTCAGAGTAAGCTGACATAATAGCTCCATACTTAGCAATCATACACAACTGCTCACTTGGTGGAAGATTCATACCTATAGACTGGAAAGTTGCACAGCTCACATCAACACACAAGAAAGGAAATAGGACTAAGCTGCTGAAAAACAGACCCATATCACTGACGTCGATTTGCGGTAGGATTTTGGAACACATACTGTGTTCAAACACTGTGAATTACCTCAAAGAAAACGATTTACTAACAAACAGCCAACATGGATTCAGAAAACAATGTTCTTGTGAAACACAGTTTGCTCTTTATTCACATGAAATAATGAGTGTGTGGACAGGGGAGCTCAAGTTGATTCCATGTTTCTAGATATCCATAAGACTTTTGACATAATTCCTCACAAGAGACTTTTAATTAAATTGCATTACTTATGGAGTACTGTCTCAGTTGAGCTACTGGATTTGTGATTTCCTATCAGAAGAGCCACAGTTTGCAGTAACTGACAGGAAGCTGTTGAATAAAATGGAAGTGTTATAGGTCCTCTGCTGTTCCTCATCTGTATAAATGATTTAGGAAACAATCTAAGAGGCCTTCTTACATTGTTTGCAGTTGGTACCAATATTTACTAAGAAATAAACTCATCAGAAGATCAGAATCAACTGAAAAATGTAGACAAGATGTCTGTATGATGCTAAAAATAGAAATTGTTTCTAAACAATAACAAGTGTGTGGTCCTCTACATGAGTATAGAAAGAAATCCAAACAAAAATAGAGGGGTATTATGTGAATGCTTAATAAACTAGAAGAAGGCTACGTATGTAGTATGTAGATCAAATTTAAAAAGTTTCCGCACAGAAATGAAGATGGCAGAAAAATGTGAAGACTGGAGGTTTGCTATTATTGGTACTGCTGCCAACCTGACTGCTGTTGACCTGTCCTTGGACTGAGTGCAAGAGCAAACTATCTTTGTTTCATGTATCACAATTGGCCATGAAATAATTTGTTTAAAAAATGCTGACTACCCAAATATCATCAGTGAATATACATAATGATACATGTGCATAAATGTCCTGACTGTCCTGAAGAGGCAATAATTGCAAGGTTTGTAACTTACAGTTCTTCATTGTAGTCTCAAAGCTCTTTTGTACAGTATAAATATTTTGTTATTTATTGCAATATTTCCTCAGGTTATTCTGTAGGACAGCACAAAAAGAATACACGCAAAAATACAGATGTACACCACACTTGTCACCAACACGAATTTCGCATTTATCAGTGCCAGAGACAAGGAAATGAACACACTGACCTCCAGAGTATTTACAGTGAAATTGATTTGTGATGAAAATAGTTTGCTTTATGCCCTCAAAAATCACTGTATGCCACAGCAACATGGTGTGAGATGGGCAGCACCTCTTGCTATTTAAGCAGAGCACCAGCCACAGTCAAGCAGATCTTTGTACTCTATTAAGCTGTGTGTTTTGATGAATTTATTGTTTGCTTTACTGACTTTCATGTTGTATTTTGATTTCTCTTGTTTTGGATTATTCACAATAGCTCACAATGTCTTGGATACTCCCACACTTCTTTGAAGTAAGAGAATCATACCTCGTTTTCTTGAGCTTTTTGTAAAAGTATGAAATTGTGAACTTAGTGGCAGCTTTACTGCACTTCTATATGTCATATCCTTGAACAGTGTGTGTGTGTGTGTGTGTGTGTGTGTGTGTGTGTGTGTGTGTGTGTGTGTGTCTGAAGGAATACAAAAGTGATGATAATACTTCCTGCAATGTTTCATAGTTATAACTGGTGATAGCTTGATCGAGATTCCTTAAAATTGTGGTCATATATAATAAACATAGCTCAAATTGATGAAGACTACATAAGAATTCTATATCTGCCGAAGATTTATTTTCTTCTGGCCCACCAAAACTGTTGTTTGTTTATTTGTTATGTCTTGATTCTTGTGCAGGCTGCCATTATACAATGAAAAAAACAGAAAAAGAAAGCCTCTCCCACATTCATGAAGATAAAAGAAGTTATCAGTCAGCCATTACAACAAAATGTCAGACAAACATAATCAAAATTAAAATGGTAACTAAAATATAATATTATGAACTATAGTAATATACAGAAAGGTTGAGCCAACAGATGACTAAAATGGAGTCCAGAACTATTTAACATAACATTATATTAGTAGCCATTGCAAGTACATGTGAAATGGTTAATAACAGACCAGAAAATTCATTGCAGATAAAAATGTTATCAAAGCACATGGTTTCTTAAGTAGCCCATTAGTTAGAGATGAGCTTATAAAACAGTCTTCGTATAAGAATAGTTAAATAACAATCCTAAACACAATCCTCTTAAATAAGCACCCAACTGTTCCTAAAACAATTCTTGATATCACATACATTCCTTTTAGTTTATTTAACTTTTTTATTTTTATTTTTTACTTGAATGTGAACCCCAATTACAAGAAGTTACACAAGTATCTACTACCTTGTTGTTTACTATCTGGTCCTGTCAATACCAATTTTGATAATTCACTGCTAAATACACTTCCTCTAAGTCTCACCACTATATAAAGTTTGAGTGAAGCTGATATACAGTATAGATTTACAGTTCTTAAGACAAACCTGTAGGCTGTAAATTCCATGTAAGGTGGCAGAGGCAGTACTGTAATAAGTATGAAGCAAATAGTGGCTTCAAATAGTCTGGCACCAATGAATTTTATAAAACCCATTTCCTGAAAAGCAGATTATGCAAAAATTACACATTCATGTAAGAAAACATTATATAACACCCAAAATTCATACAGATTTTATTTCTCACAGGTTTATATGTCCGTAGATAAATCATCATCAAAGAAATTGCTACAACATGCTATAATGTTCTACAAGTGCATGCTTCACAAGAGTAACCACATTGTTTATATGCAATATGAAGGTAAAAATGAATAATAATCATATTTATTTATTAATCTTTATATCAGATACAACTAGATTCAGGCAAAACAACACCAAAAAATTAAGAACATGACTGAACACCCAGATTTCAGATATTTAGAACAAAGGAATAATCAAGAGCAGGGAAAGGTCTCCCAGAGTCCAACCCCTCGTCCAAGTAGTGGGACATGGGCAGTGGCAAGAAGTAGTGCACTACCAGCTGGAGTGCAATACAGTGGTGACATGTGCCCCATTATCGTTACAATTGCTGGAAAGACCTCACAGGAATCTTGGGAAGTGATAGCAGGGCCACCCATATGGGGAAGTGGGGAAGGGGAGGGGGGGGGGGGGGGCACTGAAAAAAAATTGTCTCTCTATATTTATTTTTGCTCACTATTCAACTGTGATTCTCTTTAATATTGAAATTTTCATCAAGCTGTCTGTGCTGGGCAATTGTACAAGCATGTAAGGTCAATATTGCTAGTGATGCTTTTGCTAGTTTATAAATTTAAAATAACAGAAAATCAACACAACAAAAATATTTTATAGCTTGTCCCACTTTTCTTGGGGCAATGCCTCCAAGTACTGCTTGACACTTGTCAATGGGATCCATAAGTTTTTGTGATGCTTAACACCGCTGCCAATCTATGCAAGCTGACACTGAGTGGTACTGCAGTAGCAATACTATTCTGTTCTTTGACCTTCATTGTGGCCTTACTTTAATTTCATATCACTTCCATTATTTCAAATAATTACCACATGTGAACATGAATGTCACTTTAATGGGTTTTGATAAAATGTTTGTACTTCTGTGTGTTACTTTCTTTATGGCAAATGGTCACAATAGGGCGTGAGCTGCAAATGTCGTCACCACTGCCAGAGACATCCCTGCACAACACTTCTTGCCCTGCAGCCACCAAAGTGCTTACCTCTTTTTTCCCCACACTAGCATCTCACACGACTCAATAAAAGTTGAAGAAGTGATAGTCAACTGACAATTAAACTCAGTTTTACAACACATATTAATAATCGAGTATGGCAACGACTGAACATCCCCTACTGCGAAATTAAATGATAAATCCCCACAGCCAGTATTTTGTGAGCAACAAATAATCAAAACTTTTCTGGAGATTAAATTTATTTAAATATGGATTGACTGATTTTCTTTCAATAGCTATTATTATTATTATTATTATTGTTGTTGTTATTATGTTATATTCAAATTTGTAACTATTTAAAGACAGTACATTCAATCAATAAATAAATAGTTGACAGAGGACTGTGCAGGCAGCATTTATTTACCACTCATGTGTAAAACAACATACTGAAGAATTAATATTTGTGATAATTAACTGCTTTGGGCTGAGATGGGCTAGGGACCATCACAAAAATTTGTCTGGGGCCCCATGAAATCTATGGCAACCCTTAGTGTCAGTAAATCATTGAAAGGTGAACATGACTACGGAAGGTAAAAAGAAAGAAAAGCTAAAAGAACAATATCAGCAAAAGAAGACCTAAACGAACAATATCAGCAGAAAGTAAGAAGAAAAAAGCCCTAGGTGAGTTGCAAACTGTGGAAGAAGAGTGCAGGAGTTTTAAAGAGCACACTGATAGAAGCATCATAGGAGGTGCATGGCAGAACTAATTAATAAGAGAAGATACAAGAAGTTAACTTGGTGAAATTCTCAAGTTACAGAAGTGCTTTTCAAGAACAATAAGGTGTTTAGAATATGGATTTTAATAAAGGATGTCAGAAGCAAGTGAAAAATATAAAGTGAGAAAGTGCAAAAAGTTATCAAAGTGGAAAGGAGTAAGTGGATGGAAAAACAGATCATGACAATGGGGCAGGAGAGTAAAGGAAATAAGTAAATTCTGTAAGAAATGATTAGAAACAGGAAAAGAGGAATAATAGAAAATTTAAAAATAGTTTATAAAAATAGGAATGGGGTGTAATAGGGGTTGGACCTCAAATAGTGTGCACAATGTGTTTTTATGGTTTTCTGAACCCAAGTGGAACAGTGGAGGAAAACAAAGATATAGAGATAATGTGGGAACTGGAAATATGAGACACTCAAAACTGGATTTAAGTGCAGGAGGCACTGAACAAAACAAAATGAGGAAAGGTACCGAAACTGGATTAACTAAGTGTGGAAATGATCAGAGCAGCAGAAGAGGGGGGGGGGGGGACAAGGTGGTCGTGATGAATTATGAGAGATGTATGAAAACTGAAGAGGATTTCAAAAACTGTAGGGAAATTATCCTTAAAGGCACTGTGTAAAATTTTTCTGAGAGATTCTGGAAAGGTAAATATGGAGAACAGTGGAACAGCAGCTGAGAGATTAAAGTTTGACTTCAGGAAAGGAAGATAAACTACAGCTCTCTTATTTGCTGTGAGACATATGCAGGAACACCATTATGAGTATGGTAGAGATCTACTGATGGTCTTCCTGGATTTAGGAAAAGCGTACACCACTGTACCCAAAAAATGTGAGGCACTAAGAAGGAAAGAGTATAGAGAATAATACTGTACTAATGAAAAAAAATTGTATCAGGGAAGTGTAACTTGTGTCAGAGTGAGTGTAGAGCAAACACAGTGGTTGAAGTACAGAAACAGTCTCAAACACTACCTCCATTACTTTTAATACTGGTGGCCCAAAATTTAAAGCAAGGAAGTGCAAGCTAGTGGTCACTAGAAAAGAGGACAGTCCTGTAGTAAGCATGACACTTTTCAGGGAGCAGTTGAAAACAGTGAAAAGTTTCAAGCACTTCAGGTGTACAGTACATGAAAATGGGAAAAAGAGAAAAAGAAAGGCTAGCTGATAGCTTTCTGAGACATGTGATAGGAATTATATGAACCAAAGAAGTCCCCCAGAAAAGTAATAAGATGATGTATCAATCATGCTAAAGACCGTTTCTGTTGTATGTTGCTGAAACCTGGGTCATGAAGGAAAGTTAAGAAAGTAAGGTGCCCTTGAAATCAAGTTCTTTGAGAAGTTCCATGGGCGTAACAAAATTTGAAAAGATGAGAAATGTAAATACTATGGAGACAACACATGGGAAACCCTTACAAGAAAGACTAAGAAAAAACATTAAAAATGATATGGGGATATGAAGAAAATGGATGAGAAGTGGATGCCAAGGAAGATGCACAAGGTGAAAATGGAGGGCAAGAGACCAAGGGGAAGATGAAGGGACAAGAAGATAAAAGGAATAGAAGGTAGCATTTGAAGAGCAAACAAGACTGTACCAGAACATCGACAGAGAAGTAGTCAGAAGATTGGAAAAGATGGACAATCTTGTGCTCTAAGCAAACATTGCTAGTAGCAGGGAAGTGTGCAAGATGAGAAAGATGAGGGGGTGGAGGCAAAATTTTCAGAAGCAAAAGAGAAGACAAAGTCATTTGAAGCTGTAAATTAGGAGATACACAAGTCAGAGGAAAAGATTAGGACATATCATTAAGTAAAATCTAATTAATCCTTCAAGAACTACAGATTTTAAAGGTCCAAATGTAAATGAAATGAAAAGAAGGAAGATTAGCATTTTCATCTCATCACAATTAAAGTCATTTGAACTGGGGCCCTATCTTAGCTGGCGAAGAAATTGGCAATAGCCTTTTCAAACAATCATCTCAGTACTTGTCTGAAACAATTTAGAAAGGCCACAGAAAACATACCTCTGGATGTACAGATAGTGATTTGCACCCTCCTCACCACAAACATGAGTAAAAAGAAAAGTAAATTACAGTTAAGCTTTGAGGATAAAAGTGGAGGAAGATGAAGAAACAGACATAAGTAATGTATAGTATATTGCCACCGGATGAGTGACTGGGCTGAAGCACACAATGGAAATCAGTTCCCACTTCATGAGCTCACAGCAAGTGCTGCTGAAATAGATACCCAGATAGTAAATAATCAAATATCCAGAGCCCTGCTGTTATGATCTGCAGAATTATCAGCAACAGGGTAATAGAATATTGCCAGTTACAGCAATTTGTATATAGTAATTCATTATGACTTGACAGTGCCCATGCAATACAAAACCTTGAACAGAACTTACATTTCCGATATACTTCAATAGTTTGCCTTTCCTTTAATAACCTTCTCTCTGTCAGAAATGGAATCAGAGTATGTCTGCATGTGGTAACAATAGAGTACACTGACCATGTTATACTATAAGGCAGCTCACACAGGTAGCTTCCACAGTGGTAAGGTATATAATTATGGGTAGCACAGGACCTAAGATGTATACTGCAGTTGATGCCTAGGAAGACTATTTTGGAAATTTAGAATATATTTTTTGGCATAACCTAAAGATTTCATATCTCTAGCATGGACAAAGCCTCAATGACATAATAGATCCACTTTCCACTGCTTCAAGTCTTTCTGTTTTAGTTTTAACTGTAGCTGCTAAGTTGATATTTTTCTTCTGAATACCTGTTTCATCCGTTTCTCTTGAGTTTCATTTCAAAAGTAAGTCATACACACTGATTTTCAATGTTAAGGGTTCAGTGCAACAATCTTGCAGTATTATCCTTAAAAAATATAAACAACTTCTTAAGTTGGCTATTTGAACTGGTGCCTTCACTATAAATGGAGTAAATAGTTTGTTATCAATATGAAGTGTGAGCATTATCGCTGAAATGTGCCCAGCTAGTATTCTAGTATAACACCGAGAAGCTTTCTCATATCAACCTCTTCTGTCATTTCTAATTGCTCTTCCGGGAAGAAAAGGTAACCACTAACTGTGAATACTAAACCCAGTTTCAGGACAAAAATAATGGCAGTGGAAGAACTGTACATAACTTGTTCAAATAACTTTCGGGAATATAGCTGGGTGATGTCATCAACAGCCGCTGATATTTGGACAGGAGCGTATCCTGCCATTTCCAGTGCATAACTGCTGCTAGTAAGCACTATGCAAGGGAACTACTTGCTGCAGTTATGCCTTGAAAATTGTAGGATCTGCTTCTGTCAAAATTTTGGCAGCTGTCGACGATGTCATCCGACTGTATTTGCGTAAGTTATTTGAACAATGTACATGCGTTCATTGCTTCACTATCATGAACAACAAATTTAAATGAGAAGATCAATTAATAAGATCAGACATAATCCATATGGGAATAAACTGGCATACGTGATTGTATAATCCTCATACGTACTACCTACAGTCCAAATTTGGACCTTCCGCTACTTGTTTGATCTTGCAAAGATTGTAAGATGGGAATAGTATGACAGAATTTCTAAAAAGAGTTGACTTTTGGAGAATCTTCTTTGCAGATTCAATGGAGTCTTCCAATTGAGAACTTTTTCAGAGTTCCAGCACTGCGGACTATGTGCATTGAATTGAACATAAATCTATCACAGACTAATGAATAAACAGAGGAACGTCACATAATTTGTGAGGCCATTCTACATGCGAAAATAAACCGAAAAATTCCTATGAACATGTGCCTGATTTTTTATCATTACAGAACTGGAGCAGTTTGAAGACTACACCCATCCAAGAATGAGTATGAAGAAAAGTGTGAATATTACTTACCAAAATGCTGTGCAGGCATTGTGGTGGACAGAATACTGTTGGAACAGCTGACTGATCCTTCCTAGAAGAAGTGTGGGGTTTCTCCAACAGATGGCGGAACTGTGACGTCACACCAAGGCAACAGACGCAATCATACCCAGTGTGCAGTCACAGGTTGGATCAGTGAGCAGTCGTGAGGCTGTGTGCATGTCGTGCCTGAGTGTTGTTTAACTGAGTAAGTCCAACAAGCTGACAAGCGCATTGAGATGGGTAGAGGACTTCTTGAACACCTCTTGCATGATGGATCAGTTGCCTGTCCCACCACTATTCTGTCCACCACAGTGCCTCCACAGCATTTCAGTAATATTCACAGTCACACTTGTCTTCATACTCATGCATGGATTGTGTAGTCTTCAACACTCTCCAGTTCCATAATGATTGAAAATTGAACGCAGTCTTCAACGCCCTCCAGTTCCATAATGATTGAAAATCGGACACATGTTCATAGGATTTTTGCAGTTTATTTTCACAAGTAGAATCACCTCACAAATTATGACATTCCTTCTCAGTCACCTTGCACACAGTTTAAATCATATAAAAAATCTTTTACTCTCTAGTTTTCCAGATAGCAAAAAAGGTGGTGATTCCCTGATACAAAATGTGTACTGCAGATAAGTTTATTATATTAGTGTTCAAATCTTTTAATTTTTATTGGAAGCTTCTACATTCATATAATTCACAAAAATACTGTTTAATTTTGGCAGTAGATTTGGTCACATCTAAGCATAGGGTTGCAATGTTTTACATAATTATTACATTCCTTTTGTGATACCACTAGCTCAAAGAATTTGAGCACCCCACAAGGAAAAATTTCTGCTTGGATTTAAAATTTGCTTTACTATTTGTCAGGCCTTTCACGATATTGGGCAAATGAGCAAAGATTTTTTGAAGCATATCAATCACCTTTTTTTATGTCATTAATAACTTTAACACTAATCAACTATGTCTTATAGACATGTACATCATTATTCTTTTAGAATAGTATTTGAGCTAGCTATTACCCATAGCTATACTCACGTGTCAGTAGTTTTGTTATAAAGAGTGATGGTGAGTAAGTAAGCAAGCTATTGTAAGTGTAATAATGTCAGCTGCCTTCACATATCTGCCTGTTCGGGTAAGCATAGCTCTTGATGGGCACCCCTTCAGCCCCCCTCGATGCATGATGACATGGCGCATGCAGCATCATTGCCGAGCAGAGCATGCAGAGGGACTTGGGCATCTATACATTATACAACATGTGTACATTATACAACAGATTTAACAATGTTTTGACATGGTTCATGTTCACTCAAGAAAAAAAAGATGTTCCATTTCTTATTTCTTACTTCGTCCTCTTAGGGGGTCAACTTCTTTCTTTTCACATCCTAAAGTAGCCTGATTTCTTTCACAAAGTTCAAGCTACCTCCATAGCAAATTTCATCAAAACTGGCTCAGCAGTTTAGTTGTGAAAATGTAACTGGCAGAATTACTTTCACATTTAACAATATTAGCATGGAAATATAGATAAACACACTGAGGATTGTGTAAGAATTGTACTCTAGCTGTTACATGCAATTGTGCTCCCACACCAGTAAAATGAAATGAAATGTGCCTATGGCTTTATTGGCAGGCAGGTCTGGGATGTTCAGCTGCTTGGTGCCTTGCTGCCTTGCATGTCCATCATGATAAAATGATGATGAGGACACCATGCACATATCCATTCCCAAGAGGAGAAAATCCAACCTAGCCAGAAATCAAACCCGGGACTCCATAATTGATGGGCAGAAACTGTAACCACAACACCAAGACCTCTTGATCAACATCAGTAGCATTAATCAAAATATCCACGGGTGTACTGCCGGTCTACAGTGTCCAACGGGCACAATATTTTGGTGATCATACATGTCGCCATCATCAGGTGAACTGACGGACTGAGCTCCTGTGAACGTGCCGGCATGGAGATCCGTATGCTATGGCTGCTCAGAGCAGCCATAGTGTACGGATCTCTGTGCCGGCACATTCACAGGAGCTCAGTCCGTCAGTTCACCTGATGATGGCGACATGTATGATCGCCGAAATATTGTGCCCATTGGACACTGTAGACTGGCAGTACACCCGTGGATATTTTGATTATCAAATACGCCGGGAGAAACTCAAGAATCACATCAGTAGCGTTGTTATGAAGAGTGGTGTGACTAAAATAAAATTGGAATTTCTAAAATTATTAAGTAGCTTTAAACTGACAACAACAAAAAATAAATAATTTGTAGTTTGGTGCAGTGCAAATTTTATAATATTTGTTCATGCAATAAAGAAAGCTGCCCACACATGTATGCCTGTTACCCATGGCTGCGTTCACATATCATAATCAAATGCAGCCTCACTGGAAGTCCCCCACATTCTACATCTAATGGCACAACATCTCTCCGTTTGTCATACAGCATTCAAACGATGCCGTTGTTGTGAGTCCTCAATCATCTCAGAAACTAAAGGGTGTGGCACCGTTCATAGTAGGATATTAAAAACACACCATCAGGCAGTAACTGTAATTTATTTATTACTTCTTACGTCAATTAATAGTTAAAGGTATGCCATTTACTAACGTGTAAGTCACAGTTCATTGTATGCATTACTTTTTGAATATGACTCCTATCAAATGATGCTCCCTCTGCACAGCACTTTCATCGACGTGGCGTTGGAAGCTTTCCATAACTCAGCATAAAGTATTCCCTGGGACATTGCCACTGGTAGTTCTGATGTGATCCTTCAACTCAGGAATACTGGCACAACGTGTTCGGAACTCTTCTGGCTTCAGGTAGCCCCAAAGGAAAAAGTCTGCACATGGAAGGTCAGATGAGCGAGGTGACCAGGAAATGTCACCAAAATGGGAAGTTACTCTACCGGGAAATGTCTGTCACATTCTGGCTGTATGCAAGGTCACTCTGTCTTGTTGAAACCATAATTGTTCCACATTCACACCGACCATACCTAACTGGGGAAGAACAAACTCTTGTAGCATCTTTAGGTAGCATTCACTGGTGATAGTTACAGCCACGCTGCTGTCATCCTCAAAGAAGTAAGAGTTAGTTACAGCCACGCTGCTGTCATCCTCAAAGAAGTAAGAGCCAATAATCCCACCACACTGTGACATGAGAACTGTGCAAGGGCTTGATGTGCAGTTCATGTGGGTTTACATCACTCCAATAACACATATTCTGTTTATTCACTGAACCACGTAACTCGAAATGAGCTTCATCTGCGATCAGGATGGTGTGCAACATTTGTGAATTTTGGCTATGGAGATCACACATGGTTAAGCAGAACGTTTCGCATAAACCCAATCACGAGGCCTAATTTCCTGAACAATCTGCAGCTTATATAGGTGTAAATGGAGATCATGCAATATTCTCCTAAATAAGCGATCGGATGCACAGTTTGCACATGACGACGAGCAGTGCACGTACACACCTCACAATGGTCTGTCCATCTGGAACTTTCCCATGATGTCTCTAAGTTGAAATGTTGCCAAAACAGGTGCTGGGTAGCAATAACTGAGTCGTTATTCTTTAAATAACTTTCAACAGCAAAGGCACGATGCTGTGCACTCTACCACTCCATATCACTATCACATTTGAAATGGCAGCTCATTAGTACACGAATGCGGCATGAGGTGGCATGCATTCCTGCAGTACGTCATTGTACTATGCAAGTCAAATTATGCTATGAACACTGCCGTACCCTGTATAAGAGGTACCTGAAACTTCGTGGCTAAAATATGATGGGCATGTGACTGATTTTAGGATGGAAATGTGGATAAAACACATTCAAGAATGTATAAGCTTTGTATTCATTATGCTGAATCATATTATGTAGAACATATCAAACACGAAAAGCAGTCATGATAAAGTTCAAAAATCGTAAGTCAAAACTTTCTCAATGAGTAATTATTGTTCCATGTTTCGCTGTACATCTTCAAATCAATAAATATCTCACACTACACATTTTCTAAAGCAACCTATTTTCTTCCTCAGTGTTCAAACTATCGCCAAAGAAAATTTCATCAAAACCAATTCAGCAGTTTAGTCATGAAGTGTAACAGAGTTACTTTCACATTTACAATATTAGTGTGGAAGTATGGATTTCATTGGTGAATGTGTGTGTGTGTGTGTGTGTGTGTGTGTGTGTGTGTGTGTGTGTGTGTGTTGTTTGGATGGAATTAGGATAGCCTAATTAAATCCTTGAAGAGGTATATTGTGTTATGGAACAATACATAAAATAAGACAAAAGCAATCACTCATCTATAGTAGAATGATGTGTGGTGCAAGACAAATGTATCAGAGAACAGTGTTCACTAGCCTTTGAGCTCTTGCTCTAGTTCTATAAAAGTGGATACATTCACACACATAGCCACATTGACACAAAAAAAAAACATGTAAGATGTTAATGAGTCTAAATATCCAAGACACGTTAAGGTGATTCTTTTGCTTCAGATACAAGCTGTTATGCATGGATCAAAAGATGAATTTGACAGTTTGAGCAGCTTAATCTGTTTCCCCTTGCTCAAATACCTGCCAATATATAGTTCCAAAAATTTGAACATTCTCTTCTATTTGGTGATCCTCATTCATCATGTACTACATTTATTGTTGTCTTTACTCCACTGAATATACTTTTTAAAAAATACAGACCATTTTCTGAGAATGTGGTGCAAGACAAATGTATCAGAGAACAGTGTTCACTAGCCTTTGAGCTCTGGCTCTAGTTCTAAAAAAGTGGATACATTCACACACATAGCCACATTGAAGAAAAAAAGAAAAAGAAAAAAAAGATGTTATTGAGTCTAAATATCCAAGACACGTTAAGGTGATTCTTTTGTTTCAGATACAAGCTGTTATGCGTGGATCAAAAGTGAATTTGACAGTTTGAGCAGCTTAATCTGTTTCCCCTTGCTCAAATACCTGCTAATACATAGTTCCAAAAATTGGAACATTCTATTCTATTTGGTGATCCTCATTCATCATGTACTACATTTATGGTTGTTTTTACTCCACTGAATATACTTTTTAAAAAAATTGCAGTACAGACAATTCCATGAGAAATGTGTGTAACAGTTTCTTCTGTTTTGTAATTCCAAAATTAAATACGTTTGTGTCATCTTCAGAGAGTACTGAATCTGCTTGATGTATGTTAAGTGGATATTGGTTCACTTAAACAATGAATAGGAGGGGACACAACACTGAACCTTGTTAGATGCCACTCATGACTTCTACCCAGTCATTAAAATTTTCCCATCTCTCTCTCTGACTCTCTATTTTCTCATACGAGTCACTAGGTGCATTTTGTCCTTTGTTTTGCCAGGTAACTGTAATGGGTAGATGGAGTCAGCTTAAACAAATACTGCTCATAATTTGTTTCACGAGATGCCCAGTGCTAACAGAAAACATCAGTTTCCTTCTTGTACAAATTTTTTTTGACAATGCAGTTTTATGTTGCATTTGACAGAACAGTACCAAATTACACTCATCTAATGCAATATTTGGTTTAATAATACAAGGCCTGTCTAAAAAGTATCTGACCTTTGGCCCTAATCCCCTTCAAAGTAGGCCCCTTGTGCTTGCACACACTGCCGGAAACACCTCTGTAAGTCTTCTTTTGGAATGGTGTTCAGCTCCGTCATCATGTTCCACATTATCTCTTCTCTACTCTCAAAATGGGATCCTTTCAGTGGCGTCCTCAATTTTGGAAACAAGCAGAAGTCGCAAGGAGCCTTGTTTGGAGAGTAGGGATGATGGCAAATGGCTGTAACTCCACGTTTGGCCAAGAAATTTTGGATCAATTGGGATGAATGTGTGGGAGTGTTGTCGTGATGCAGTTGCCAGTTTTTCGCCGTCATCTCCAGTAATCACAGTGTTCAGAATCCCAGGATCAGTGTTGGCGGTGTCCAGAAAGTCCTGTGCAACATCAAAAGGGAAGTCTTTTTATTCTGGCGACAACAACTTGAGCACGAATTTCGCAGTCACTCGGTGTATGTTCAAATAATCATGCAAAATTGCATGTGCAGAATCTTTACTTACTCCAACATCTTGGGCAACCTCCCACACAGTCAAAAGATGATCTGCCATCACCAAATTTTACACACTCTCAACAACAGCTGCACTCTGAGCAGTTTGGGGCCTGCCAGAATGCTGGTCACTCTCCGCTGATGTGCGGCCATTTTTGAATCGGTTGAACCACTCCTTAATTTATGTTCACCCATCACATCTTCTCCAAACACCTGCTGAATCTTACAAATTGTTTCGCTTTGAGAATCACCAAGCTTTTGACAAAATTTGATGCAGTATCTTTGCTCAACACATTCAGTCATCTTGAGAGAAACGGTAATCCGATGAACATGTTGTGTAGCACCTCACTCAGTGACCGACAGGCAATGACTGATGCGCTGGAAGGCATGGACAAAATTCATGCATGCGCATAAAGGTCTCTTCCTTTACTGTGAGCAGTGGCGCTGCGCTATTGTCTCTATTTTATGTGGGAAAATCAAAGGTCGGATACTTTTTAGACAGACCTCGTACGTGCCAGTAGAGGCAGCAAAACAAGGAGAGTAACCATTACTCCAGCCATGAATGAATAGCCCTGTTACATGGTGGCAACAGATAGTATGTTGCAAGCTGGCATATGTGACATATCAAGTTGAGCAAGGAAAACATGGCGAATAAGTTTTAACCAATGTTTCACTGTCTGTTGTTATCAACTATTTTAGATACTGACTGAGAGTTAGCCATATAGGCACCATACTAGCAAAGTCTGGTAAAGTATTTAGTTGATGCTGGAGTACTAAGTTATGATAAAACTATGCCTAGGTAATACCCTTTTAAACTGTCACACAAATTCAGTCCTAGGAAACAAGGCGCCTCCTGTTGTGATCTGCAGCGCTGGGACAGTGACAATTCATCAGCCTGGCGTTTAATACTTGTGATGAGATCTACTAAGTTCATGATGCTGCCTCATAAACATGTAAAGGGTTTAATATGCCAGGAATGTTGAGGTCATTAAAAATGAAAGAGAGTCCAATTGTAGAAATAAGAGGGAGAAACTGATCGTAGCTCAACTGAAGGAAGCACCTCAGCACTTTTCTGAAATCATTTTCAGAAGCCACAGGATACAGAAATCAGGAACATCAGACACAAAGATCCTATTCACAAAAAAGCAATTTGCTGTTCAGCGTGCAGTTTGCTCTGATAGCTATCCATCTCTGTAGCTTTCTCTCATGAACTACTCTGACTGAATAGACAAATTCTGACTGGAGAGTGGTTAATAGAATGAAAATCATTAAAAACTTCCCACTAAGAGGAACCTACAATGGTGGGAAAACAAAACTGTGGCAGAGGAAGGTTCTGTAGCAACACCGAATTGCATGTTGTGTCACTTATTGCACATACATAGCTTAAAGAGAAAATCTGATGTTGGGTCAGCTGGCATATCAAATACATTAAAGGATGCGAGAAAGAGCAATAGTAGGCACAGATGTGTTACAAGTTCATTGATTAATTCATAATCTGTAGCCTCTTGTGATGTAAACTAACTGGGGCATACTTTGATCCAAAAAAATTACAAGCATTAGCAGCCACTGTTTGGATGCCTATGACATGTAAGGAGCATTAAACGTTTTATTTATTTATTTATTTATTTTATACAGGAAGCCATTCCACATTTAGACATATTCTCTGTGAGGCCATCCTTTCAGTAGTGATAGCTGCCTCTTAGCTCAAGTGTGTTACATAATTAAAAATGCACTTATTCTAGAGAAGCAAACATACTTGTAGGTCTTCCTTGAGTTTCAGTTTTTTGAGATGTATGCTGAACCTGCTCATTTCCCACTGCAATGTGAGATCTATTTTACAGGTGATTTTTTTTATCCTGTCCACTTACTCTCCTGTTGAGTTTGGGTCCTCTGATAATCTTGTGCCACTTGAGGAACCAGATTATTCTTTTAAGCATACTAGATACTTCATTGTTTCTGTACAATGGCTGTCACATAGAGTACCTGATGAATAAGTTTTGTCTGATGTTTTTAGACCCATTTTTGTTTTAATCTCTACCTGACCTATAGCAACACAGTGGAAACTTTATAACTGGTTGCAAACCAGCTGATTTCTCCACATGAAAACTTTCATTTCACAGCAGACTGGTCACTGTTATGAAACTTTCTCTCAGACTAAAACTGTGTGCCAGAATGGGACTCACATGTGAGCCCTTGCCTTCTGCAGGGATTCTTCTTACCAACTAAGCTGTCCAGACATCTCTCACGAGCTGCCTTAAAGCTTCCCTACACACATCAAAAAAAGTTTTGCATCACTTCAGTTCCAAGAGTTCCGGAACCTGTGTAGAAAACTGGAATAGAAATCAACATAAATATTATTTCTTCCATTTTTATTGCTCATGAAAATCACACATTACATGTTGTACCACCATACAGTGAGACCGCCAGAGGTGGTGGTCCAGATTGCTGTACACGCTGGTACCTCTAATACCCAGTAGTATGTCCTCGTGCGCTGATGAATGCCTGTATTCGTCGTGGCACACTATCCACAAGTTCATCAAGCCATTGTTCGTCCAGATTGTCCCACTCCTCAACAGCAATTCAGCACAGATCCCTCAGAGTGGTTGGTGGGTCACATCGTCCATAAACAGGCCTTTTCAAACTATCCCAGGCGTGTTTGATAGGGTTCATGTCTGGAGAACACATCCTGAAGGAAGTCCTTCACAAGATGTGCACGATGGGGGCGCAAAATGGCATCCATGAAGACGAATGCCTCACCAATATGCTGCCAATATGGTTGCACTATTGGTCGAAGGATGGCATTCACATATCGTACAGCCATTATGGCACCTTCCATGACCACCAGCAGTGTACGTCAGCCCCACATAATGCCACCCCAAAACAGCAGGGAACCTCCACCTTGCTGCACTTGCTGGACAGTGTGTCTAAGGCGTTCAGCCTGACGGGGTTGCCTCAAAACATGTCTCCAACGATTGGCTGAAGGCTTATGCAATGCTCATTGGTGAAGATAACGTGAGGCCAATCCTGAGCTGTCCATTCGGCACGTTGTTGGGCCCATCTCCATTGCACTGCATGGTGTCATGGTTGCAAAGCTGGACCTCGCCATGAATGTCGGCAGTGAAGTTGCGCATCATGCAGCCTATTGCACACAGTTTGAGTCGTAACATGACATCCTGTGGCTGCACGGAAATCATTGATCAACATGGTCACGTTGCTGTCAGGGTTCCTCTGAGCCACACTCCATAGGTAGCGGTCATTCACTGCAGTAGTAGCCCTTGGGCAGCCTGAGCGAGGCATGTCATCGACAGTTCCTGTACCTCCATGTCTGAACAACATCGCTTTGGTTCACTCCGAGATGCCTGGACACTTTCCTTGTTGAGAGCCCTTCCTGGCACAAAGTAACAATGCGGACATGATTGAACCATGGTATTGACCATCTAGGCATGGTTGAACTACAGACAACACGAACCATGTAGCTCCTTCCTGGTGGAATTACTGGAACTGATTGGCTGTCGGACTCCCTCCGTCTAATAGGCACTGCTCATGCATGGTTGTTTACATCTTTGGGCAGGTTTAGTGACATATCTGAACAGTCAAGGGAACTGTGTCTGTGATATAATATCCACAGTCAACGTCTATGTTCAGGAGTGCTGGGAACTGGGGTGATGCAAAACTTTTTTTGATGTGTGTATTTCCACTTTCCAAACTCCAAAGAAGCTCTCCTGCAGTCTACACTGAACTTAGGGCCTCATGAAATAGGATATGGCTATAATTGCTTTGCCAAAAGCCTCTGTGGTTGTATCAGTAAATAAAATTTGGCCTTGCAGCAGAATATACACTATTAGGAAGGCTCATCAGAGATTAGTGCAGTGTGTTGGACCACACGGCATGAACTTCAAGGCAGATCAGAGTATGAGGATGGGTAGTTCCGTAGAGGATGGATATGACCTCTACCATGGTAGGTGGATTAGTTGCTACAGTGTTATGATGGAGTGCTATTTCTCCTATCAGGACCTGGGTGCAGTTGTGGTGGTGAGCTGGAGTTGAACAGTAAACTGTCAGTAAAACATACATGGTTAAGACAGACATTTATTCATGACAGTTACACATACAGAATTGTAGCTGGAGAGGAGATAGCTGCCATCGGTGATACTTGTTGGCCACAGTCGCTGAAGTGTGCCAGCTTAGAAGTAGCCTGCCAGGAACGAGATGCATGCTTGGGTCATCATATGTTAGAAACAGCACAGTTGCAGAGAGCTGACGTAAGATGGCGCATTGTTGGCGATACATGAGAGAGAGCAGCTCATGCAGCTGACCGCTCCCATAGTGGCAGTGTGCCAGATTGGGCAATGCTAACTGAATCCAGGCTAACCAGGTATGTGGCCATCAACAGGAGGTAATCACCCAGCAGATGACACAACGGTGCAAAGGCACAATATTGACTACATGCAAACTTCACCTGAGGCATATGCCTGTAGCTGCTGACATCAAAGAAGTAAAAGCCAACTGGCTAGTGTTTCCTACGGTGGAAATCCCACTCTAGAATTCATAGCGGGTTGGAGCGCCTGGAAATCACCGTTGGGCAATGATTACTACATTTCTTCCAGTTATTCTGCCTAGTCAGCTCATTCAGAAACACAGCCAGAGCTGTAAGATTTAACAACTTCAGCTTTCAGAGGTGCTGGATTACACCTATATTGTCAGCATCCAGAATGAATGTTCTTGGTACTAAACACGTCCTGCTGTTACATAGTGCAAGCTTGGTCATCAGGCTGATGAGCACTTCTCCTCTATGACGTCGTTCTGCTAATCAACACAGAAACAGTTCATCGACCCAGCAAAGCCATGGTCCAACATTTCGAGTGGCAAGAACAATGTCCTCAAAAAGCAATGTTATCTGTTTAAAACAAAGTTGATTTTGACATATATTCTCTCAAAAGAACTAAACCAGCATGGTTTGCAGAAGGATCTCTGCAGAACATGGGAAAGAGGATAGCTGTTCCAGTGGACAACTTTTCAGGCTGGTTGAAGGAGATAGTAGTTTGGAAGCAAGTGTACCTTTGTAGCTGCACTTGCAAATACAGATATTTGTGCTACTGTTACTTACCTGCCTCTGTCAATGCAATACAGCTAAACCTGTGGTATTTCTTCATAATAAATCATATTACTTTGAGACATAAGCCAGTCTCAATATAGTCTGGGAGAAGTAGCTTATTATATGTCAAAATGAAGACACCTGTTTTCATCAACTCCTAATTTTCTTAACATTTTTAAGCTTAGTCATACTCTTCTCCTGTAATTGATTGACAGCCATTTCTTTGACAACTTTGTACAAAGAAAATCCCACCTAAAATCCAGGGTATTGACCAGCAAATGACAGATATAAGCCACACAATTTTTCATTTCAGAGGTTTCTGAATTTTTCCTATTAAACAGTTGCATTTCATAACTTTGGCACAGATTTCTAAATTACACCTGGTACTTGAAAAATCTTCTGGGTATAGCAGGTTTCCACTCCTTAAAAGTTCAATCATCTCATTTAACAACGATAAATACATTTGACAATTTGTCTGTTCTCTTAATATCAGTACCGTAATTCTTGCCATTTGCTTCTCCGAAAAATAAGTCGGGCTGAACTTTAGTAACCTCTGCCAAGCTCATGGGATTGTTGTACAGCTGAACTTCAGTCTCCATGGAGTACCTACAAGAAGGTAATGAGACAAAAACAGAGTCCACACAAACAGTGCATCATGTGCCTGAATAGACTTAATAGGACACTGCTGACTCAGGAACATCTACATCTACAACAGGCCAGCTAACATGTTTTGCCTCAACACTCCTTCGTCTGCCAGCATGCAGCTAAATCTGAGCTTGAGGAATTGTTCTGCCTTAATATAGTTGTTTTTTCAATCTTTTCCATTAATTTAAGCCAAGGTCCCAATTCACTGAAACAGAAACTGATCAGTAAGAATACAGTGGTGGGCACAGAAGTATGTACGGAGCTCACAGTAATACAGGAGCATTAGCCAGTCCCAGTTCAGCAATTTCACATTTGGTAATCCATACCAGCCACTGTTGACAAGGTCACTGAGTCTTTAATACTTCCTCATTACTTTAGTTGTCTGCTCCCAGTAGCTGAATGGTCAGCGTGATGGATTGTCAATTCTCCGGGCCCGGGTTTGGTTCCCGGCTGGGAGGGGGAAATTTCTCCGCCCAGGGACTGGGTGTTGTGCTGTCCTCATCGCCATCCTATCATCCTCATTGATTGCAGGTCACTGAAGTAGCATCAAATTGAAAGACCGGCACCTGGTGACCGGCCTGCCCGATGGGCGGCCCTAGCCATACGATTAAATAAATAAAAAAATAAACTACTTTAGTGCTTTTGGTAACTCTGAGTTTGAGATTTCTTCAGTAAGTGAGCATGTACGAAACTGAACACCATCAATTTTTTACATTCTTATTTTTACAATATACAAAGTTCAGTAAATTATTGTAATACACAATAAACAACCCACTCGCGTTCTTTAATAAAGCATATGACTGTATCCATAGACCTTCAATGTTAAAAATCTTAAGGAATTTTGGGCTCCCTACAAAATTAATCAAATTGATAGAACTCACCTTAACCAACACTGTCAAAAGTCAAGTTCAGGGGGGAACTCTGAGCCATTCATCATAAAAACAGTTTTAAGACAAGGAGATTGCTTGGCACCCCTGCTGTTCAACTGTGCTTTAGAATACATAATGAGAGAATGGTACAAGATTAGCCCGAAGAACATCCAAATTGGAAGAACCAAAGACAACATAAGTTTAAATTGTCTAGGATTTGCTGATAACCTTGCTCTCTTGTCCAACAGTATTCAGGAAACCAAACAATTTATCTCACTACAGGAAATAGCACAGAAAATTGGTCTTGGAATATCCTTTGCAAAAACAGTCATCATGTTAACTGACCCACCAATCATAAACAAAATTGCCATAGAAAACCAAGAAATGAAAATTGTAGATAAATTTAAATATCTGGGAGAAATCATAACATATAACCTCAATGAAAAGCCAACATGGCATAACAGAATAAACAAATTGATTAGAGCACAATATATCACCAAGAACACCTACAACAAAAAGAGCCTGTCAATAGCAACAAAATTAAAACACTACAAAACAGTCACTCAACCAGAAATAATATACGCAAGTGAAACCATCTTCAAAACAACTAACACGGCACAAATAGACAAAATACTCAAAATAGAGAGAAGAATCATCAGAATGTGCATCAACAAATTGTACCAGAAAGATGGTCACTGGAGAGTAGCTACAAATGAAACAGTCTACAAGGAAATAGAACCGGTAATGAGTACAATCAGGAAGAAAAACATTTCCCTTTTTGGACATCTAATCAGAACACCAGAGAACAGGATCATCAGGAGACTTATAGAAAAATTGTGGAATAGTAAGTGCAACATTAAATGGATTACAGAAATCAAGGAAGGTATGGATGAGCCACAGATTACATTGGAAGACCAAAAAAATAAAACTGACAAAATCAGGAAACTCACAGACAAACAAATCAGACTGGAAAATGAGAATCAACAAACAGACAATAGGAAGGGTGATTTCCAATGAAGAAAGAAGGATGAGATCTGAAAGTATGAAGAAATACTGGGTCGACATGAAACTGAAAAATTCTTTGTATAAATTTGGCTAGAGTGGTCCAATGAAGGCCATAGAATGTAAATAAATAAAAACAATTCACTACCTGTTTTAATAAATCAGTCTTTTGAACAAGTTTGTTTTCCTGATTTCGTGAAGTGTCTAGGAATAAAGTCATTCTTCAAGAAAGGGTCTGTGGAAGACAGGGTAATTTATTACTCAATCACTTTTCCTCCTGTCTGATCACAAGTGTTTGAGAAAGTAATTGCAAGTCAGATACAATATTTTATTGGAAAACAAGATTAGTTTGAACAAACCAAACTGATTTCCAGAGCAGAAACAGTACTGTAGATGTCTTTTTATGACTTCTTTCACAAGATCAGCAACTCACTAGTAAAGTGGAAGGTATCTTCTGTGGCCTCAAAAAGGCTTTCAACTCAGGAAATCATAACTTGCTAATACACAAGTTTAGGGGGCAGTGTGCTACAGTTCCTTACCTACATAACACAAGACAAAGAGTAATTACCTCCTAAAAGCACCAAATTATCCTTCAAAATTAAGAAAAGTGACCATAATGTACCTCAAGGCTCTATTCCATCCTACTCTCATCTGGTTCTTTATTAATGTCAACTCTCCATCAGTTCCGTTTGCAGATGAAGCATTTGTTTTAATGACAATTGTGAATCAGAAATAATCTGACTGCATCATTAATATTTTCTGTAACATGGTAGCAGTTAAACAGATTGTCTCTGAACACCTCAAAAATGCATATGGTACTTACAGGTCAGGGTGCAACCATTAATTATTGAAATCACGAAATTAAAATAAGTCATAAAAAGGGTATGGCAGAAGTGGAACTAGTCACATTACTGGGTCTAAATCTGGATACAAATTTATACCAGAATATGCAAAGGGAGTACATGTTGTTGTTGTTGTTGTTGTTGTGGTCTTCAGTCCTAAGACTGGTTTGATGCAGCTCTCCATGCTACCCTATCCTGTGCAAGTTTCTTCATCTCCCAGTACCTACTGCAACCTACATCCTTCTGAATCTGCTTAGTGTATTCATCTCTTGGTCTACCTCTATGGATTTTACCCTCCACGCTGCCCTCCAATGCTAATTTTGTGATCCCTTGATGCCTCAGAACATGTCCTACCAACCAGTCCCTTCTCCTCGTCAAATTGTGCCACAAACTCCTCTTCTCCACAATTCTATTCAATACCTCCTCATTAGTTATGTGATCTACCCATCTAATCTTCAGCATTCTTCTGTAGCACCACATTTCGAAAGCTTCTATTCTCTTCCTGTCCAAACTATTTATCATCCATGTTTCACTTCCATACATGGCTACACTCCATACAAATACTTTCAGAAACAACTTCCTGACACTTAAATCTATACTCGATGTTAACAAATTTCTCTTCTTCAGAAACGCTTTCCTTGCCATTGCCAGTCTACATTTTATATCTTCTCTACTTCGACCATCATCAGTTATTTTGCTCCCCAAATAGCAAAACTCCTTTACACTTTAAGCGTCTCATTTCCTAATCTAATGCCCTCAGCATCACCCGACTTAATTCAACTACATTCCATTATCCTGGTTTTGCTTTTGTTGATGTTCATCTTATATCCTCCTTTCAAGACACTGTCCATTCCGTTCAACTGCTCTTCTAAGTCCTTTGCTGTCTCTGACAGAATTACAATGTCGTCGGCGAATCTCAAAGTTTTTATTTCTTCTCCATGGATTTTAATACCTACTCCGAATTTTTCTTTTGTTTCCTTTACTGCTTGCTCAATATACAGATTGAATAACATTGGGGAGAGGCTACAACCCTGTCTCACTCCCTTCCCAATCACTGCTTCCCTTTCATGCCCCTCGACTCTTATAACTGCCATCTGGTTTCTGTACAAATTGTAAATAGCGTTTCGCTCCCTGTATTTTACCCTTGCCACCTTCAGAATTTGAAAGAGAGTATTCCAGTCAACAATGTCAAAAGCTTTCTCTAAGTCTACAAATGCTAGAAACGTAGGTTTGCCTTGCCTTAATCTTTCTTCTAAGATAAGTCGTAGGGTCAGTATTGCCTCACGTGTTCCAATATTTCTACGGAATCCAAACTGATCTTCCCCGAGGCTTCTACCACTTTTTCCATTCGTCTGTAAAGAATTCATGTTAGTATTTTGCAGCTGTGACTTATTAAACTGATAGTTCGGTAATTTTCACATCTGTCAACACCTGCTTTCTTTGGGGTTGGAATTATTATATTCTTCTTCAAGTCTAGGGTATTTCGCCTGTCTCATACATCTTGCTCACCAGATGGTAGAGTTTTGTAGGACTGGCTCTCCCAAGGCCGTCAGTAGTTCTAATGGAATGTTGTCTACTCCCGGGGCCTTGTTTCGACTTAGGTCTTTCAGTGCTCTGTCAAACTCTTCACACAGTATAGTATCTCCCATTTCATCTTCATCTACATCCTCTTCCATTTCCATAATATTGTCCTCAAGTACATCGCCCTTGTATAGACCCTTTATATACTCCTTCCACCTTTCTGCTTTCCCTTCTTTGGTTAGAACTGGGTTTCCATCTGAGCTCTTGATATTCATACAAGTGGTTCTCTTTTCTCCAAAGGTCTCTTTAATTTTCCTGTAGGCAGTTTCTATCTTACCCCTAGTGAGATAAGCCTCTATATCCTTACATTTGTCCTCTAGCCATCCCTGCTTAGCCATTTTGCACTTCCTGTCGATCTCATTTTTGAGACGTTTGTATTCCTCTTTGCCTGCTTCATTTACTGCATTTTTATATTTTCTCCTTTCATCAATTAAATTCAATATTTCTTCTGTTACCCAAGGAGTTCTACTAGCCCTCATCTTTTTACCTACTTGATCCTCTGCTGCCTTCACTACTTCATCCCTCAGAGCTACCCATTCTTCTTCTACTGTACTTCTTTCCCCCATTGCTGTCAATTGTTCCCTTATGCTCTCCCTGAAACTCTATACAACCTCTGGTTCTATCAGTTTATCCAGGTCCCATCTCCTTAAAGGGAGTACATATCAACTAAATATGTTAGCTTTGTATTTGCAAAGCAATTACCCAGTGCCACTAACATTGTCACAAAGAAAATTGAAAAATAGACTTATTTTGAATCAGTGCTGGTTTGGCATTGCATTTTTGGGACATGCTGCTAATATATCACATATATTTAAGTTCCAGAGAACATGTCATCAGAAATACATGTGTTGCATTTCTAAGAGAATTCTGTTGCTCATTTACTCGCACACCTGGTAGTTTTAACAGTCCCTTGCCACCCCTCCCCCACAACAACTACAAAACAACAATCTTTTAATGTAACAAACCAGAATTATTAATGAAAGATCGTTTTGCTTATTCATATGGTACAATAAATAAAGATGAATTTATGCTTCCTGCCCAAGGATGAAAATTATATAACAAGACTCTCCAATACATGAGAATGAAAACTTTCAATAGAATAAAAGGCAAGAATATTCTGAACATGTATCAAATCTGGTGAAAAAGAAACTGTCATACTCAGTGCAGGAGTTTATGAATGATGAATTGATAATTTAGGCTCAATGTCACTGATCATTATTAGCTTTATTATGTAACTATAGTTGTACATACTCATAAAAAAAATTTAAAAAATAGAATACCGCCCCATAGCTATTATCTTACATAGGGCTTCAGGACTAATTTTTGTATGACCTAAGATGTTGAGTCCCATAGTGCTCAGAGCCACTAATTTTTGGTATTTTTCCTGTATCCTGATCATATGATTAATAAGTGTATGTTATGTGATGTATAAATCACTAATCATTGTAATGTGAAAGTACATGCAGCTATGCTGGCATTTTCTGCATTCCAAACTATTGCTTTCCTAAATCAATAACAAAACGCAACTTAAAAATTAGGATTTGAGCATTGTCCAGGAGAATTTGGGATGAGCAGGGTGTCCAGCTGCCATAACTTAATTTTGTAATGATTTCATAAACAATATAGGCAAATGCTAGGTGGTTCTCCAACTAGACCATGCATGATTATACCTAATTTTCTCCACATTCTTGTCCATTCCATGCAGAAAGTTAAAACCTGAAACTTCCTTTCTTCCATCTTCATATAATAGTTGGGTAACCTTCTGCATAATTCTGCTAGTTATACAACAATATGAATGACTACATTCACAGTGCAGCAGTTCAGTTTGCATGCTTCAAGTATAACACAGAAAATGCAAGGCAAAGGGAAACCATGTGAGGAATACTACAAAGATAACAATAGCTTTTACAAAGGATGATGAACGAAGAGGAAAGTGCATGCACATCCATGCACACAAGCACATGCTTACATATGTGTGCGTGTGCACGCACGCACGCAGGCCCACACACACACACACACACACACACACACACACACACACACAACAAGAGTAGAAGGGGATTGCAGCAGGACTAAAGAAGAATGCTAAGAAAATACTGTAGATGGTGGCTGGAAACCACAATGTTGATAAAAATACAGAAGTTGCCTTAAATGGACAGCAAGCACAGTCTGTCATGGCATGAAAATTTTTCTTCTTTTTACAGAGTATCTGTTAAGTTGAAAATGTATGTATTTCATGGATAGTGTACTACCATTTGTGCTATCCATGTATACTTCAAGGGTCAATTCTCAACCGTCCACTATAGTGTAATGAGACAGCCTCTGTAGTGTTTGCAAAGGCATGCCTCTGGCTTTCTGTCAGTCCATCATGCACACTTGAATAATGCAACAAATTGCACACTCCTTGTAGATGGGAGAAACCATGTCTATTAAAGCAGTCTTACAACCAAAACTCTCATGTTTAATCTCTTGGGAAAACACTATACTTTTAACATAAAATAGTATGAAGAGCTTTCTAACAGCAGCCTATTTAATTCCTTAAGACAGTCCACACTTAATTTCTACTTCTTGATATATGTGTCAACAAGAAATCGGTTCTTCTCTTCAGCAACGAGTGGCTATACAATCCAGCAATGAACATACTGCACTCACAGAAAGCCTTTTGCACACTTGGTATGTCACCTCAGTAGTTTTTAACGCCAACAGATTCAAAAAATTTAAATACTTGAGCAATAATTGATTGGTGTGTATGTCTATCATAAATTAACCCCCACTGGTATATGTTCTCTCTTCAGCAAAGGAAACGGCAAAGTTTTAACAGAGAGAGAAAGAGGATGAGTGTCCACAGAATGTAAACAGCATGTGAAATTCTTAATGGGGTGGGTTACTAAGTTATTGTGACGAGTAAGTTCGAATTAATGAACTGAAGTGCTGAAGGGACGTTGTTTGTTCCTAAGTGCTACTTTTATTTCTTTGTGTTTAAGGGTTTGTTATAACACTGAAAGCTCAGTTATATACATATTGGGGGAATTCATCATAACTGGTTTTGTTAAAGAACCAGTCTTGGCAAATGCTTGAACATCTTGAGATGAAATGGTGATAAAGATCTGAAACAGTTCTTGGTATTTGTAGATCATTTATGAAATGGAGTGGAAACAATTATGCAAAACGGATTCATTCTGGAACATGTGAACCTGTAACAATCTGCTGCTTGCCTTCCGCGAAAATGCGTTCGAAATGTTACGGATGTTTAAAGATACCGCTATACGATCGGTTAACAACACAGCAAATAAATGAACGTGAAAACTTTTAAATTATTTTTTTTTTTTTAAGATTGCAGGTATTTCACTAAACAATGTAAATTGTTGCGACGTAATGTGTGGCTGTCTGAAAACAATTCAGAGGCTGCTTCCATACCCAAAAGCTTTTAACAGCAGTTTCAGGCTCGTATGTGTCAATCAGTTAATATATTTCTGGCAAACACGCCATTAAGAATTCGTTGTTACATTTGGGATGAAAACACTGCTCAGGTAATCAAGTTGCATAACAAGAGTGACCTAACTCCTACACTGCTTTCGAAATTGTTGTCCCATGGACTAGTGATATCGGCGTTCTTGTTAAGAGCTGACATGTAAATAATACATTACTATATGAAACGTCTAACCTTTGGATGATGTACAGCGAAAGGAAGCAGATAAACATTCAAAATCTATTCGCCGCACGCACTACCTTCGCACTTCCACGTAACTAAATACTGTTTGGCAGGAGCGTGACTTTCCAATTCTCCCTATGACAAACAAGTTCTTAAATTGCTTCTGCTGTATCTCATTAACAACTCGTGTTGCCAAGAGAGCTAATCTAATGCAGACGAAAACGAATTAGTCACGCTGTGATTATAAACATTTAATTGATAATTTCGTATTGAGATTGTGATAAACAATGTCGTCAAAGTGTGACTTATGTTCCGAAGTCCATGCTGATGTTAAAGGGCAGATCGTCGACTTGATCAGCTCATTAAGTGTCCATTACAATAATTACTATTGAACGATGCCTGTTTCGCCGCAATTTAGCGACACTTCTTTTTTTTTTAATTCGACAGATACTGTACACTTGTTTCAACTGCTTGTTAACTCCCTATGAAGCCTCCACAAAACCAACAAGTCGACAAATTAACAACTCGGTAACACATTCATCTGTCGTAGTTATTTTTAATTCCATGTTACGCTCGCACGTGCTTCTGTGCTTTCTGCAATGTCCAGCACTTAACAGCTGGTGATGACTTAAGACTTAGTAGTTAGTATTATCGAAAATTGAAAATATCCAGAACAACCAGTAACAACGCGACCATATACAGAGATCGATAATATCGACGAATCGAACTGGTAAGCCACGGGTAAATTTCTTCGTTTATTTCAAGAGAAGTTCACACACTAGGACTTAACTGCGCACAAATTCTGAGAAGGAAAATCATAGGGGTGTTTACAACGGAAATTTTCGCATGTTGGAGGACATCTACTCTAATTTATGATCGCAGTTTACATCTATGCAGACAAATCGTCGCGTATAGTCAGGAAATTGCCGCAAAACTGGTGAGCGAAATGTTTTTGAAGCCTGGTTTCCACACACTTACATGTCCATGCCCCCCATCACCGCTTGCGTAAAGCCGGGCGTACACTGAATTTGAAATATGTTTTGCAATAATGTTTGCAACGTTGTTTGCGGCCACTAATGGGTTGTCGATGATTGCAACGTGTTGCAAACACAAAACCGTCTTCCATGGCTGTGTCGGGACAGATAAAAGGAAACACTGCTTCTGAAATGCTAGCACTAAATGCAGCTATACTGCGATAATGTTCATTTATGCTCTGTCTTCTTTATGAAGTGTTGTGTGATCCGTTTATTATTCACAACGTCACTATAAGCTCTTCAGTTAAAAGCTACATATTACGTAACTCCCGTACAAATAACATCACACCTCGCCATTTTGAAAAACACATACAAAGAAACTAGGCACTATAAGGTAGGACATTCGAGGCGTGCCGGCTGACAAGATTCCCACAGTGCACCTCACGCTGTGACATCATCCAACAGACAGCCGGGTGCGTGCGAATGGCGTGTGCACAATCAAGACGGACCGCGAGGCGCAGTCTGCGAGCTCTACGCTATGAAAACAGAGATGGGCGAAAGAGGCAGTTGGTGTCTTGGAATCTGTATCCCAAAAGAAGAGGAATTGGCCCAAGTACTAAATACAGTGCCCATCTGTGAACCCAGTGATTTAAGACTTAAGGTTGAAGAAACCAAAAGACTGAATAAAAAACTAGAAGTTTTTATTAGAGTCGACACAGGTGAATAAGTAATAGTGAGTAAAAAACATTTAGTGCCAGTAACTATATTTGCACTTCCAGGTAAAGTACATTGAACACAACAACCAAGGAACATTTAATTACATACATAAAACTGAGAGCGTACAATAGCACCAGAGAGGTTTATTATATTCCACATGATGCACTTTGCCGCCGTTTCACACGAAATATATTGTTCATACAATTCCAACACCCCCCTGTGAACATATACTCGTATTTTATGGCTTACCTTCACAAGATAAACCAAATAGTCCTACAATCTTTTCAAATTTCTCTTTGTCCAAGAGTTTTGTCAGGTCAGCCAACATGTCTGCTGTGCGCAGGTACTCCACAGCGATGTTCTGTCGTTCTATGTGGTCCTGAATAAAATGGTGCCTTATATCAATATGTTTTGTTCTAGCACTAGTGACATCATTTTTAGCTAGGTTAATGGCTCCTTTATTGTCACAGAAGATCGTTATGTATTCCACTATTAAATTGGGTTCTATTTCACATATTAATGTTCTTAGCCACAATGCCCCCTATGTGGTGTAAGACAGCGCCATATACTTGGCCTCTATGGAACTCAGTGCAACAGTTTTTTGATTTTGACAGGACCATGAAATGAGGCTTCCCATTAATTTAAAGCAGCAACCAGTAGTGGAGTGCCTATCTCCCAATTCACTCTCCCAGTCTACATAGCTGTAGCCTTGTAGTTTTGTATTACCTTATCTATGGTATCTTAATTCGTTGTTTGAAGTTCGTCTTATGTATCGGAATATCCTTTTCACAGCTTTCCAGTGCTTTTGGGTCTCTGCAATATCTGCTCACTGCATTAGTGGCAAAAACAATGTCGGGTCGTGATATATGAGACAAATATAACGAACTCCCTACTGCTTCCAAATATGGAACATTCTTATCACATTCCAATCTGTCTCATTTATATTTACCTTCACTCCTACTTCCATTGGAGTAGTTATGGGTTTACAATCACTCATGCCAAATTTCTTTAAGATTTTTTCTGTACATGATGACTGATTTATTCTCAATTCTTGTCTCTCTTCATCCTTAGTAATCTGCATAGCTAAATAACGTTTAACTTCTCCCAAATCACGCACCTTAAACTTGGTTTGCAGATTTTTCTTAAAAATTCTCATTTGACTTTCGTTTTTAGCCAGGATAAAGAAGTCGTCCACCCATATTGCCATTATTATTACACTTTCTCTTCCACTTTTATAGTATATACTGATCTGCCTTAGATTTCTGCATATCCATATTTATTAGAGTTTTATGTAGTCATCGATTCCAACAGTGTTCACACTGTTTAAGTCCATAAATACTTTTCAGCAAACGCCAAATCTTTTCCCTTTCCGATCTGGTTTTCATAGCTTCTCTTGGTGGAATGTGGAATCACATATATCTCCTAATCCAATTTCCCATTTAAATATGCTGTTTTTACATCCATGTTAAATTTCGTTTTGCTGCTAAGGCTAAAAGATATCTCAACGAGGTATACTTGACTACGGGTGAAAAAGTTTCTTTTTAATCTACCCCCTATTTTTGCGAATATCCTTTTATTACAAGTCGTGCTTTATATCTTGGTGATGAGTTTTTGGAGTTCTTCAAAGTGAATACCCATCTTGCCTGTAACGGCTTCTTATCTGCTGGTATAATTACCTATTCAAAAGTTTCGTTCTGAGATAAAGATTCCAATTCTCTCTCCATCGCTTCTTTCCTTTCTTGAGAGTTTGGACTGCTCATTACTTCTTCTACTCTTTCTGCATATATTTCAAAATCCAGATATTCTTTCGGTTTTGGTACACGAGAAGAACGCCTTAGATTGTTCACTCCATCTTGCTCGTCCTCAAACTCATTGTCGTCATAAATGGTCTCCATTTGCCTTGGACTGTCCTCTTCCTATTCTTCACTTTCTCTTTCTCCACGTAAGGTTTCACTCTTGGAACTAGGTGCAGTTAACTTAGTAGTCTTGCACTCTTCAGAGTCCTTTCTATTTTCAAAGACTGCTACATCTCTGCTTGTAACAATCGTTTTATTCAATAGATCCATTAATCGTAGCCCTTTGAATTCTCATAACAACCAACAAAAATATACTTTCCAGCTTTTGGGTTCCATTTTCCTCTTAGCTGTTTTGGAATGTACGCCACTGCATCACACCCAAAAACCCTTATATTGCTTAGGTCATGTTTCCTTCCTACCCATAACTCATGGGGGTTTTATTCCTTAATTCTTTTGATGGTGATCTATTTCTCAGGTATATGGCCATTGATACCGACTCTGCCCAAAACTCTTTTGATAATCCAGCATCAGTTATCATGCTCCTTGCTTTTTCGACTATGGCCCTATTAGTCCTCCAGCAACCCCATTTTGAGATGGGCTGTACCTTATGGTAGTTTGATGCCTGATTCCCATTTTTGCCAGAAGTGTCTTCAATTTATGGTTAATGTATTCTCTCCTGTTATCAGACCTGATGATCTTAATCTTCAGTCCCATCCGCCTTTCGACCATATTACAATATTCCTCAAAAATGTCACTGACTTAGTCTTTGGAACTAAGGAAATAAACATGAGTATATAGTGAATAATCATCAACAAACGTAAGAAAATAATGGCTCCCACCTATGGATTCGCATTCCATTGGGCCACATACATCTGTTGGATTAACTGTAAGACATCCGTAGATTTACTTTTAGTAGTCTTAAGAGGTAGTCTGGGTTGTTTTCCTTTTATGCATATCTCACAAGGGTCCTTGGTTACACTATAATTCTGTGTTCTCTTCACACTATACCTAATTAAAAACATACTCTTTCTATTTAGGTGTCCAAGTCTGCAGTACCATAAAAAACCTTCTGCTGAGTATACTGAATGACGAACATTTCTGTGTTTACTGTCAATGGCGTCCAACTTAAAAATACCCCTTTTGTTACTTGCTGTAGTTATAACTTCACTATTTTCGTTGATTATTCTTCCTCTGTGCATGTCAAAAATGACTGTATTTCCCTTCTTGACAATTTCCTCTACTGACAGTAGGTTAGTCGCAACATTTTTTACATAATGAATGTCATGTGCTGTAACTATATCGGGTTCACCATTTACACATACATGTAGGTCTAGTTTCCCAGCCAAGTGTAGTAGTAGTAGCTTTATTCATCCTTAGATCTCTTTTTCGAGGATATAGGAAATGTCAAAGTATTTACAAATTTAGATCAATTTAAAATAAGCTAATTCATCTACACATATATTTACAGACTTCTAGTTAGAGAAAATCATTAGATTTACTCCTGGTATACAATACTTTTTTTACAAATAACTGATTAAATAATGTAATGCCACATTGTTCACTCATATCTCACTATCAGTCTCTGCACACACTGTACACACATTGTTTCATAACACTTCACTCACTACACACACCTACACACACACACACACACACACACACACACACACACACACACACACACACACACACACACAGGTGATCTCTGGGCCATTTTCTGTACTGCAACTTCCCATTTACTATTCTGAAAAACTGAGTCAGCATCCCTCCACAATGAGTGAGATGTTGAACTCAGAAAGAGGAAGAGGTGTTAGTATTGTGCATGCATAGCTTGGGGGTAAGTATTTCTAGGAAAGAAAAAAAGAAGGAAAAAAACATAAAGTGAAGGTGTTATGTGGAATGATGGATATTTTATAATCATTTTTATTATTTATTTGTATAACATTTTTTTATCAACCCCCTACTCTGTTTCAGCTAAGTAATCCTTCAATGTATAAAATGTATTTCATAACAGGTACATTTTAGCTGCCTTTTTAAATAATTGCATTTTTGCAATTTCTTTAATCTCTTATGGTAATTTATTGTACAGTTTTATTCCTTGGTAGAAAAAGCTGTTTTGAGTTTTATGTTTATTTTTTTCTTGGTAAATGTAATTTGAGTCTATCTCTTGTTGTATGGTCATGGACAGAGCTGTTCGTGCAGTAATTACCAATGTTATTTTTGATGTGTACAACTGACTGATAAATGTATTCACATGGAGCAGTTAAAATCCCCAGTGTTATGAACAGATCTTTAGAATGAGCTCGACTAGTATTTTTGGTTATTATTCTTATGGCTCTTTTCCGGAGCTTGAAAATTGTGTTCATATTTCGTGCATTTGTTCCCCAAAAAAAGAATACCATAGCTAAGAATTGAGTGTATATATGAATAATATGTAACTAAAAGACACTGTATGTTACACACTGATGATAGGTTTCTAAGGGCATAACATGCTGATGACATTCTGTTTGCAAGTACCTTTGTGTGTTCACACCACTTCAACTGAGAATCAATATTCATGCCTAGAAATTTTGCATTTGTTAGTCTATAGAGGTGCCATTTGTTATTTTTCCTGTTCAAACTGAAATTCATGGCATTAGTTTTCTTTATGTTCAATGTCACTTTATTGCTTATTGATCAATCATAAACTTCCTTGGGAGTTTCATTTGCTGTCATGGCAAGGAGTTCTCTTGTTTTCTCAGTGACTATAATATTGCTGTCATCAGTGAAGAGGATTTTTTCTCCATGAGTAACACTACTGCGAAAGTCATTGATGTATGTCAGGAACAGTATTGGTCCTAATATGTTACCTTGCGGAACCCCTATATTAATGTATTTTGGTTCTGATAAGTGTTTTACTAAATGTTTAGATCTATTTGAAGTATGTGTTATCTCTACTCTTTGTACCCTATATGTTAGGTGTGATCGAAACCAGTCATTAAGCACAACTTTTGTGAATTCTACTATGGCTGACTCCATATTTTTGCCATTTCGGAAACTGTAAGTAGGCTGTTTACGTTTTCTTATTGACATCGTTACGTAGCGCTCTATATGAAAATCACTGGCTGTGCTGTGTGCAGCCTGTGGCTAGTTTGCATTGTTGTCTGCCATTGTAGTGTTAGGCAGCGGCAGCTGGATGTGAACAGTGCGTAGCGTTGCGCAGTTGGAGGTGAGCCGCCAGCAGTGGTGGATGTGAGGAGAGAGATGGCGAAGTTTTGTAATTTGTCATGAACTGCTATATATATGATGATATTAAGGTAAATACATTGTTTGTTCTCTATGAAAATCTTTCGTTTGCTAATTATGCCTATCAGTAGTTAGTGCCTTCTGTAGTTTGAATCTTTTATTTAGCTGGCAATAGTGGCGCTCGCTGTATTGCAGTAGTTCGAGTAACGAAGATTTTTGTGAGTTAAGTGATTTGTGAAAGGTATAGGTTAAAGTTACTCAGGGCCATTCTTTTGCAGGGATCTTTGATAGTCAGATTGCGTTGCGCTAAAAATATTGTGTGTCAGTTTAAGCACAGTCTTGTATAATTTGTTCTAAGGGGACGTTTCAAAACCAAACTGTGATTCGCTTAAAAGATTGTTTTTATTCAGGTAAATCATTAATCTGTCTTTCAGAATTGCTTCTATTATTTTTTAGAATGCTGACAGCTGGGAAATGGGCCTGTAATTTTCTATGTCTTCCGCATTACCTTTCTTAAGCAAAGGTACAACTTTTGCCTGTTTTAACTGCTCTGGAAATGTCCCTGATGTGAAGGATTCATTTATTATATTTGTTAAGGGATCTTGTATAACCCCTATGTATTGCTTCAGTACACACATTGGCACTTCATCTAAGCCTACTGACTATTTATTTTTTAGTTTTTTAATTGTTTTACTGACTTCATTCTCTGTGGTTGGAAATAACATCATTGTCTTTAGTGCAACATTATTTACAGGTGTTATATTTGTTTCTCTGCAATACTTGAAAAATGCTCCTTTACATATTTTGCTAACTGCTGTGGAACATTTATTACTTTATCCCCCTCCCTTAGTAACGGAAGCGTCCGATTCCACCTGTTGGTTTTGACCTGTGACGTAAGGCTGTTGTGTTGTGTGATGTCACGATGGCGTGGAGTTTAGTTTGTGAGCGTAGTATGTTTGTAGGTGTCGTTTTGATGTGAACGGTGGTGCTCTCTGGTTGTGTGTTTATGTGTTGAGTGTTAGGTGATGTTTTTGGTGTAGTTGGCGTGTGTGGTGTGTTTATAGGTGGCTTATTATTGCGGTCAGTGGTTCGCTCTGGTGGTGTGTTTATGGGTAGCGTGTTATATGGCTTATGGGGTTCATTTGCGTGGAAGCATTGCACGTGTGTGGTTTCGGTGGTGACTGTACTTTCAGTGGAATATTTTTCAGTGAGTTACCGATTTTGGGTTTGTTATGTTGACGTTATTGTAGTTTTTTTCTGTTCATCATGTGTGACTTTTGGTAAATTGTTTTGTTTATGTCTTTGGTAGGTGTGGATATGACTGTTTTCGGTTGTCAGCGATGATGGGGGACAGTGCGTTGTCTCTAATAAAATTTCTTCAACTATTCAGATTTTTGGATGAAGTCATGAAGTGTTCAATGTGTCGTGAAGAAATGAGGCTTCCTAAAGTTCCGGCGTCTCGGACCAGGGATGGCTATATGTGGAGATGTCGTAAGGATAACAGCTCAAGGGAAGTGTTCGATTCCAATTTTGTTGGTTTGTTGTGTTTTTTGAGGTAGTTATGGTTGTTGATGTGGTTTGGTATCGGTAGTTTCTGTTGACCTAAATAGGCCAAGGGAAGTGTTCGATTCCCATGTGTGGTGGTTGTGAGTGTTCTGGTATTGGGAGTTGCTCTTGAGCTATATAGGTCAAGGGAAATGTTCGATTCCAATTTGTGGGACTGGGAGATGCTGTTGAGCTATATAGGTCAAGGGAAGTGTCCGATTCCAGAGGATGTTGTGTTTCGTGGAACTTGGAGAGTTTTATGTTGTCGGATTTTTTCGTCGTTTTGTGTGGTTTGGTATGGTGGTGTGTGTCTAAATTTGTTTATATTTACTTTGTCCCCACCCAAAAACCCCCAATTTCCCATGCTTGTCCCTTTAGTTTCATTAGGTTTTTGTGGAACTTGTGAATGTTGGTTATTCAACGTATTTTTGTGTTTGTGGTCATGTTTACGTAATGACGTCATAGGCGCCATATTGGAGTCGTAGTATATGGTCGTTTCCGCCATATTTGTGAAGTGATGGGTCAAAACAGATGGATGTAATCGGACGCTTCTGTATTTCCGTATGTTATTCTGTGTTTGTTTGCCTGTCCCTGTTTCCTTTTTTATAAAATTCCAGATTGCTTTGCTTTTATTCTCTGCATTATATATTATTTTGTCATTAAATTACTTTTTTGCAGCGATCAGCATCTTGCTATAGATCTTTTTATATCTATGATAGAAATGTAAGAATTCTGGACCATTGCGAATCTTCTTCATGGAACTGAGTTGTTTAATTGTTTGGGAGGACTTCTTAATACCTGCTGTTATCCATCTGTTTTTGTGAGATGTAGATACAGACATTCACTGACACTGAAGCTTGCTGCCATCAACAGTAGATATTCCCGTATGAGTCTTATCTTTAACATCATAAAGAAGAGATTTGTCTTTAACAATATGCGCAGATGCACCTGAGACTCAAATCCATTCCAGTTGACGATTACCCACTTCTCGAAAAGAATAAAAACATGAGAGTGCCTTACCTTTATTATTGGTCCCTCTCTCTAGGTTATCAGCAACATACTTCTTTAACTGTGTGTCTGGCCTTGGGTTTACTTTTTCTCTGCACTGAGATGCAATATGCCCCCTCTTTTAACATCTATAGCACCTCACTGATTTCTTTCTCCAGTACATGACAGCTTGAAGTGCTCTTTACATACTGTAGGATTTTCACTTTAACACTGTCACCTGTGATCGGTATACCTGCGCTTTCTAGCCCCATAATCATAGGCGCACACCTTTCGGGCAGTCCTGCCAACCGTAGTTTCCCTATCCATTCGTCAGCGATCTCAAACCCAATGTTTCTCAGTCTGTTCAGTGTGGCTATTATTTTGTTGACGTATTCGTCTACGCTCTTGCATTTGTCCAGCTGAGTGGTAATTAACTCACGTAATAAACCTACTTTTCTTGTAAGACCACCATCCTCAAACGCACTTCGTAATTTGTCCCAGACTTCTTCCGCCTTTGCAGCTTTTTAACATGAACATATTTCACTGGGTTAGCTAGTAATAGCAACTTTGATTTTGCTTTCCTATCCTTACTTGAATAATTCTAATCTGTGGATTTCATTGTCCCATCCACCACATCCCATAGGTCGTCTAAACGTAAATACGCTTCTACTGCAAATTTCCACTTTGCATAGTTTTCGCGACCCATAAATCTTTCAATCTGGAGAATTTGTACCGTGCTCATTTTAACGTTTCTTTCTTGATGAAAAGAATAATACCGAAGAATAATACAAAAGAGTTGAGTTCGTCTTGTAAGGATAGCTCATACTTCACGCAAGTGCACTAGTTGGAACTATTCCAATACTTTCTCACTATAATGTTATGTATATACTTATTCCAAATGCATCACTGGGCCCATAACCTAATAGAGTCGACACAGGTGGATAAGTAATAATGAATAAAACACACTTAGTGTCAGTAACTATATTTGCACTTCCAGGTAAAATACATTAAACACAACAACCAAGGAACATTTAATTACATACGTAAAACTCAGAGCATACAATAGCACCAGAGAGGTCTATTATATTCCACATAATGCACTTTGCCCCAGTTTCACACGAAATATATTGTTCACACAATTCCAACAGTTTTGAAGAAGAAAAATGCAGTGTTAGAAATTACTTTAAAAGAACGCGATGCAGCGCTGAGGAAGGTCAACACTGGAAGCTCCGTCTTCTTGAAAAACAGAGAATTAAGTACAAATGTGAAAGAAAGTGTGGTGATCAAGAGGGTAGAAAATTATTTTCTAAATGTTTCACTCTGGGACAAATTCTCTGTTTGTTACATGACAACATCTGGTTTAAATGAAGTTCCCAGGATGTTAGCAACAGATTAACTATAAAGTTCTTTTCTCGAAGAGCTTGTACGTATTTCAGAAAGCACAACATTCCATTGCCCTGTCGTGCAACGCTTCAGAATTAGACTACAGATTTTAAGTGCAATCCATGTGTTTCAGACGAAGCTATGACTATTTTGAGAGCAAAGACTCATACATTTACTGTTGTTGTTGTGGTCTTCAGTCCTAAGACTGGTTGGATGCAGCTCTCCATGCTACTCTATCATCTGCAAGATTCTTCATCTCCCAGTACTTACTGCAACCTACATCCTTATGAATATGTTTAGTGTACTCATCCCTTGGTCTCCCTCTATGATTTTTACCCTCCATGCTGCCCTACAATACTAAATTGGTCATCCGTTGATGCCTCAGAATATGCCCTACCAATCGATACCTTCTTCTAGTCAAGTTGTGCCACAAATTTCTCTTTTCTCCTATTCTATTCAATACCTCCTCATTAGTTATGTGATCTACCCATCTAATCTTCAACATTCTTCTGTAGCACCACATTTCGAAAGCTTCAATTCTCTTCTTGACCAAACTATTTATCGTCCACGTATCACTTCCATACAATGCTGTACTCCATACAAATACTTTCAGAAACGACTTCCTGGCACTTAAATCTCTACTCGATGTTAACAAATTTCTCTTCTTTAGAAACACTTTCCTTGCCATCACTAGTCTACATTTTATATTGTCTCTACTTCGACTGTCATCAGTTATTTTGCTCCCTAAATAGCAAAACTCCTTTACTACTTTAAGTGTCTCATTTCCTAATCTAATTCCGGCAGCATCACCCGATTTGTGCTGTGTTTCGACGAAATGAACACTGACGGCTGCATCTGCTACGATGTGATGGAAGACAAGATTTTAGGACCTCACAGCAATATAATAGTTGTGATGAAATTTCCTGGCAGATTAAAACTGTGTGCCGGACCGAGACTGGAACTCGGAAGCTTTGCCTTTCGCGGGCAAGTGCTCTACCAACTGAGCTACCCAAGCACTACTCACGGCCCGTCCTCACAGCTTTACTTCTGCCAGTACCTCGTCTCCTACCTTCCAAACTTTACAGAAGCTCTCCTGCGCAGAAGAGCTTCTGTAAAGTTTGGAAGGTAGGAGACGAGGTACTGGCAGAAGTAAAGCTGTGAGGACGGGCCGTGAGTAGTGCTTGGGTAGCTCAGTTGGTAGAGCACTTGCCCGCGAAAGGCAAAGCTTCCGAGTTCCAGTCTCGGTCCGGCACACAGTATTAATCTGCCAGGAAGTTTCATATCAGCGCACACTCCACTGCAGAGTGAAAATCTCATTCTGGAAACATCCCCCAGGCTATGGCTAAGCCATGTCTCCGCAATATCCTTTCTTTCAGCAGTGCTAGTTCTGCAAGGTTCGCAAGAGAGCTTCTGTAAAGTTTGGAAGGTAGGAGACGAGGTACTGGCAGAAGTAAAGCTGTGAGGATGGGGCGAGAGTCGTGCTTGGGTAGCTCAGTTGGTAGAGCACTTGCCTGCGAAAGACAGAGGTCCCGAGAGCGAGTCTCAGTCCGGCACACAGTTTCAATCTGCCAGGTAGTTTCATATCAGCACACACTCTGCTGCAGATTGAAAATCTCACTCTGGAATAGTTGTGATGATTCGTGGTTTATGTAAATCTTGGATACAACAAGTTTATCGTGATTTTGATGTGACAATGAACAGTAACCTGCTTCAAGATATAATAATGAAAGCTGAATGTTCAGGGCTACATGCTGTAGCCATAACGTGTTATATGGGAGGATCAATATCTATAGAGTGGTGAATGAGCTTTGTGTCGGCACATCCAAAAGATTTTCCACAAATTCAGCGGACAATAAAAGGAAGATTGTGGTTTCTACGATGTGCCTCACTTCCTGAAGCTTCTTAAAAAAAGTAATTCTACCTAACGTTCATTAAGAGCCTTTTAGACAGTTAGAAAGGTGACCTGAATATAACATGCCTCTTATCAGCAGCTCGCATCAGTGTCATAGATAGAGCGCGATAAAACATTTGCATGGCTGCTTGTTATTTTCACACTATTCGGCTATAGCTCTGTTGTATGTTCTAGGAAAAGAGCGTGAATGTATTTTTTTTAATTAGTCAATGATGAGTTCGACGTTTTGAATTATAGAGTTCCCTTGAGCATGGCACGCCTCTATGCAGTGTGCTCATTGTAAATCTTCCAAACCAAGAGAACATTTTAAGAAAGTTTCGAGACGTCTGTCATGATATATGCTTTGGAAACAGAAAGGGTTTGTTTCCATTTCAAAAGGGGTTTATCATATTCTATCACATCGCCTCTAGGGACTGTTTGAAGAAGTAAGGAAAGATAAAGGAAGGCATACCTTAACATCCCGACTAAATGAAGACTGTCTCGAAAATTTTTCGAGAATTCGAGATCTTAGCGCTTTGTATAAAAACCCTTCAGCAGTCGAAATCAAGCACAGAATTCGGCTTCTTGTTTTAACAGGAAATGCAGACGATGTGCATCGGTTGCTGATGAGATAATCAGTACTGCTGCTATGGGCATCGAAACGCACAGTGATGAATTGACGAAATTCATTACCAATGAACTTTGTATTGACGTGATGGAGGAAAACCAAGTGAAAGGCAGTGTACAAGTATGTGTGATATTGCACACATTATGGAAGAGGAAGAAGAATTCCTGAGAACAATCCACGAAATAGAGGAAATACACTCCTGGAAATTGAAATAAGAACACCGTGAATTCATTGTCCCAGGAAGGGGAAACTTTATTGACACATTCCTGGGGTCAGATACATCACATGATCACACTGACAGAACCACAGGCACATAGACACAGGCAACAGAGCATGCACAATGTCGGCACTAGTACAGTGTATATCCACCTTTCGCAGCAATGCAGGCTGCTATTCTCCCATGGAGACGATCATAGAGATGCTGGATGTAGTCCTGTGGAACGGCTTGCCATGCCATTTCCACCTGGCGCCTCAGTTGGACCAGCGTTCGTGCTGGACGTGCAGACCGCGTGAGTCGACGCTTCATCCAGTCCCAAACATGCTCAATGGGGGACAGATCCGGAGATCTTGCTGGCCAGGGTAGTTGACTTACACCTTCTAGAGCACGTTGGGTGGCACGGGATACATGCGGACGTGCATTGTCCTGTTGGAACAGCAAGTTCCCTTGCCGGTCTAGGAATGGTAGAACGATGGGTTCGATGACGGTTTGGATGTACCGTGCACTATTCAGTGTCCCCTCGACGATCACCAGTGGTGTACGGCCAGTGTAGGAGATTGCTCCCCACACCATGATGCCGGATGTTGGCCCTGTGTGCCTCGGTCGTATGCAGTCCTGATTGTGGCTCTCACCTGCACGGCGCCAAACACGCATACGACCATCATTGGCACCAAGGCAGAAGCGACTCTCATCGCTGAAGACAACACGTCTCCATTCGTCCCTCCATTCACGCCTGTCGCGACACCACTGGAGGCGGGCTGCACGATGTTGGGGCGTGAGCGGAAGACGGCCTAACGGTGTGCGGGACCGTAGCCCACCTTCATGGAGACGGTTGCGAATGGTCCTCGCCGATACCCCAGGAGCAACAGTGTCCCTAATTTGCTGGGAAGTGGCGGTGCGGTCCCCTACGGCACTGCGTAGGATCCTACGGTCTTGGCGTGCATCCGTGCGTCGCTGCGGTCCGGTCCCAGGTCGACGGGCACGTGCACCTTCCGCCGACCACTGGCGACAACATCGATGTACTGTGGAGACCTCACGCCCCACGTGTTGAGCAATTCGGCGGTACGTCCACCCGGCCTCCTGCATGCCCACTATACGCCCTCGCTCAAAGTCCGTCAACTGCACATACGGTTCACGTCCACGCTGTCGCGGCATGCTACCAGTGTTAAAGACTGCGATGGAGCTCTGTATGCCACGGCAAACTGGCTGACACTGACGGCGGCGGTGCACAAATGCTGCGCAGCTAGCGCCATTCGACGGCCAACACCGCGGTTCCTGGTGTGTCCACTGTGCCGTGCGTGTGATCATTGCTTGTACAGCCCTCTCGCAGTGTCCGGAGCAAGTATGGTGGGTCTGACACACCGGTGTCAATGTGTTCTTTTTTCCATTTCGAGGAGTGTAAATTCTGATGCAGAACACGTTTCGCCCGACTTTGCCCACTACATGGCAGTCTATCTTGCATTTTCCCAAGTGTTGAGCCACTGACAAATCCTTGGGATTGCGAACTTAAAAGTGCTCAATTCCTGGAGTAGGTTCTGATGCCTGGATATCTAATGTTTCTCAAGGAGGTCTTCTAAGTCCGACAACAGACTGGGTGAACACATTTAAACAGTTTGAAATTATATTTTATGAACATATCGTTCCTCTGGTACACGAAGATGTAATGACTTTGTCTGCAATAATGAGAACATTAATTTGCATTAGGCATTTGACGAAAGTGCATGGAAGAAGAATGTGGCATAGAAGAATTTGATGTGGACAGCACCTAGACCATGTAAAAATTGAAGATTATCATTTTACTCACGACAGGAAATTCACACACTAATAATTACAGGATGCAGGCATGTTCGTTTTCCGAACTGAATTACTGCATCTAGTGCAAAATTATTTTTATTATGTGCTTTTTTGGGCCTAATATTTATTTATGTTTCTGTAACACCTTTTATAAGCACTTAATTCATTTACAGAGGGAACATTCTAGCTAAACCTTCCCTCAACCCTCATACAGCGAGCTGTCTGGCACAGCCTGTTGACGTCACATGAGAGCAACGAATCACAGTTCCTTTTTTGGACTGCCCCCCCCCCCCCCTGGAGATGTAAGTAGTTTTTCCAACCTCAGCGTGTGGAAACACTATGAGTAGTGAAGGTGATGGAGGAGGGAGAGGGGAGGGAGTACAACTGTACATAGCGTGAATCACCTAAAACTTGCACGGCACATATTGTAGAAATGGAAAGTGCTTTTGAGTGCAGTTTTCATTGAATGGATTGGTAGTCAGCGGCTCGTAATGTTAACCAATCAACAGATTGTAATAATATTAAGGACGTGTATTTTTTGTGCGAACATACACTTTTTAAATTGATCAATGTGTATTGAGATTAACATATTAAAAGTAGGGTAAATTAGAATGTCAGTGGTGTTTATTGCAGGGCTCTAGTGCCAGTCTTCTAAATCCGACAGCAGACTGTGCGAACACAGTAAACCAGTTTGAAATTAGTTTTTTTTTCAGCTTTATCGACATACCGCTCCTCTGGTACATGAAGATGCAATGAGTTTGTTTAAGAGATATCGTATTTTGAAAAGTTTGTACTTGTTTGAGCCATTCAACCTGCATTGTTGCTAGCTACGATTTTGTTATATTTGCTTACAGTGTGCTATTTGTTCCTTGAATGTATTGCGACTTGCTTGTCAGTGAGTCGTGAGTAGGTGATGGGATTTACCAATTCAGAAAAAGCTGACATGCTCTTAGTGTATTGAGAGTGTACGGAAAATGCAGTCCATTTTGTACAGCATAAGTAACAAGATAGCCCAATAGACATCAATCATGTCGGCAATTATGTATCAGACTCTTTAAACAATTATGTGAAAGTGGTAATACCTAGACAACGTGACAGAAGGAAACAATTGACAACCGAAGAGAGGGAAATTAATGTTGTTGCTGCTGTTGCAGTTATCTGCACATTACCTCCTGCACTATCACCTGAAAAAGTAGTATGAATCAGGCAGGTGGCCAATGCATTCACCAACGACAAAGGTTCCATTCATATCACATCTCTCACCATTCAGATCTGCATGTAAATGATTATGAGAATCATGTTAACTTCTCTACATGACACAGGATATGCCAGATGTATCACGTGTCTTGTTTAGTGATGAAGGCACATTTACCAATCATGGCCAGGTAAGCCACCGAAACTTGCACTATTGCCCTGTTGACAACTCCCGGTGGAACATCAGTCTCGACAGACTGTAAACGTGTGGCGTGGGATGGTAACCATCAGCTCATAGGCTCGTTTCTCATAATTGGAGCACTGAAAGTGCAGAAGCATCACAGCCTCCTAACAGGGCATCTTCCACAGACACTAGAACACGTTCCTCTGCAGACTGGGAGGAACCTGTGGTATCAACATATTGGCTGTCCAGCACATAGTGCTTGAAGTACTACATCATGTCTTCACAAATTGCTTTCAGATCGTTGGATTGGACGCAGAAGATCTGTATCTTGGATGACTTGTCCCCAGATTTGACACCTGTAGACTTTCTTATGGGCGAAAAGCTTAAAGACGCTGTCTATAAGGACATACCAGCTATACTCAATGATACACAACGATGTATTAGTGAAGCCTGCTCGGATATCTTCGTTGAAATACTAACATGTATGCAGCAGTCAGGCTGTACCAGATTGGAAGTGTGTATTGCCACTGCCAGTGGTCATTTTGAACACTACCTGTGATGGCCGATTGTCTTGTTAATAGCCAGAATCCACATAACTAGTGTATGCAACTGTGTTGTTCTTTACTTTGTGCAAACACAGGTACAGGTGTCAGTGTGGGAACAGTACAAAACATATCTCGTCAACGACTGGCACTAGAATCTTGCAACAAACACCACTAACATTCTAATTTACCCTGCTTTCAGTTTGTTAATGTCAGTGGGGATTGTTCCATTTAAAAAATTGTATGTCTGCAGAAAATATACCCTTTCTAAGAATTATTAAAATCTGTTGATTGGCTGATAATACAAGCCACTGACTGCCAATCCAATCTGTGGAAACTGCACATCACTAGGACTTTCCATGTACACAATATTTGCACTGCACTGTTTAATGAAATTGCATGAAATTTTTTTCATTAAAGAATAATAAATAATTAATTTGTTTTTTTTAGTTAATTAATTTGCCTTTCTTTAACTTTCTTCTGTAAGTACGAACTTTGTTGTAGAACCTCTCTCTTATTTACTTGTGGTAATAGAAATGCATTTTCAAAAGAATTACGTACATTTAAAAATTACGTGAACTCATATTAACTGATTAAGAATATTTAGTTGAGAATTAAATCCTTTACATAATTCGGCCTTGCACACATTTTCTAAATGCAGTGGTTTTTTTTAAATATTTACTGAATTCTTTCCCGGCGTTAGCTATGGAACACAAGACTGTCTCTATTAGCAGCAAATGGTTAAATATTGCTAAGCCGACATTTAATTATCACTGATAAAACATACTTCGCTATACATTTAAGTTATTTGAAATAACCAAAATTGTTATTTTTCAACATTAACTATCCGCCTACGAATGCACAAATGTATAATTAGTTTAAAATTCATCAGTCTCAGGATCACTGTAAAAGAAGAACATTTTCTTAATTCACTGCTAATTTTTATCTGTTCCCGATTTACGGGTTTGGTTGATTTTTCTTTAGCGGAACAATTTTTTTAAATGTGCCGCCGCTGCAAATCGATCGGTCGCGGCACAGCCCAGCAACACCGCAAAAAATGCTGAAAATTCTTTAAAGAAAAATTATAGATGACATGGGCAAGCTAATTTACATTAATAATACACACTTTTGATAAATTATGATATATTTAGACCCAACAATAATTCAACTCACATTAGTTTGTAATTTCTCCTCTAATGGCGGCTAAATCTAGATACAGACAAAAGAAGTCTACCCATTCATAAAACGCTTCGTCACAGCTTCCTCTCGAATTCAGCTCTACACGGAGATGACCAAAGAATACACAGTACGTGGTGCTTTTATACTACTGCTGACTATTAACATTTCTTTGTAATCTCATAACATTATTTTCCTCTGGCTGAATTTCACATCTCTGTTATGGCAGATATTGACACATTTCGCAATTACATAATGAATATAGAAATATTACCATCCTAAATACAGAGAGAATATTACTATAAAAAATATTACAATAATAACAAATGTCTTTTACACAAAATTCAATAATATTTTTTGTTAAATAATTACAGTATATACAAATTGCTCAGAGCGGCGTATATGGTACAAATAAATTTTAGTTTATTAATAGTGTGAGTTTGCCAGGGAACGTTACAACTGCATTACAAGATCCCCAAAACTGGAGACCAATGAGACTGTTCATTCTCACAACACAAGGAACAGAAAACAATTGTGATGCATTTCATGTAGTTTTCAGATTTATTAAAGAAGACCTAAATACTATGGTATAAAGTTAATACATGCATTGCCAAGGAATTTAAAAATCCTCAAAACTGAGAAGATGTTTTCTGCATCCCTAAAAAAGTTTTTAATAGTAGAGGAATTACAAAGTGTGACTGAGTACATGAGCAGATGGCGAGAACAAGTTAATACTGTGAGTTATAAATGTCATGTTCAACATTAAGAGAAACTAGAATTACAAATTAGTGCAAGAAACTAAACTGAAATTAAAACTACTTTGGAGTATGTATTGTAAACCGTTAACTATATATATATATATATATATATATATATATATATATATATATTGTGCTAGCTATTGTATGTTTTTATTGTGTAAGCTTTATATGTATATTGTCTAGGTGTAAGCAAAATTATGTGTCCTACATTACAGGTACATACCCATATAAAAGCATTAAGCATTAGCATTTGCATGGACCCTGGACTACCAGGTGAAGTCATAGATGTATCTGCAGTCTGCTCTTGTGCTTTGGCCCTTTCTAGCAGACCTCCACATATGACAGTTGGATTGCAATAATCTGTCACATGTAGATATGATGGCTTTGTAGATCACACAATGTAAATTGTATTGATCAGTCACTGACTGCATAGAAAACTCAGGCAATTTGATGGATCACATGTGACTCATGCAAGGAATATGGCTGCCTTGCTGTGCCCCATATGTATAGTTACTGAGTATGATGGTGTGGTTTTATTTTGTTTCACTTTAAACTAAAATTTATACCTATTCAGAGACGATCTCCACTCTGAGAAGTGTAGTTAGTGATGGAGTTTCCATTTAAATTAATAAGTAATGCAAATGCAAAAAAAACATTGACATCATCTAATTTTGCAAAAGTTAGCAAGTTGAATTGGTGGGGATTTTTAATTATAAAACATCTACATGGATTAATAAACTTTTAAACTTCTAAACAGAATGATGTAACGGTACTATAATGTTAAATGAATAATTTAATTTGAATGTTTAGGGCATGTCTATTACAGCTATACTCAAGTCCCCTTTCATAACTTATAATCTAACTCTTCCTTACACAATTTATAACAAGAGTTACGGAAATCAGCAGTGCTGCTATTAACAACATTTCTGACACGTCGAGATTATTAAACAAATTGTGTACATACTTGCAGTTAAACTATGACAAATTGATGGAAAACTAAATGAGGACTAATAAATAAAAAAACCAAACTGTTAGAACAATGAAAAGATGTGTACAACCTACATAACATGTACACTGTTGTCCATAATGAAAGCAGCAAATTCTATTTCCTCACCCTGAATCTAATTCACATTATAGTCATACCAACTGTCGACAGATCTCTTTACGATCGTGTTCTTCATGGAAGATGGCATACCAATCAACGGATAGCCACACCAGCAATGACGTCAGGGCACCTATCAAGTGGGGTAGAGGTTGCAGGATAGTCCCACATCCATAATCACTGTGTAAACAGTCACAGATGGTGCAGCATGGCACAGAGAAGACGCCTACAGACTTCCTGCTGTGGAGGGCCATAGGAAGGATAGAAGCAGGAGAGACACAAACTGATGTGGTCTGGTGGCTTAATGTGAATCGTTCTGTTGTTTCTTGCATGAGGCGACACTTTATAGAGACCGAAACTGTATGTCACACAATGGTGAAATGATCACAGTGCATCACATTTGCAGTTATCAAGTACATTGACGTGTTTTGGTGTGGATTAAAGCCTTTAAATGACCTTCATCAAACCCTGAAGGTTTCCCTGAATGTGATAAGTCACTAAGTCAACACAGTCCTCCTTAAAAAAAGAAAAACAGTTCCTTACCATACTCTGTCCAATGGCATTACCCCCACACATGGTGCAAATATTTCCACTGCTGTCATCCATCTACTGAATTCAAACATGAGAATATGTTGGAAATGTTCTGATTTCTCTACTTGGCACACCATTTCCTAGTGTCCACAGCTTCACTCACTATATCCATATGGCAATAAGTAAACTCAAATAGCAACAGTGAACTACAAATAAAAAATGACAATCGATAAATAAACCTTCAGCAACCGAATACAAACATGGAGAACAAAAACGCTATGAATTTATGCACCAACCTAATACAAACAAGGTTTAAACTATATGCATACCTCGAGAAGATTATAAAAGACTGTGCAAAACATTACATTTATGTTAAAAATAGACAACAGTATTATAGTTGGAGAAGACTGATAACTGTAATCTTTGTGTTAAAGAACAAGTCCACAAAATCCTGAGAATTGTACTAAATTTAAGCCACATCATTTATTTATTTACTTACTTTTTATAGAGTCATCAAAGAGATAGGATTTTGCAAATGTGAGTTTAAAAAATAGTAGTATTAAAAATTATAATCCATGTTGCAATATGTTGTACAATTTTTATGCGTTCTATGTGTAGTACTATGTCACAGTTAAGAAGCTGCTTCTCTTGCATTGTAGACAATAAATCATCAGTTATATTTTATTTTTGTGTTAATTCTTTGATTATTGATTTTGTTTCTGGATTTAGAACATGTGAATCAATGATGTTACAATAAATATAAATTTTTGACAGTAGTGCCTTTCCAGAGACAGGCACAGAAAGATGTTTCTATGGACCAAATATTGCGATCCTACATGGCAGAAGCCTTTCTAGCAGACAAGGTAAATCAATAGTTCATTATAACTTCAAGTAGGACTTTTGGAAACTATTGTTGTCTTTTCTTCCTTCATAAATCACAGCCTGCTGACTTCATTCTTGCAAGTTACACGTTTTTTATGAAAAGTAACTAGAAGTTCACAACTAGTTAACGACTTTATAAATATGTTTAGATAGCAGGAATTGTTGGACTCTGTCACTCAGTCGACATGCTAAACCTTTAACCTAAAGCTCTGGGGTTCAATCGCACTTTGGTGCAAGGAGTTTTTTTCACTCCATCATCTCTGACAAGGATTTGCTAATGTGAAAAATTCCAAGCTACATCATGACACAGAATCTTTGTTAAACTGAATGAGACAAATCTAAGGCTGGAAGAAGGCAAAGGCATACCAGAGGCAACAGGCTCATTCTGGTGGCGGCAATATTCACGTATTTGAGTGACCTCTGCATCTACATACATACTTTGCAAACCACACTCATGTACATGGGAAATTGTTCTTCCCATTGTGAAACCTATTAGGATTTTTTCCTTTCCATTCTCATATAGTGCACATAAATAATGGCTGCTTGAATACCTCTGTATGCACTGTAATTAGGCTAAAACTCGTTGGCACCATTCCTACAGGAAAATACATATGGGCAGTGGTATATTTGTAAATTTGCTAATCTGCACCCATAATTTGAGCAAAATTCAGTTATTTCAAATGTGTTGTCCTTCCAACACACTGAAAAAGAGAAAAAATATCATATAGATTCTAATTAATTCTATAAAGAAAACCTTCACTACAAATGATGCTCTGATAGCAATGAAGAATATCGTGGATCTGTTTAATATGCTACATAGTTGTCTGAAAAGTTGTGAAACTCTTTCAGCACTTCTCACTCATAGCTTTGTAACCCATTTTGAATGTTAAGCAATCTGTCGCAAGTGACATTTGTGCAATCAGCTGCTTATTTCAACCCTGCCATGCACAAGCGATTTTCTGAGCAATTTCAGCCAGTATTATCAAAAACCATTGTACTGAGAATTTTTCCTATAAAAAAATAAACTGCTGTATTTAACACCAGAGGCAATTGACATCTGTATCTGCATGATTACTTGCAAAAGCTAGAAATTCTGACATTTCTGTGTTAATTCATATATAACCACATAATTTATATAAAAAAGAAGTCTTAATCTGTAAACCACAAACATCACAATATTGACCATGGAACCAAATCCAGACACTATTTACATCCAAACAGAAGGAACAAGTCAGAAACTCAAAATAGTTTATTACATAATGGAATAAAATTGTTCAAAAGATTGCCACAGGAAGTAAAAGTTGTAAAAGATAGCCACACTTTTAGCCAAATGTTAAAATCACTGTAAATGAATTCTTAAAATAGCTATAAATAGTGGCTTCATGTTTATGAACATTATACTATGTAACAATTTATCACATGATTAGAAAAGTAGGACTCAGTATAAGAGCTATAAACACTGTAAGAGGCATGTTTATTTTAGTAAGAAATATTGTACAAACATTTTACAAGATCCATACAATGTGTATCATTCAAAAAAATGAATAAATCAATAAATCAAAGCATCAGTCAAAATATATATTTCAGAATATCCGAGCTGTAATTTATCAAACTTGTTTTGAAATGTACTTTTTGTGAATTCTGTTTTACTTTACAGAAATGTTACACTGGTGTCCAAAATTAAAGTAACAAACGGAAATTTTGTATGGTTGCGTTTATTTTGCCATGAAACAGTATAAACAGGTGACAGTAAACCAGAAACAATGTAAAGAGTACAGGACTTAATCAACTGCAATATATATAACGGTAGACAAAAATGTTCTTCGTTTTTTCAGCTTAACGGATTTTTTGTGTGCTCAGGATGGGGTGTGACCCCCTCTGTTAGCAATATAAGCCTGACAACGATGGGCCGTGCTGTGAATCATGTCATGAGTTGTAAGGTGTCAGGCAAATCCAACACCTTCCATGAACACCCTGACATGATAGCAAATCCGGCACTATGTCACATAGCTCCGAATAAATCCTGACATTAAATTAATCAAAGTAATACGATCAATGAGTGAGCAAATGGAATACCACAGACTAACACAAGAGCGCCTAAATGCATGTCATACCTTCCCACTGGGAAACAGACGCAGTTCCGAGGGGAGAAACGAGAACAGAAGCGGAGAGCAGAGTCGTGTAAGCTAGAAGTCCGTACGATAAAGGACACCCACATCGCCGGCCAACCCCCAAGAGCAGCCCCCAGCCCATGTTAAAAGATAGAGCCCTCCAGAAGAACAATATAGATCTTACGATAACATAAAATGGCCACACCAGCTGCAATTTTTAGCGTGAGACTATACGTGTCTCTATTACATTGCAAACATTAAAATCATTGCCCCACCACGAAAAGTATAACGTTTCTCATTGGATAGACAGGATTTTTGTAGGCAGAGCTTAAGGTTAACATTGAGACCCTGATTGGTCAGTTGGAAACACAGCCAGATACCTTTTTCTTAAACCAACTTCGGTAAATTGTGGTAAAGAGAGGTTAGAAAGAGTTGCTTCCGAGACAGCGAGGTGTGTGGAGCTGCGCCGCCCGCCGCCCCCTGACGCTGCCTAACCACTGACAAGGTAATGAACGCACGCGATGCCACATAAGAGCACATAAGTCTTCACTCAGAAATGCAGAAGTCTCATCTGTTACATCCCCTTTCTGTGTAATACTAGTGTCGTTTGTCAATTAAAGCTCATGGTATTCACATTTGCTAATTGAAGTTAAAAATCTGAAAAGCGATGATTTTCCTGTTATATAATTATTGAGAAGCCACATCAGCCACTGTAATTTATGACAATTTAAATAAGTAATTAAAGATAATTGAGGGTCACTGTAAACCATTTTGATAGTTTTCTCTTTTATGAAACTTAACGTAAACCTAGATTATAGATGTCATATAGCATAGGTCATCCTTCGATCCATTATAGAACTTGGAAACCCATTCAAGGAATATTCGTTCACATTTTTGTTGAACGCAGTTGGTTTTTATCATCCTGTATTAAAATATTTCCTTTCATCAATAGCGCAATTTATAAACAATGTTTTGTGAGTAGAATAAAAATTCCAGTGGTAAAATTATCTGCTTTTTCGACGTTATTTTACCAGCTAACTAAAAATAAGAAAGCCTTGAACCCATTCCACTAAATTTAGTTAGTATTAAGATTCTTATACAGGGAGTACGGGAGCTGACGCTGAAATCGTTAAGTATTTGATTATATTATGGCTAGTCTCACTGAACTCTTCTGAACTCTACATGTCATGTGTGATCTGGCGTCTCCTTATCAGCAACAGGTCCCAGGTTCAAACTAGACAATTCCATAAAAACACGCTCAACAGAGCGTCGTTGTGCGAAAGTGGTAGGGAGACACGACTTAGAACAAACAGACACCACGCAGAATGTTAGACAGTCTCATAGTGAGACAATAGCGCACATTCTTCCTACAGAGATGCTCGCCATTTTTATAAAGTGGTTGGTGGATGCTGACGTGATGCCATCTGTCTCCTTAGTGCATCCCAGACATACTCTATAGGATTCAAATCGGTAGAGCGAGCAGGCCACACCATGGATGCAAGATCTTCCATTTCAAAGAAAAAAACCACGAGGTCGAGCTTTATCATTCATCAGTACGAAGTCTGAGCCAACAGCACCTCGCAACAAGCACGCATGATATCCCAAGATCTCATGGTAACTGACAGCAGTTAAATCTTGTCCATTCACCTGTAAAATTTCATAAAGAGGTGTTCGAGTGGTCAACATAATCGCTTCCCACATCATTAAGGATCCTCCTCGATATTGGTCTCTTGCCTCAATGTTTGGTTCCCAAAGTTATGTTCCACATGCCCTCCAGATGCGAATCCGTCGAGAATCACTCGCCAGATCAAATTGGGACTCATCTGTGAAAAGAACATTGGCCCACCATTTGAACACCCAGGTGGAGTGTTTGCGGCTCCACTCTAAACGTTCTTTTCTGTGAATACATACAAAGGTAAACAGACAGCAGGTCTCCAACAATAAAGGCCACTCTGCTGAAGCCTTCTGTACATTGACTGCCTCAACATGACACGTCCAGGGGATGCTGTGAGGTCAGATGCCAGTTACAGTGCAGTACTAACGCGGTACCGTCGTGCCCTTACAGCCAAATAACGGTCCACTCTTCCTGATATCACATGTGGTCCGTCCTGTTCCAGAATTGGGTATATCTGTACTGCACCAACCATTTTTATCCCGTATTGTTACTGGTGGCGAGAAATTGTCTTTTTATGCTAACATGAGGAAAAGAAAGGAATGGTTGACTCCAAACAAAGCAGCAACTCCTCATACAAAGACCTGTGTACACCCATAGAAGATAATATTATGCATCTGATGGAGCAGCGATTGTCTGTTATATTCGGAATTGCTTCCCCGATGTGTAACCTTCACTACTGGCATTGATTGTCAACAACTGAGACGTCTTGCAAACGCAATCCAAGAACAACGACCAGGAAGACTGCGTGAAGTGATATTACTCCACAATAACGCCCGCCTGCATTTTGATAGACTAACCAAAAATACTGCACAGTAGTTGGTTTGTGAAGTCATGTTGCACACACCTTATTCACTTGATCTGGAGCCCTCAGAGTATCTTTTCCGCTCTCTATCGCGCAACCTTCAAGAAAATTCCATTCTGGATGAAAATGTACTCCAAATATGAGTTGACGAGTTCGTTGCTTCAAAACGACGTGATTTCTGCAGTCACAGAATCCAAAAGTTATCCCACCATTGGCATACCGTTGTAAGTAGTAAAGGAGAATCTATTTTTGATGATTAAAAGCCTCTGTTATGTTATCTGTTGTTTTTATAATGGAATAAAAACCTACAGACTTATGCACCAAGCTGTGAAGAGTCTAATTTCATCTTTCTGCTGATTGTTAACTTAGCAGACACTTTTTTCATTTGATGATCACTTTGTATAGGGGAAGCAAGTTCATACCTGGCAAACAAAAAAGGGATTTTTCACACCTGTCATGTCGAAGTCTTATTTGTTTGCTTTCTTTCTCTTTTTTCCTCATTTTTTCCGTCCTGTTAGCTAGGTCTCGGAGAATATGAGACTGTCTGTTTCATGAAGTGGTTCCTTTCGTGTTGTGTGAATGAGTTTCTGGTTCATGTGTAAACAGAGTCTCAGACAAAAGTATAAACTTCGAAGCTGGTAAAAAAGGGGTTTTTGTGATTACTGTCGTAAGCAGCTGAAATAGTTGTAAATACTTTTTACTTTAAATAAAATCAAGTTCATTTGCTTCACTAACTGGAATGAAAATTAAATTCAGGATAAAATGGTCAGTGTTAGTTGACAGCGCACTTGTTGATGAATGACCATGTACACAGTTAATGTTTATACAGAAGAGATTATTTCGAAAAAGTTAAGGGTTAACACCACTGCAATAGCCTAAAAGAGCGTTTTCTTGACATTTTTTTGGATCGAAGGAATGTTTATAGGGAAATAATACTTGGAGTAGTTACTGAGCAGATATTTAAGTATATCACAAAAACTTATTGTCAGAAAGTGTTTCAGTGTGGTGACACTACAGCAATTCCCTTGATGTATGTTGAATTTGAGACAATCTGCAGCACACTCTGTAACTGGTGACAATTTTATGCAGATAAAAGAAGAAAACAATGTTATCTGCATGGGTGCAGCTAGTGAACCACTTACAGGATTTTAGAAATATTGATTTTTATTAAATTGTGCAGTGTATGGATAAAGCCGTTCAATTTTCACCAAAAAGGACAGTCATTTGTTTATAAATATAATTTAAATTAACTAACTGGAAATTCCTTAGGTGGATTACTTTGGAATGTTGTTTCAAAACTGATGTTAAATTTTCAAATAAAAAGAGTGAAAATTGTTGGAATTATGCTGTGTGACATTTTGAAAGTCACATTCTCAGAAAATCTCGTTTTGAAATGTGTCACAAATAGGAACAAATGAAAAAATTCAACTTTTAGAAAACTCTTACCATTACTCAAATATCTTAGGACTGGCCAATCATATTGTGGTCATTTCGATTGAAAATACTAGTTCATCAGATAACGATTGAAATATAGAAGTGATAATTCTATGAACGCACAAACTAAACAACATACCTCCTGATGAAAAGGCACCTAATAAGAAGTCCTAAAATAAAATTAAGTGATGTGACTATTAGGAGAAGCGCAATAACGAGATATCTAGGAGTATTTCTGGACGAACATCGTAACTTTGCACATAATGTAGAGGAAGCAGCCAGAAACGGTACAAACTGATGAATATAATTATTACCATTGCAAATAGGCAATTTCGGCTTCTCTTTAAGACAATCAGAGTATACCACCAATCTACACTAGCATCAGTCGCAGGATATGGTGTGAGAGTTTGGGCTCATAGACTGCAGTTAGTGAAGCCAGCCTCAGTAGTGAGAAGAGTTCAACAAGGCGTGCTACTGAGATTAACGGACGCCTACTGCACTACCCCGAATGATGTTTGGTTAGTAATTCTAGGAATATGACTAATGGACTTGGAAATTAGGAAAAGAGGAGCTTTCTACTAGTTAAAGAAAGGTAATCAAATGGAAGTACGAAGGGTGCTTGAACCTGAGGCCAGTTTGAAAAAGACAGTAAAAGGTCGCATATAACAAATGTGGGAAAATAAATGGAACACTTCAGTTACAGGCAGGAGAAAATACGAATTTCTCCCTAACATCAGGCAGAGATTAAAAATGAAATTTCGCAATTCATCATGGATTGATACATTACCTGACTTGTCATGGCCCTTATGCCATGTACCTGTACAAAATCAGAAGACTGATAGCTGTGCCTGCGGCAATGTGGGCCCATCAGAACACACATTGTGGGACTGCACACTCTAAGAAGATGCAGCTGGTAATACACGTCACATATTAAGAATATTGGATCCCAAAGCAGCACTAAGGAGTGAGTCGACCTGGCGCATATTGGACGATACTGCAGCCGCAGTATCCAGAAAGGCCATGGAAGACTTTACGAGATATTCAATCCTAAGCCATCATGGTGCTATCCACGCTAGACAACATATCTTGTAGATGGGGAGAAGATAGCTGAAGTCAGTGACTACCAAGTGAAGTACTATCCCAAGAATCTACATTGCATCACTGCAAGTGATCGTGGAAGTGTGGAGTTTAAGAACTAACAGTGAAGTGTGGAATTACTTGCAATAGTGGAAATCCTACTGATGTGCTGCTCAATGCCTGAGGAATCTAGAAGATTATGGCTGTTACCTGGGGCAGTATGAGGGTGGATCCAGTCGCAGAAACAACCATTTACAAGTTAAATGCACCAAAGTAAATAAACAAACAGAGAACTCGTCCTGTAATGTATTGGTTAAAACTTTAACGTAGTTTTGTAGTAGGGGATGTAGTTGTATTTTTTTATATCTATGCATATTTTTAATTATGTATCAGAAATAAATAATTAATACATAATTTGTTACTATCCAAGGAAATGTGGTTTGTATGGCATATTTTGGGTTTTCAGATAATAGGCTGTAATTATGAAGAATAAATAAATAAAAATGATACACAAAAATTTGCAATTCCGTTTAGCCCTACTCCATGCAGGTCCATTACTAGGACGATTCGATGATTTATGTCATATGCATTCTATATAAAAATACTACTTGGTATAACAACTTCTGGACAGATTGGACAAGCAATAATTATTGGGTAGTCTAAGCCTTTAGAACTTAGTTCATGCAAATTGTGATATCTGCTTTGTATGTTTTACATTTTGTGTGTGAGAAAAACAGTGGAAGAATAAAAATGGCAAGAAAAATTACAACTCTTCAGCTCAACCCATAATTCACAATGGACTCACATTTGGGAGGAAGATGATTCAAACCTGCATCTGGCCATCATGATTTAAGTTTTATGTGATTTTCCTTAATTGCTTTAGGCAAATGTTAGGATGGTTCCTTTGAAAGGGCATGGCCGACTTCCTTTCCCATTCTTCCTTAAGCTGATGGAACCGGTGACCTCGCTGTTTGGTCCAGCAGCCCCTCCCCCCCCCCCAATCAACTAACCAATCAACCAATCATAATTCACATCAAAATCCTTGTTACTGTCTTTCAATTTCTTCACAGACACATTGACTCGTTTCAAAATGCTCTCAGGTTCATATCTATGCTTTAGACTGCATAGGATATGCCGCTTTCATACTTTTTCTGCCCGAGTAAACTTTCCCACCATTAATTCTTACTTGAAAGATAGAACTATGTACAATAAGATCACAAATAAACTATCAAAAGACAATACCGCAAACAAAACAAATATGTGAAGTGAAACAATTGTCTTTTTCGTACACATATTGACGCTTGAGGACTCCAGTCTAATGTATTATATTTTTGAAATGCTTCTGACTATTCTCAGACACTAAAGGGGGTATCAAAGTGGCGCAGGTAGGATCATCTGAAGCGCTAAATGAGGAGCTCGGATTCCATAGAACAATTTTTTTCAGGGATTTGACTATTCGCCTCATATTTTACAAGTTTCAATGCACCTTTTAAGTCAATAGAACAAACTATTTTTTGCACATTCTACAGTGGTTTTAGCCCTTAATTTAGAAGCAAGTTCGACTTTTTTATACAAAATAAATAACAATAGAGGGTAGATATAAATGACCATGTATTACTTCGATTACATACTTAAAACAGAAGAACAGAGAGGTTGTACGTTTTACAAGATAAAGCTAAGTTTGAAACGTAATCATACAATTATTATTGGCAAAACCTTTCAATGAAGAAACATTCGTATCATGCCACTGCCAGAATGGGAAGAAGGAAAATTCTAATGTCGCTTTTTTCATTTATTAAACAGGTACAGCTTCGTAAAATAAAGAGTAGCATCACATAATGGTTTTACAGTTGTTACATTTCTGAAGACTTTACTTTTTATGAATGTAGATAAAGGAAATACTTTTTCTGTTCATTCAATGTAGTTGGCATTATTCCACAAACATTTTAACTGAAAGAAACACTAGGAATTATTATGTAGGCGTCTATAAGCTGGAATATCAGTTGCCGTTATTATTATTGTCATGACCCTTAAGGTTTGAATCCAGCACAGCAATTCACCTCTGTGGTTTTATCAAAAGATATGTTATACAGCACAGACACGAACTTTTGCCCTGTGCAAAGTTGCTCTCTTCTTTAAAAAAGAAATTGGTGGTCATCAGAATTAGCATAGCTTTAATAGGAAATGTTTGTACACTAGAAATAGTTTCAACTAGTCAGAGATGAAGCTTTACCACTCTTCCGTGTTACTGAATTCCTAAAAACTGAAAACAGCGTCACATCGGCAAGTTCGGCATGAGTCATATTCCACTGGGGGGTTGCTGCATGCTCTCTCGACTTTTCAGAGTTAGTGAGTCTGCAAATACGGTGTGTGCTTCGACCAGTCAGTGGCGTTGCAATTATGGGATCGTCTGATGTCACTAGATCTCACGTCAAATTGTGGTGCAGCGAGTTCAGTGCTGGCAGTCGACAGTGGTGAACAAGATGCATAACCGACTGGCACTTCAGCCTCTTCAGGCAGAGACCACATCACTGCTCAGTAGGCAGCTGGTGGGTAAGTGGTGGGCACTGCAGTGTCACGTCAGTTTGTGACTGTGTAAGCGAATAATATGCAGATGCATTTGATAAAGTAAATAAACGTTCCTATACTACTGCACATGCTTTGGCGGTTCGACTCTGCTGTGGGGAAAATTGTTCAAATCTGAGCAGCACAGGGGACAGCAGTGGTGGCGTAGGGGGCGACATGTAGGTGGAGTGGGTACAGTGCCAAACTGTCTGGAGTGGTGTTGGCAGTTGTTTAAACGAATAAAATACTAATGAAATTGTTCATATACTACCCTACTCCAGTGGTGGCCCAGTTGTTTAAAGACCACAAGTATCCTGGCAGTGTTGTGGGGAAACTCTTTAAACATTAAATATGAGGATAGAAAAAGTGGACTTCAGCCAGGTGGATTTTTGAACTTGGAGACTTTTACACTTACGACAATTGGTCTTGCAGAGATCTAGTGGAGTTTTTGAATTCCCACCATTTTTTATATTTCTCGCCATTTTACACTCAAGACCCACATCTGACATGTAGAACTGTGACATCAGAGCAGTGGAAGGGAGAGGAGGGCGAAATCTGGCAACGTTACATGACAGTATCAGGTGATATGATTGGTAATGTAATTGGAAATCCGGCAATTACCTAGGCTGCGCCAGTACTCCCTGGGTTAGTCGTAAGCTTTTAATTATCACCACGAAAAAATTAAGTTGTGATCATAAAAATCCATATGGGAGTCTATGCGATCGTCAAGCGACGTTATGTTTGGGCAATTCCCCTGTGTGGAAGATATCTTAAATGTGAAATTTAAAACTTTGGCTTTACTTTCGCTATCTTCAGCTGTCGTACCAGACTGTTAACTTTCGCTCGTCATAATTTGCGAGTTTTCTTTTGAACTGAATGTGTAATAGCCACTGCTTCCTCAGCATGTTTCGAATTTCATTTTTAAATCATAGTGGACCTTTCCCGTCCTTAATCCACTTACTCGACACCTACTTCTCTATCGTACGATTTACAATCCATTTCAAGTTTGTCTATATTCCTCTATGTCAATCGTACTAGCACTAAATGACCTCAATTCATTGTGTAAGTGAGATGCTACCAACTATCTATCTGCTCTTTCTAGCAGAAGCATTCTGCTAGCTTTCTTAATTGATTTATTAACTTTAGTAACCAAAGACGTTATGATGACATCATGGTCACTAACACTGTCTCTATACTAACGCCGTCGATTAGGTCTGGCCTGTTTGTAGCTTCAGTGTCTAAAATATCTGCATTGCATGTAGGCTGTCGAACTAGCTACTCAAGACTTTTCCGGGAAATGTGTTCAAAAAAACTTTGAAACCCTGAAATGAATCTGTAGACGTCCTAGTCTACACTCGGTAGTTGAAAGTCGCCTGCAACTAATATTACATGATCTAGGTATTTCCGTACTACTGATCGTTTACTTTCTGTCAACGTTTCTAAAACCGTCATAGCGGAATCGGGCGGCCGTTAAAAACACCCAACAATTAACTTCGTTTCAACTACACCAGTCATACACAGTCACACTCAAATTCGACCTCAGTAGAATGTTCAAATGTTTGTGAATTCCTAAGTGACCCAACAGCTAAGGTCATCCGTCCCTAGACTTACACACTATTTAAAATAACAGATGCTAAGAACAACACAAACACCCATGCTCAAGGGAGGACTCGAATCTCCAGGGGGAGGGGCCTCACAATCCATTGACAGGACACCTCAAACTGCTTGGCCACTCCGCGCGGCTAAACCACAGTAGAGACAATATTTCCGTCAGCTGCAATGAACACAAGCCCTCCTGTGGTCCAAATCTATATTTTCGAAATACATTCCATGAATCGCTAAATATCTCAAAGCTTTCTGCTGTGGGTTTCAGCCAATTCCAGGTCCCAATAATAATTTGAGTGTGAGAAGTTCCCTGGAGGGCAGTAAATTTTGGAACTTTTTATGAATATTTCGACATTTTGCTGATAAAAGTTTTTGACAAAGTGTCTTTACTCTGAATGGAGTCTGATTTCACTATCTGCGAGTCTTCTGGTGAGTTTTCATTAGCGAATCTCAACATACCATCTAGCCTACAAAACCCCCACGCACACTCCAGAAATACTCTATTATCTGAGCAGCTGATTCCTTCGTGTAGCGCATCCTTGACTTATGAAGAGGCGTCCTACAATTCCTGAGCTGTTAATGCAAGTCCAATAATCTGCAACTAAGACCTTCACAGAGTCGATGAAGAATTTGGCTGAGACTCTTCATGTGACTCCAAACCAAGGGACCCCGATCGACTATGGAAACGTTGCTGCAAACTGCGAACTGCACTTGTACCCTGCCTGCAATGCCAGCAGCCCTTACTGCCTCCGCCAGCTGTCCGTATGAAATGAGGATTTCCTTAGAACCCAAACAACAGGCATCATTGGTACCAAAGTGCGCCACAACTTGCAGATGACTGCACCTTCCACACTCAATAGCCGCAGGCAAGGCCTCTTCCACGCCTCAGATGAGACCCCTTGCAAACTTACCGCACTGGCTTTCTTTCCAGCCCTGAATGCTGTCTGCCTAAGGTACTAAATAACACACCTAATCCTGGAGCTTCCAATAACTAGTAACGCCTTCCCCCCTTGTGCCTGCTTGGGCCCTGCTGAAGAAGTGGTCAGCTGTCCAGTCACAAGGTGAATGGGCCAGGTCAGATGGCCAGCCACCACATTTGTCCTCTGGTTCAAGCAATGCAAACACATTACCACCAGCCACTCATCCTCCAGTGAGGATAGAGCCACCACAACAGGTACAGAGGGAAGTCATTTGTCAGCAAAGCCCATGGGTGGATTAAGTGACACCTGATGTGTCTCACTCTACATACCAGATTTTCCGCCACCGTTACATCCTGAGGCATCACTCTGAAGACAACTGACCACAGCCAAACAATTTTCACCTGTTCACAAACTGTGGCCAGCTCCTCCTGCACCCGCACACAGCGTGCACATATCCTGCCCATACCACTATTACTTACTTGAGAACTGACTGTAAAAGCATAGACAGAAAACCAGGTATGTAACTTGCTAACCGCCTGACGTGTCACAAGTGGAGGTAAATTCCTTATGAGCTGCGAAGCTTGCTGTTCAGCAGAAATGAAAACTGCACTACAGACTACTGGAAAACACATTACAGTTTCAAAAACGCTAGAATAACCCTTTTAAATAGAGAAAAAAATGTCCACGAAGTTAAAGAACTATACTACAAAGAAAACATAAAAGAAGCTATACATAACTTGCCATTTCCATGTGTGTACCAGGCGGCAGCAGGAGCCTGACTGACGCTTGCTATGCTGTAACGAACGGTCCCTATCTCTTCAAAACAAACAAGTGAGTAACTAGAGTGCTACTGGCTGCCTGAACTTACACCTAATTACAAAATCGGAGAATAAATCTCTTAAATAGAGAAAAACACGCGCGAAACTATACTACTAAGAAAACACAGACAACGCTAAATACGTAACCTACCCTTTCCAAATGTGTACCAGGCGGCAGTAGGAGCCTGACTGCATTCTTACAGTCAGCCTTCTTGATAATTTTTTACTTTAGAAAGTTTAATGATCTGCTATAATCACCGTACAACTGATACAAGCAAGATTTGTGTTTTACAAGAGGAACGTATCAAAACCCAGCTTTCCTTAGTTAAAAGATAAATTTGATTTCCATTCCAAGCGATACTGCATATAAGAATGCCTAAGTGGTACTCACTGAAATAGACTTTCAGAGAGATGCAATCTGATAATAATCCAAGAGCCTGCATACAGTCAAAACTTTCCTGGGAGAACTTTATTCACGACAAGAGCGTTTTCCACCTTTTTAAGTTTTTAGTAGGACGGAAAGTGCTTACCAGAATCCACTCCCAATTCTTCTCTCTGCATGGAAAACGTCTAAATGGTCTGTCACGAGCATTTGAATATATTTATGCGTTGTAGTCTATGGCGCACTGACCAGTGAGACGTCGGGAAGTCAAAGCTGCAGGTTTCTTGATAGCAACTTTCAACAACAAACAAAAGTGACACTTCATAAGGACAGTACTTCATACAATAAACTTATCATAAATGCTTTTCTAATTTACAGCATTATCACAATCATTAATTACAGAATTAATTCTTTAATCTTTCAGAACATTATTGTGATTCAGATTTCACATTTTAAAGTAAATAGTAAAGAACATTGTATTTTCAGTCAGATCAATTTACAATTTACTCACACAGAGATTCTCTTTGATACCTCAAGATCAGCAATTCAATTAAATAAAAAATCACAACAATTCAATTTAGTCATACAGTTTAAATCCAATGAATCAGAACATAAAATTGTATGGTAAGTTAATAATAACCTTTCAAAATTTAATTCAGCAATCAGATCAGAATAAAATTTCAAAGGTGTGCAAAGATTTGTTGTTGTGAATTGGCAGGAGCCAATTCACGGAGTTTGGAGGAAGCCAAAAGGCACGCGATTAAGCTCACGCAGGCTGGCGTGAGGTCTGGAACAGTTAAAGGAGTTGAGTCTAGTAAATAAAGTACGTAGTTGCTTGAATACTTAACTTTAATCCATAATTGTAGAACATCGCTCTTGATGATACATAATTTGAATCTCAATATAACGGGTAATGGCGCCTTGCTAGGTCGTAGCAAATGATGTAGCTGAAGGCTATGCTAACTATCGTCTCAGCAAATGAGAGCGTATTTGTCAATGTAGCTTCGCTAGCAAGTTGGCTGTACAACTGGGGCGAGGGCTAGGACGTCGCTCTAGACCTGCCGTGTGGCGGCGCTCGGTCTGCAATTACTGACAGTGGCGACACGCGGGTCCGACGTATACTAGCGGACCGCGGCCGATTTAAAAGCTACCACCTAGCAAGTGTGGTGTCTGGCGGCGACACCACATTCCTCCCCCGCAAATCGGCGAACGGTGGTGTTATAAGGCTTCCGCCCGCAGTGGGGAGGACCCTATGTTGACCTATGCGACGAGGTGGGGAGCCTAACAACAGGCGAGGCTGTGCCACCCGCACCCGGCCATTCGGTCCGAGGGGAGCTAGGAAACGCCTGAAAATCTAGTCCAGAGTGCACGCCAACATGCTGTGTATGCGCCCGTAGATAGTCAGGAGAGGCCGAAGGGCGGACAACCATCGAGTCGGAGCACCCGACGGGCGAAGACGACAGTTGGACGGAGCAGGCAAGAGTTCCATGGCGGAGGACAACTGGTCACGGGAAGCGATCGGCGGCGCGTGACCCAGGGAGGCGCTGGGCGGCTGCAGCGAAGTGTCCACTGCGGGCGTCGCCGGCAGGAGAACAGGCGGCGGCGGCGGCGCGTCGCCATGGGGCAAAATGGAAGGCAGCGTCGGTAACACCTGGGGATGAGGCGAGCCAGTAGATGGGTCCCCAGGGCGCTGACCGGACGGCACCGTCGCTGAAAGCAGACGGGGAGCGGCAGAACCCTTGCGACGACAGAGGCGCAGCTGATTGAGATGCCGACACACCTCACCAGAGGCCCCGAAAACCATATACATAGCGCGGCCGAGGCAGCGAAGAATGCGCCCTGCGAGCTAGCGCCGTGAACCGCGATAGTTGCGATAGTATACAACGTCGCCGGGAGCAAGAGCAAGTGTCTGCCGCTGCACAGGAACCTGATGCGGCGGAAGTAGCAAAGACATCAAGGTTCGATGAGGGCGACCGTGAAGCAACTCAGCCGGCGAGCAACCATCGCGGGGCTGAGAGCGATATGAGGACAAAAAGAGCAATAACGCGTCCTCCCGAGAATGCGACTCATTCAACTTCAACATCTGGGACTTGAAAGTCCGGACCAAACGTTCAGCGGCACCGTTTGACTGTGGCGAAAACTGCGCGGACGTCAGATGTTGAATACCATTGGCCTTGCAGAATGACTGAAATTCTGCGGACATGAATTGTGGGCCATTGTCGGAAACAATAGTCTCTGGAAGACCTTCAATGCAAAAGATAGCGGACAACGCTTTGATTGTGGCAGAAGACGTCGTGGAACACATCCGGACAACAAAAGGAAAATTACTGAAGGAATCGACCACAACCAACCATCGAGCATTCCAGAATGGGCCAGCAAAATCGATGTGTAAGCGTTGCCAAGGGGAAGTGGCTTTCGGCCATGCAAAGAATTTCCGCGGTGGTGCGGATTGTTGTTCGGCACACGCCATGCAAGAAGAGCACATATGCGAAATCGCAGCATCGATTCCGAACCAAGTACAGTGCTGACGAGCAAGTTGTTTCGTTCGCACTATACCCCAATGTCCTTGGTGGAGAAGCCGTAAGACAGAGGACTGTAACGAACATGGGACCACGACCTTGGACTGATCATTATCAGAACGCAACAGCAAAACACCACGTCGCACAAGAAGTCTCTCCTTGTGAGTAAAAAATCGGCGAACCAACGGATCTTCGATCCGTGACTTTGACAAGGACCATTGCGTAGCAACAAAACGCAAAACGGTAGCAAGGACAGGGTCGGCAGCTGTGGCTGTAGCTACACGACGAAAATCAATCGGAAACGATTCGACCACGTCATCAGTTTCCGCATCAATGAACATGCAAGCAAGTTCGGAGGAATCGAATGCTCTATCCTCAGCAACAGGCAAACGGGACAACGCATCGGCGTTTCCGTGCTTAGCAGTGGACCGATACAAGATATCGTAGCGGTACTGCGAGAGGAAAATAGAGCAGCGAATGAATTTCTGCGCTGTACGTGGAGGTACAGGCTTGTTCAGATGAAAAAGCGATGTCAAAGGTTTGTGGTCCGTGATGATGGTAAAGTGATGACCATACAAGAAATCATGAAAGTTAGTAACACCAAATACGAGAGCCAAAGCTTCTTTCTCGATCTGTGAATAATTTCTTTGCGCTGACGAGAGCAATTTGGACGCAAAGGCAATAGGGCGATCATGCGATCCATCTTTGTGCGCAAGCACAGCACCGATCCCGAAATCCGATGCATCAACCATCAACAAAAGGGGTTTCTGGGGATCGAATGGCATAAGGCAAGTATTGGAAAGCAACGCCGACTTCAACTGGCGAAAGGCGCGTTCGCATTCCGTCGTCCAGACGAACGGAACACCCGTACGGCGTAAGCGATGAAGCGGAGCTGAAATGGAAGAGTTGTGCGGCACATATTTATTGTAATAATTAATTTTTCCCAGCACACTCTGTAGCTGCTTCAAATTCTGCGGCGAAGGCAAGTCTTGTATGGCACGAAGGTGCTCTCGACTGGGATGTATGCCTTGGGCATTGAGTACATGTCCCAGATATGGTAATTCACGAGCAAAAAACACACATTTGTCCTTCCGCAAGCGAAGACCATTTTGTCGCAAGACCTGAAATAATGTTCTGAGATTGGCCAAATGTTCTTCTTCTGTCTTTCCGGAGATCACAATATCGTCCAGATAATTTGCAGCATCTACATCTACATCTATACTCCGCGAGCCACCTTACGGTGTGTGGCGGAGGGTACTTATTGTACCACTATCTGATCCCCCCTTCCCTGTTCCATTCACGAATTGTGCGTGGGAAGAACGACTGCTTGTAAGTCTCCGTATTTGCTCTAATTTCTCGGATCTTTTCGTTGTGATCATTACGCGAGATATATGTGGGCGGTAGTAATATGTTGCCCATCTCTTCCCGGAATGTGCTCTCTCGTAATTTCGATAATAAACCTCTCCGTATTGCGTAACGCCTTTCTTGAAGTGTCCGCCACTGGAGCTTGTTCAGCATCTCCGTAACGCTCTCGCGCTGACTAAATGTCCCCATGACGAATCGCGCTGCTTTTCGCTGGATCATGTCTATCTCTTCTATTAATCCAACCTGGTAAGGGTCCCATACTGATGAGCAATACTCAAGAATCGGAAGAACAAGCGTTTTGTAAGCTACTTCTTTCGTCGATGAGTCACATTTTCTTAGAATTCTTCCTATGAATCTCAACCTGGCGCCTACTTTTCCCACTATTTGTTTTATGTGATCATTCCACTTCAGATCGCTCCGGATAGTAACTCCTAAGTATTTTACGGTCGTTACCGCTTCCAATGATTTACCACCTATGGCATAATCGTACTGGAATGGATTTCTGCCCTTATGTATGCGCATTATATTACATTTATCTACGTTTAGGGAAAGCTGCCAGCTGTCGCACCATGCATTAATCCTCTGCAGGTCTTCCTGGAGTACGTACGAGTCTTCTGATGTTGCTACTTTCTTGTAGACAACCGTCATCTGCAAATAGCCTCACGGAGCTACCGATGTTGTCAACTAAGTCATTTATGTATATTGTAAACAATAAAGGTCCTATCACGCTTCCTTGCGGTACTCCCGAAATTACCTCTACATCTGCAGATTTTGAACCGTTAAGAATGACATGTTGTGTTCTTTCTTCTAGGAAATCCTGAATCCAATCACAAACCTGGTCCGATATTCCGTAAGCTCGTATTTTTTTCACTAAACGTAAGTGCGGAACCGTATCAAATGCCTTCCTGAAGTCCAGGAATACGGCATCAATCTGCTCGCCAGTGTCTACGGCACTGTGAATTTCTTGGGCAAATAGGGCGAGCTGAGTTTCACATGATCTCTGTTTGCGGAATCCATGTTGGTTATGATGAAGGAGATTTGTATTATCTAAGAACGTCATAATACGAAAACACAAAACATGTTCCATTATTCTACAACAGATTGACGTAAGCGAAATAGGCCTATAATTATTCGCATCTGATTTATGACCCTTCTTGAATATGGGAACGACCTGCGCTTTCTTCCAGTCTGGTCCGGATGCTTTACCGCTACTAAGTGATAGCAGTTGTTTTTCAATTCCGATATCGTTTATTTCAATATTTTCCATTTTGGCGTCCGTGCGACGGCTGAAGTCAGGGACCGTGTTACGATTTTCCGCAGTGAAACAGTTTCGGAACACTGAATTCAGTATTTCTGCCTTTCTTCGGTCGTCCTCTGTTTCGGTGCCATCGTGGTCAACGAGTGACTGAATAGGGGATTTAGATCCGCTTACCGATTTTACATATGACCAAAACTTTTTAGGGTTCTTGTTTAGATTGTTTGCCAATGTTTTATGTTCGAATTCGTTGAATGCTTCTCTCATTGCTCTCTTTACGCTCTTTTTCGCTTCGTTCAGCTTTTCCTTATCAGCTATGATTCGACTACTCTTAAACCTATGATGAAGCTTTCTTTGTTTCCGTAGTACCTTTCGTACATGATTGTTATACCACGGTGGATCTTTCCCCTCGCTTTGGACCTTAGTCGGTACGAACTTATCTAAGGCGTACTGGACGATGTTTCTGAATTTTTTCCATTTTTGTTCCACATCCTCTTCCTCAGAAATGAACGTTTGATGGTGGTCACTCAGATATTCTGCGATTTGTGCCCTATCACTCTTGTTAAGCAAATATATTTTCCTTCCTTTCTTGGCATTTCTTATTACACTTGTAGTCATTGATGCAACCACTGACTTATGATCACTGATACCCTCTTCTACATTCACGGAGTCGAAAAGTTCCGGTCTATTTGTTGCTATGAGGTCTAAAACGTTAGCTTCACGAATTGGTTCTCTAACTATCTGCTCGAAGTAATTCTCGGACAAGGCAGTCAGGATAATGTCACAAGAGTCTCTGTCCCTAGCTCCAGTTCTGATTGTGTGACTATCCCATTCTATACCTGGTAGATTGAAGTCTCCCCCTATTACAATAGTATGATCACGAAACTTCTTCACGACGTTCTGCAGGTTCTCTCTGAGGCGCTCAACTACTACGGTTGCTGATGCAGGTGGTCTATAGAAGCATCCGACTATCATATCTGACCCACCTTTGATACTTAGCTTAACCCAGATTATTTCACATTCGCATTCGCTAATAACTTCACTGGATATTATTGAATTCTTTACTGCTATAAATACTCCTCCACCATTGGCGTTTATCCTATCCTTGCGGTATATATTCCATTCTGTGTCTAGGATTTCGTTACTGTTAACTTCCGGTTTTAACCAACTTTCCGTTCCTAATACTATATGCGCACTATTTCCTTCAATAAGAGATACTAATTCAGGAACCTTGCCCTGGATACTCCTGCAGTTTACCAATATTACGTTAACTTTTCCTGTTTTTGGTCTCTGAGGACGGACGTTCTTTATCAACGATGATAATGTCCTCTCTGGTAAGCCGTCAGGTATTTTATCGTTTCGCCCAAGGGGGGGTCCCTCTAACCTAAAAAACCCCCGTGTGCACGCCACACGTACTCTGCTACCCTAGTAGCTGCTTCCGGTGTGTAGTGCACGCCTGACCTGTCTAGGGGGGCCCTACAGTTCTCCACCCAATAACGGAGGTCGATGAATTTGCAACCATTATAGTCGCAGAGTCGTCTGAGCCTCTGGTTTAGACCCTCCACACGGCTCCAAACCAGAGGACCGCGATCGACTCTGGGCACTATGCTGCAGATATTAAGCTCAGCTTGCACTCCGCGTGCGATGCTGGTTGTCTTCACCAAATCAGCCAGCCGCCGGAAGGAACCAAGGATGGCCTCAGAACCCAAGCGGCAGGCGTCATTCGTTCCGACGCACAAACAGTTTGTAAATATTGCTGAAACAATGCAGGGGCGGATGCACACCCGGATGGCAGTCGTTTGAATCGGTACAAACCAAGATGCGTGTTAACCACCAATACGCGCTGGGATTCTTCGTCCACCAGTATTTGCAAGTACGCATCTGCTAGGTCCAACTTTGAAAAATATGTACCCGGGCACAGTTTGTCAAAAAGATCTTCCGGGCGGGGTAAAGGAAAAGTTGCAGTCACAAGTTGTGGATTCACTGTTGCCTTGAAGTCCACACAAAGTGTCAATTTTCCGGAAGGTTTTTGCAAAATTACTAAGGGTGATGCCCAGAGAGAAGCCTGCACACGTTCAATGACACCTTGTGATTACAAATCGTTTAATGTTCTTGCGACCTCATCACGCAATGCGTGGGGAACATTGTGCGCTCTGAAAAATTTCGGTTGCGCGTTTACTTTCAGTTCCAAATGTGCTTCATAGTTCTTAGCGCATCCAAGGCCCGGTGCAAAAAGTCTGCAAATTCTTCACATAGACGAGAAACACTGGCTGAAGGCACAGTCTGGTTCACTGATAGGACCTGATTTACGATAGACAAGTTAAACAACTGAAATAAATCTAAACCAAACAAGTTCACTGCAGAAGAAGAACGAAGGACGTAAACTGACACAAGTTTTGTTTCTCCCTTGTATGTTGCAAGAAGGCTGCACTGTCCTAACACAGGGAGATACTGTCCTGAATATGTAGTTAGCTTAACATTTGCGGCACGCAACGGAGGTTTGCCCAGCTGTTTGTACGTGTCGTGATTGATCAATGAAACTGCAGCTCCGGTATCGAGCTGGAATGGGATCACGTTGCCATTAATGTCCAAGTCTACAAAAAGTTTATTGTCCTGCTGACGACAAGAGCGACTGTCTCGTGGAAGGTGAACTGACACTGGTACAGAATCACTTGCGACTTGACGGGATGTCCGTCGATGTCGACGCACACTTTTTGTGGGACGAACACAGTCACTGTTAGAGAGAGAAGCACTGGGTGGAGTGGCATTAACTACATGAATTTCCATGTGCGAAGGTTCACGAGTCTGAGCATTCTTGGTGCGACTCCGGCGCGAATCAAAGGGCCGGGAACGGTTGTGAGTGTCTGATCTGAGCTTGTTCTCGCAAACACTTTGAATATGACCTTTCTTATTACAGAAAAATCAAATAGCTTGGTGTGATGGGCAATTCTCACGCGAATGTCTAGTTGCACACCGCGGGCATGATTTTAGCACTGCATTTGCTTGCTTACGCGGCACACGCGGCTGCGCGGACGGGCGCGAGGGCTGTTTACAGTTCTGTGCAGCTCACCCGGCTGGCCGGTTAATGTGACACACGGCTGGCGAAGTTTCAAATGATTCCTGAGCAAAGTCAAGTGTGTCTTGCCTATCCAAGATGTCCATCACTTGTTGAAGGGAGGGATTGACTAGTTTCAAAATCTGTTCCCGTATACGAACATCAGAAACGTTCTGTGCAATTGCATCACGCACGATAGTATCTGAATAAGGGAGTCCACATTCACACTCAAACGCACAATCCCTTGTAAGGCCTTGCAAAGTTGCGATCCCACTCCCCATTAGTCTGACCGGCCGTACGTTTTGTACGAAAGAACGTATACCTTTTGGCAACTACACTCCTGGAAATTGAAATAAGAACACCGTGAATTCGTTGTCCCAGGAAGGGGAAACTTTATTGACACATTCCTGGGGTCAGATACATCACATGATCACACTGACAGAACCACAGGCACATAGACACAGGCAACAGAGCATGCACAATGTCGGCACTAGTACAGTGTATATCCACCTTTCGCAGCAATGCAGGCTGCTATTCTCCCATGGAGACGATCGTAGAGATGCTGGATGTAGTCCTGTGGAACGGCTTGCCATGCCATTTCCACCTGGCGCCTCAGTTGGACCAGCGTTCGTACTGGACGTGCAGACCGCGTGAGACGACGCTTCATCCAGTCCCAAACATGCTCAATGGGGGACAGATCCGGAGATCTTGCTGGCCAGGGTAGTTGACTTACACCTTCTAGAGCACGTTGGGTGGCACGGGATACATGCGGACGTGCATTGTCCTGTTGGAACAGCAAGTTCCCTTGCCGGTCTAGGAATGGTAGAACGATGGGTTTGATGACGGTTTGGATGTACTGTGCACTATTCAGTGTCCCCTCGACGATCACCAGTGGTGTATGGCCAGTGTAGGAGATCGCTCCCCACACCATGATGCCGGGTGTTGGCCCTGTGTGCCTCCGTCGTATGCAGTCCTGATTGTGGCGCTCACCTGCACGGCGCCAAACACGCATACGACCATCATTGGCACCAAGGCAGAAGCGACTCTCATCGCTGAAGACGACACGTGTCCATTCGTCCCTCCATTCACGCCTGTCGCGACACCACTGGAGGCGGGCTGCACGATGTTGGGGCGTGAGCGGAAGACGGCCTAACGGTGTGCGGGACCGTAGCCCAGCTTCATGGAGACGGTTGCGAATGGTCCTCGCCGATACCCCAGGAGCAACAGTGTCCCTAATTTGCTGGGAAGTGGCGGTGCGGTCCCCTACGGCACTGCGTAGGATCCTACGGTCTTGGCGTGCATCCGTGCGTCGCTGCGGTCCGGTCCCAGGTCGACGGGCACGTGCACCTTCCGCCGACCACTGGCGACAACATCGATGTACTGTGGAGACCTCACGCCCCACGTGTTGAGCAATTCGGCGGTACGTCCACCCGGCCTCCCGCATGCCCACTATATGCCCATGCTCAAAGTCCGTCAACTGTACATACGGTTCACGTCCACGCTGTCGCGGCATGCTACCAGTGTTAAAGACTGCGATGGAGCTCTGTATGCCACGGCAAACTGGCTGACACTGACGGCGGCGGTGCACAAATGCTGCGCAGCTAGCGCCATTCGACGGCCAACACCGCGGTTCCTGGTGTGTCCGCTGTGCCGTGCGTGTGATCATTGCTTGTACAGCCCTCTCGCAGTGTCCGGAGCAAGTATGGTGGGTCTGACACAACGGTGTCAATGTGTTCTTTTTTCCATTTCCAGGAGTGTACATTAACTGATTCTTTGAAATAGGCATCCAATGCAGACAAAATTTCTTCGTAGGACAGAGTTGATACGTCGCGTCGGGGAAACAATTTCACTATCACACGGTAGGTGGACACACCTACACAAGAAAGGATATGAGGCTGCCGCTCGTTACCTTGAATTCTGTAGGTGGCGAGATGGAATCCAAATTGGCGTGACCACTCCGTCCAGCTTTCCAACGCCGAATCGAACGGACGAAAAGGTGGTGCAACTGCGTTTTGTGGCTGCTGGAGCGGTGGAGCGGCGGCGGCTGCATAATTTTGCAGTGCACGTTGACCCTGGACGAGCTGTCCAAGGGCATCCAATAAGGCCTGCGTCTGCTGATTCTGCAAGCGATAAAATTCGGACAGTACATCTGGAGATTGTGGCGAAGCCATGACACAAGTAAAATAGAGCAATATTTGGTACAAACGCGATTTAGCTCGTCGCCAATATTGTGAATTGGCAGGAGCCAATTCACGGAGTTTGGAGGAAGCCGAAAGGCACGCGATTAAGCTCACGCAGGCTGGCGTGAGGTCTGGAACAGTTAAAGGAGTTGAGTCTAGTAAATAAAGTACGTAGTTGCTTGAATACTTAACTTTAATCCATAATTGTAGAACATCGCTCTTGATGATAAATAATTTGAATCTCAATATAACGGGTAATGGCGCCTTGCTAGGTCGTAGCAAATGACGTAGCTGAAGGCTATGCTAACTATCGTCTCGGAAAATGAGAGCGTCGGGGAATGACGGGCTTCAAATGAGAGCTTCGCTAGCAAGTCGGTTGTACAACTGGGGCGAGGGCTAGGACGTCGCTTTAGACCTGCCGTGTGGCGGCGCTCGGTCTGCAATTACTGACAGTGGCGACACGCGGGTCCGACGTATACTAGCGGACCGCGGCCGATTTAAAAGCTACCACCTAGCAAGTGTGGTGTCTGGCAGTGACACCACATTTGCAACTTGCTTTCAATGTTTGAGACAGTAGAACATTGCAATCCACAAAAAGCAAAGATGTAATTTCCAGTGACTACGATAACAGGGGCAACTAGAATAGTTGACTCATACAAATACTTACATGCTACAATTTGTGGGATGAAATATAATAATTACAGAGGCCCAGTTGTATTTGCAGAGAGTAGCAGACATCATTGATGGAATACTGGTAAGAACATTGTTTGCAAAACACTTGTGTGATCCAGTGTAGAACATTGCTTAAGCCTTTGAGATTCATACAAAACAGAACTGACAGGGATATTGAATTGTACAAAGAGGATCAGCATGAATGTTCTCATGTTTGCTTGACCCATGTGAAAGCCTCTCAGAAATGCTGCAAAATTTGAACTGAAGGACGCTTGGAGAGAGACGCAAATTATCCAAGAAAGTCAACTTACAAAGCTCAGGGTCCAGTATTACATGAAATGTACCACAAGCACTTAACTATCGTTCCCGTAGGGACCGCAAAGCTACGATTAGGCTAATTGCAGTGTGCACAGAGGTGTTCAAGCAACTATTCTATCCATGAGCTATATGAGAACGGAACAGGATGAAATCCTAATAATTAGTTGAATGAGTACACTCTGCCATGTACATCACAATGATTTGTAGAGTATAGAAGTAGAAGTAGATGTAGAACAGAAGGAAAGAATGAACATCGTAACTACATTGCAAAATGGCGTGATCTTTTTTCAGCATGAGTATAGGAATAAAAATATTTCATTCACTTAAGAAAATATGCGTACAAGAGAAACGTTTGGTAATAACAGAACCCAGAAGTTATCCAAAATCAGAAGAAGAATTAGGCCTTCTTGTATAAAAGGCTACTATCCCATCTATCCCATAGCCCAGTGTGAAAGGAGTTAGTGAAAACATTACAGTACATAAAAATGGTAGGAAAAAGAAACATAGAAAATTGTTGGGATAGGCTAGAGAATTTTCTGAGAAAGGTTAGGGCTAGAAGAAAGAAAAACTTTAATTAAAAAAAAAAGCCTCTGATCCAGGTGTCAAGTGCGAAAGGAATATGTGAAACATACGACAATTCTGTACCCTGTAAACTGTTATGAACTGTATGGCTAAGGGACTTTCATTTGTACCACTTATGGCTTCTTCTTATGGGTGTCCACGGAAATTTTCACTACAGAGGGCAAGTTTTTAAAACTGCAAGTTTTAATACAACTGGTTCTGTGGATGTGTAAAACGTTACGTACCAAGCTAGCAGTGGAAACACATGCATTCACTACCAACAAACAAGACCCAAAATAACTCCACATTTTCAATGGAAATTAAAGGGGGGTAACACACATTCCACAAGGGTTCAAGCACATGTGACATCATTTACACGTCCAACACTCCTGATTAGGAGCTATTTCTAGTCGACTGTGGACATGACACGCAATATCGAATACAGCATGAGCTCCAATCAACTTTCCCTTGCTTTCGATGTGGTGCGCTTGGGGCTTGCCATATCGGATTTCATATAATACTTTGCAGGTTGTAAAAGTGTGCAGTTTCAAGGTAATGGCAAAGAGAAGATTTATAAAAACTCGTCGTTCTTGGTTCGATTTGTTTAATTAAACACTACATAATGACATATCAGCACTTAAAGCTTTCATGAGCTCTTAAGTTATAGGCTGATCTTCCATTACATCCTCATACTATAATGGATGAAAGTGTGGACATATGAAAGCATTGATTAAAGCGTAAATTGGCGGCTTCACCCAGCTGTTCTCAATTTTTTTTAACATTCGCGTTTCTGAAATATTTTGTGACTTTCTTAGTAATTTAATAGGAGTATGTTGATGTTACATACATTATATGTAAGAGTGTTCTCTCAGGAGTAAGTGGTCATTGGCAGTACCTTATAAATTAAGTGTGAAACACATAAATGCTAATAAATTGTTCGAAACACGCTGATAATCTGGCAAACCAAACTATCAGCCTGAATAAGAAGCACAGAAAAGACTGACACATCTGCAAAAGAAATAAGAGGTAACTTAATCTCAGCTATCTACAAAGGGCAGAACAGAATTTACAAGCTAGTTCTTTCAGGACACTTCCAGCCACTCTTATAATGTAAGGTTTAAAGAACATACACAACCTTGTAAGAAAACTACTTTGGGACAGCATTTATCAGAAACTAGTCATTGAATTAGCAACACTGAGAACAGTGTTGTAACTTGTTAGAAGAGCTTCAAATTAATAATTAAGCGAAAAAACAAGAGCCAACAAAAGTACGTAATTGGTAAAGAGATTTTGTACGAAATACCTACTTTTCTTTGTTTGACAATTCCACTGTAATCACTGAACGCCTCTGTTCTATATATCTTGCTTATGGCTTCACCTAGTATAGAATGCTTTATATATATACTTCGTTTTCTTACATTGTGCATGCAACTATAGTGTTTTCTTGTCTCTTCTCTGTTTATATACACTGAAGCGCCAAAGAAATTGGCATATGCATGGGTATTCAAGTGCAGAGATATGTAAACAGGCAGAATAGGGCGCTGCGGTCGGCAACGCCTATGTAAGATAACAAGTGTCTGGCGCAGTTGTTAGTTCGGTTACTGCTGCTACAATGGAAGGTTGTCAAGATTTAACTGAGTTTGAACCTGCTGTTATAGTTGGTGCACTTGCGGTGGGACATAGCATCACCAAGGTAGCGATAAAGTGGCGATTTTCCATACGACCATTTCAAGAGTGTATCGTGAATATCAGGAATCCGGTAAAACATCAAATCTCACACATCGCTGCATGTCAGCAGGGGACTGCTCAAGCTGGTGGAGGCTCTATAATGGTGTGCGGTGTGTGTAATTGGGGTGATATGGAACCCCTGATACGTCTAGATACGACTCTGACAGGTGACAAGTACCTAAGCACCCTGTCTGATCACCTGCATCATTCATGTCAATTGTGCATTCCGATGGACTTGGGCAATTCCAGCAGGACAATGCGACCCCCACACGACCAGAATCGCTTCACACTGTCTCCAGGAACACTCTTCTGAGTTAAAACACTTCCGCTGGCCACCAAACTCCCCAGATGTGAACATTATTGAGCATATCTGGGATGCCTTCCAACGTGGTGTTCAGAAGAGATTTCCCCCTCTCGTACTTTTACCGCTTAATGAACAGCTCTGCAGGATTCATGGTGTCAGTTCCCTCCGGCACTACTTCAGACATTAGTTGAGTTCATGCCATGTCGTGTTGCAGCACTTCTGTGTGCTCGCAGGGGCCCTACATTATATTAGGCAGGTGTACCAGTTTCTTTTTCTCTTCAGTGTAACATCCTTCATTAACTAGGTGATCTTTCTCATGCACTGGTACGGTGTTTTGTCATTCAGGTTATGAGGGGCCCTCTGGCAGTTACGTTCCTCTAATCACGTCTTGCCTATACAGCGTTCTGACAGTAGTGCCAACAGAGAGCACTGATTATGTGCTACTGTCTGTTTTTATTCATTGGGCTTCTTTAGCTATTTATTTTATAATTTTTATATTATTTTGTGTACTCAGAAAGCCGTTTATTACTTACATCATTATCTAAAATAACGCCACTTGAGTGTGTCTAAATTACTGCCACTTAATCTTCTTCCTTTTTAACAATCTAGCTTTTGTCATGTGTTAATTTATGATATTTTATTACTGTAATGACTTTTACAGCTTATAAGCTCACTACAGACTTTACTGATTGTTCCCTCTTTTTATTTTGCATCGTACAATTATCACTGAAGAATATGTGTACGCCTACAGTAGCAACACCTTGTGAGCTCGCAACACAGACATTTCGTGGCTACTGTATGGCAGTTTGCCTTGAATAATCGTGCTGCTACAAAGATGACGCCTGTGTTTACTATTGTTTATAAATGTGTGACGATGCTGTGTTTAGCTTTTAAAAACGTCACTATGGCTCCAGTATATTAGGACACGTTTTTATAAAACAGGCATATTTAAAGCGCATAATTTTCACATGTATGTCAGTAATACTTTTCATCGTTGTCTATTTTATTGTTTTAAGCTGAAGGTAATGTGCTAGTTGTAATTTTTCCCATACTTTGCTACAGATCTGAAGATGATTATTGCTGACTGAAACTGAAACTAGATTTGGTACTGGTAGGTTTGATCATCACGTGAGTGTTACGGAAATGCTTCAGGAACTCGAGTGGGAGTCTCTGGAGGAAAGGAAGCGTTCTTTTCGTGAATCGCTACTGAGGAAATTTAGAGAACCAGCATTTGAGGCAGACTGCAGTACAATTTTACTGCCGCCAACTTATATTTCGAGGGAAGACCACAAAGATAAGATAAGAGAGATTAGGGCTCGTACAGAGGCATATAGGCAGTCATTTTTCCCTCGTTCTGTTTGGGAGTGGAACAGTGGGAGAAGATGCTAGTAGTGGTACGAGGTACCCTCCTCCACGCACCGTATGTTGGATTCCGGAGTATGTATGTAGATGTAAATGTAGACCTACAAGTTTGTGACCATACACGCGATTTAAAAGAAATTTATTCTGTGTTTTACATAGGCCTCAACATGCTCATGTTTTGGAACAGCATTTATTCATAAATCGTAAGTTAAATTACCCACCTCTTTAATTCGTCTGCTAGAATGGCTGTCCACCCTTTTTAATTAGGAACAAACTCGTGAAACTAGTTTTCATAGTTTTAAAAATAAATTAACATTGTTGAGACACCTTAATGAAATTTGTTGAATATATATGGTATGTCAAATTGATTCATTGTTGGCTGTCTTCAGCTTGTTTTTTGCTTGAAGTCAGATAGTTGTCTCACATTTGGGGTTGATGTAGGCATATTAGAAAAAATAGTTAGTACAACTTTTTCAGCAGGTTTTAGAATTAATTCTCGCAAACACTCTCCCTTATCCATAGCCTGGTCCACATGAATGCAGAACTTGAGACATTTACAAACAATGTAAGTCATGGGATCAGCATCTCCACGTGTGGGTCTATATTTCTTAAGAACCCAGACTGATCTTCCCTGAGGTCTCTTATAGAGATGATAACTTCATGTAAATTTTTATTCTTTGCAGTCCCATACTTCTGAGATCAGTTTTGAAGTTAGAGGTATAAAATATAAGCGAAAAGGTATGCTTCAGCTGTTGACTTATCAGATGTGAAAATTACCGAACAATCAGTTTAATAAGTCACAGCTGCAAAATACTAACACGAATTCTTTACAGACGAATGGAAAAACTAATAGAAGCCGACCTCGGGGAAGATCAGTTTGGATTCCGTAGAAATACTGGAACACGTGAGGCAATACTGACCTTACGACTTATCTTAGAAGAAAGATTAAGGAAAGGCAAACCTACGTTTCTAGCATTTGTAGACTTAGAGAAAGCTTTTGACAATGTTGACTGGAATACTCTCTTTCAAATTCTAAAGGTGGCAGGGGTAAAATACAGGGAGCGAAAGGCTATTTACAATTTGTACAGAAACCAGGTGGCAGTTATAAGAGTCGAGGGACATGAAAGGGAAGCAGTGGTTGGGAAGGGAGTAAGACAGGGTTGTAGCCTATCCCCGATGTTATTCAATCTGTATATTGAACAAGCAGTAAAGGAAACAAAAGAAAAATTCGGAGTAGGTATTAAAATCCATGGAGAAGAAATAAAAACTTTGAGGTTCGCCGATGACATTGTAATTCTGTCAGAAACAGCAAAGGACTTGGAAGAGCAGTTGAATGGAATGAATGGTGTCTTGAAGGGAGGATATAAGATGAACATCAACAAAAGCAAAACGAGGATAATGGAATGTAGTCGAATTAAGTCAGGTGATGTTGAGGGTATTAGATTAGGAAATGAGGCACTTAAAGTAGTAAAGGAGTTTTGCTATTTGGGGAGCAAAATAACTGATGGTGGTCGAAGTAGAGAGGATATAAAATGTAGACTGGCAATGGCAAGGAAAGCGTTTCTGAAGAAGAGGAATTTGTTAACATCGAGTATAGATTTAAGTGTCAGGAAGTCATTCTGAAAGTATTTGTATGGAGTGTAGCCATGAATGGAAGTGAAACATGGACGGTAAATAGTTTGGACAAGAAGAGAATAGAAGCTTTCGAATGTGGTGCTACAGAAGAATGCTGAAGATTAGATGGGTAGATCACATAACTAATGAGGAAGTACTGAATAGGATTGGGGAGAAGAGAAGTTTGTGGCACAACTTGACCAGAAGAAGGGATCGGTTGGTAGGACATGTTCTGAGGCATCAAGGGATCACCAATTTAGTATGGAGGGCAGCGGGGAGGGTAAAAATCGTAGGGGGAGACCAAGAGATGAATACACTAAGCAGATTCAGAAGGATGTAGGTTGCAGTAGGTACTGGGAGATGAAGATGCTTGCACAGGACAGAGTAGCATGGAGAGCTGCATCAAACCAGTCTCAGGACTGAAGACCACAACAACAACACCACACACACACACACACACACACACACACACACACACACACACACACACACACACACATATATATATATATATATATATATATATATATATATATATATATAACATTTGAAATTTTTTGTATGCCTTTATAATATATATCTTCTCTTTTTCAGGTTCAGACATGTAAAATATCATGGAGGAATCTACAATGCCTGGAGGAAAATGAAATGAAGTAGGATCTTCTTAAACATACTGTCAAGAAACAGCAGAAACCTCAGAAGAAGATTTTAAATCATAAAAAAATCATTGACTGAAAAAAGAAATTCCATCACTACAACAGAGGTAAGATCATCATTGTTCGACTTCATATATTTGTGTTACACAAATCTTAAGGCATTTCAGTAGATGGTTAATTACCCATATTAATTAGTTCAGTTCTAATTTTGGAAATTTAAATGCATTAATTACATTTTACTTGAAAATCACATATATAATACAGCGGACTTCACATAGTGCAAAGCAAAGATGGTGTTTCATTGTTAGCTTGTTTTGTGATGTTGCACAATCCATGTTACACACTTATTTCTTGAACTGCTATTACTGAGTATATTCTTGTTGCATTATTATAAGGAAAGTGAAGTTTTAACATAAATTTTAATTATTTTCTGTGGTATTGTAAAATCTGAAAAGTGCGTAAAATGGATCCTGTTGATAACAGTGAGATTGAATCCTTTGTTAATGGCAGCCACACAGCTGATCTGACTACTGAAAATATAGGACCCTTCTCAATGGAAAATGAAACACAGGTACAGTCAGAGATCAACAAAGATATTTTGCAAATGAGTGAAATATCTAACCCACCGACAGTACTGTATCGAAAATTTTCAGCTATCGTAATTGCATCTGACAAGGATGTGTGAATGAATGAGTACAACAGAAATGTAAATACACACATGAAAGAACTAGCTGCACAAATGAATGAATGTAATAAAGATTCACTACACAAATGGAGGAACATGATAAAAAATTTGCTATTCAAATAAACAGTAGTATTTCGAATACTTCAACAGAAACTTCTAGACTAAAAGAAGCTTATAAAGGTATTGTAGAAGTGATTACAAAATTGTCAACTGATGTGTAGTCTCTTCAGGCAGCACAGGCAACAATACAAAGTACTGTTCAGCAGTTATCAGCTCAGGTTAGCAGTATGGCCCTTGGGCAAGATACAAAGTTACAAAAGCGCGTTGAGGCTCAAGGAAAAAGATTATCTGGTGACTTTAGAGAGTGGATAAATGATAAAGATGTGCAAATTTGCGAGAAATTATACAGAATTGAAATGTGCAGTACAACAAGTTAGCATGAAAGTGTCATGGGAATGAGGCACTACCAGTGAAGAAGTTAACCATGATTTAAGTCAGGTAAAACTTTTTTAACGAAGGACATCCCTGAGTGGCCAGGAAACACAGCTGCACAGATGAATGATTTACATGGGGAGTTATTCACAGTTAAAAACGATGTTCATGGCGCACTGCCCTTAATTACTTAGCCAAGTGAGATGTATACAGCCACAGGTCAGTACAATAGTAGGTACAGAGACAATATAGGTAACTTTAGGTCATTAACTAATCACTTAGCTTGTAGTAGGGAGCTGTATCCATTATATCATCAATACTTCTGGAGAAAATCTTGCTGGAATATCGGCAATTTCAGGTCTTTTCTCCTGAAAAGAAGTCACCATATACCAACGTATTTATAAGAAAACTTTGTAGGTATACTTCCTAAAACTTGGACTGAGCAATTATTGGTTCAATTTACTACACCTCACATCCAAGGAGAGTCTACCTGACGAGTCTGCGAAATAAATCATCAATTCAAAAGAGCTTTCCTGCGAAATTTTCATCATCTTGCGTTCAGGGATGACTTAGTGAAGAGGTTTTTAATCCCGAACAATATAACAGTTATTGCTGAGGGCAGTAGTTTGTCACTGTAGTCAACTGTAGCCACATTTGAGTTGTAATCTACAATACATTGGGGTTTATTGATCTTTTCACCTATATTTCTGCCAGTCTTCGCTGTTTCAACCATTCGTGTTGTGGTTTGTGAGATCAGCTTCACACTTCTCTTTCATTGCCCCACTTAATAGCAAGCATTTTGTCAATCGACTGAAACTCAGTGCTCCTTTTTTCAATTTCCTCTGCAGTTTTGGCATGTCGCACCAATTAATATGGACAGTGCCATATGTTGTTGTTCTGTGACTGTGAAGCCAAGGAATCGGTCTGAACTGAAATACCAGTTGTCATCATATAGTAAATGTCCTGTTCCAAGTATGGTCTCATTAGTGTTGATATTAAACGCCACTTTTTCATAAATAATCGAACCCAATTTCGCTTCTTGTGCCTTCATACTGTATTCAATGAAATCCAAAATGATACATACCACAAATGTCTTTATTCCGAATCTATTTCACTTACATGGAATGAACTGTTTAAAAGATAATCGCCTTTTTAACTAGAAGGGACTATTACCAATACAATGCTTCTGATGTGCACTGATAAGCTGCAAAACGCTGTATGAACTTTGTCGACAATGTTCCTAGTTGTAAACAAACTGTTGCCTCCAATACTCACTTGGTTATAACTAAAGTGTATCATTTTCACAAGTAAAATAAAGTGGTCTCTAGACATAACTCCGCTGATAACTGAAGTGTATAAAAGGATATCCCGAAATCAACTTCTAGAAGATAAATAGCAAGAAAACAATATAGCTACTTTCCACTTTGAATGCATGGATTATGGAATATTTGTCCTGGTATATACATAAAATCGATTCTTTTCGTTGGCTATAAATTGAAACACATCTCCTAACAGAAGTATCATAAAATAGGACACTATACTTGAGTTATTAACCAGGTGACATTCGTGGCCTGATATCAACTCATCAAACACATGTTTAGTGGCTGGAAATCGGTTTGGTACCAGTAGGGCATGCTCTTTCCTGAAGAGTTTCATTATCACTTTCTGATTCTTCGGATTTTGAATATCTGCCAACACGTCCTCTTGTAGAAGTATCAAACTAATATACTTACCAGCCAATCAACAGGGCTACTACTTTGAGAATCCATTAAAGACCCATAACAGCTACAGACATCAGAGAACTCACACTCACTATCGTTCCTTTTGAGTATTTCCACAATCACTTGACTTGTGTAACCATGGCGACATGACATTTCTCTCATAGTACAGAAAAATGCAAAGCTAATAATGTCGAAAACGTGCAAAGCAATGTCAAAATTTGCAACGTGTAAGGAGGGACCACAACGGTAAACACGGATGCACACTAGATCTATGCAGGTGGAACTCTGAACAGTTCTGGAAGAAAGATGTGGAAATTGAATTCAATATGTTAACATTCTAGAGCACACTGGTATCTATGGATCACATGCTTAATCTCGTCCACCGTAGTGAGTGGGCCAGTGGGACTGGATATGTAAGCATATCAGCAGCCCTTCAGGAAAATTCGAGGCTGTGATTGAGCTTGTCAACAGCACCTGGAGAGGGACAGAACATGACAAGTTAATTCATTTACAGTCAAAGTGCTAAGACAAGTATGTTATGAAGATATTATCAGTAGCTTCATTATTGTGGTATGTAGGTGCAAACCAATGACCCAGTAATTTTATTTGAAATTTTCATTTTAAGGTTGTTATTTTTAAAAAAGTTTGTATTTAGTTAAGTATTTGTTATTTTAAATTTAAATGTTTGTTATCTAGCATCTACCTAACAAACATGATTGTTAACAGATTCAATATGTTATTTTTAATGATGAAATACTGATTTTTGGATGGATATTTATTTCATATTATTGTGTTTAAAAATTGTTCTTCACATCACTTTTAATGAACTGATTTGAATATATTAGTGATTTCAATTCTTTTAATTTTTTGATCTCATAATTTTTAAATAATGCATTAGGGAGGTTCCATGCCCTCTTTTGCATGTCCTCTCTAATTTTCATCAATTTTATTAATGTTCTATGTCTTTGCATTGTAGTAACAAACCGCATAAGATTATTGTAGTGAGAGTATTTGTACTGAGAGCTCAAAAAATTACTTTTCAGTTGATTCCTAAACAAGTTGTTTTACTTCTGTGGGTGGCCTGGTGGAGGCGAGCATCGTAGGACGCGGCACACTGCGTTTCCGCTTGGGAGCTGCACTTCCCTGAATTCTGAGAGGTTCGTACATTAGGCTTAAGCGCCTGGCGGAAAGACTGACGTCGGTCGAGATTCGAGTATTGTATGCAGGGCGAAACAACCTGCGAGACGTCTGTGTGTCGCCGCAGTTTATGTGTTTACCATTCTGGCGCATCCGGAATGAAGATTCCTGGCACCAACTGACTGCATTGTCCTCATGATTCTGAGAATGCTTGTGGACTGTGCTCTTCTCGGCGCAACTGTCTGGCAATGGATGCTCTGTGGTCTAGGCAGGTTGTTTTGTAGCTGGTCAAATGACAACTTAAGTGCCATCAGCTGAATAGCAGAGGCATGATTGGTCAACTTAATCTGAGGCTAGTTGACGTCATAAAGCCCTGCTCGAAATTGGAGGGAACGGTCGCTATTGGTGCCAATGATGTTCTGAGACAGTGTGGGGGAATTTTGGAATCAGAACAGAATGCTGATTCGCGGTTTTCGAGGAGGGTAGGGAGTTGAGCAATGCTGGATTCGTTCTTGGATCGCATCACAGAGGGGATTCGGGATTTGATCTTCGTCGGAGTCGGACGGTCTTGCGACTTGGTCGCTCTTTTTCGGAAGAACTTAGAATTCTCAGATAGCTTTCGAGGCCAGGGATTGACACAGCGTTGCTGCACAGCAGAAGTCGGCGCCTACATCATCAGGACGCTGCCTACCGACGACATGCTGCAGATTTCAGTACTGGTACAGTATTTTGCGGCTCCAGCATTGTAGGGTCTTATCAATTTTATACTGAATCGCTCAACAGGGCGCGCGTTCGCTTTCCTACAAGTTCACCTTGCTTGTTTCTCCATGTGATCCCATTTGAGCTCTCACTACTAATTACAATACTGCTATATAGTTGGGAGATTAATATTTGATTCATTAGGGCCTCCGGTCATTATCGTCAATCGTTTGCATCGCAGAGAGTAGGAGCCCCTTGTTCTTGAGCCAAACCTTATTCTCATAATATTTCAGTATACCTTGTCCTTGAACCCATTGTTTGTGTCGATAATCATATACATTTATGTTGTGGTGTATAATAAATCTCATTGAAATATTTAATCTGCATATCATTTCATAGATATATGCAGAATCCCATTTAATGTTGTTTATTATGATAAAGTTCTCTTTTTTCTGAGTAGATTACGATTTTTATTAAATTATTGTGAGTGTTCACTCCTTATTTTACCAACTAGCAGGGTCCACTATCATTTTCTTCCGTTACCGTTGCGCACATAATCAGTTAGGTGGTATGTAACGAGGGGGTGGAGTGCATGTCCAGTTCTCATGCAAAATTCGTCTGAATTAAAGAGGTACAAATTCTTCTCCACCCCCGGCACCTTGCAAATTATACTGTAAAATTTGACATAATAAACATAAAGACTGAACTATAGTTTTTTAAACTTAACAATTGCTCTGTAACATAAAATTTTCTGTAATATTGCCCACACCACAGATTCAGCCTAGGTCCCAAATATGGCACTGCCTATCTTGTAGTATGTAGTACCTATTTTGCTTGTGTTTTGGGGGTGACAAATTGTGGCACTGTGTCCACTAGACATTGAAAGTGCTGGGGAGCCATTCTGATCCAAAACTGTACAGTTGTCACTCATGTAATTTGGAGATTGATCAGACTTGGATACAAGTTCCATACATCTCACTTGATGGAGTCCCAAACGTGCCCAAGAGGACTGAAAACAAGTGATCTTCAGAGTCACGCAATTTTCTTCTTTCATCACCCAACTCACTGTGATAAGATGCACATCAGTGTTTATGATAAACAAATGCAAATAGCCGACTAAGATAAATACTGATAATTGAGTCACTTGCTGACCTTCTGCCTAGTGAAACAGTTTATCGTCTTAACTGTGCACATTTATGAGTGTTTTATATTTGTTTGATTGTTTGTGTGTGCGTGTGTGTGTGTGTTTGATATTCTGTGATTGGATATAAAGTAAACATTGCATACCAATTATATGTTGAACTTGTCGATTTCAGTTTTTACCACAAGTAAATGTTACTTTTGAAGTATGCATAACGGTTGTGTTGAAGTTGAGAAAGTCCTTTGATCAGTGTAATCTAGAGGCTAATATCATCTGCGACTTTCTGTGCAACCTTCATTCTTTATAATGAAATGCAAAGTATAATTTTAAGTATCTTGTCAAAATATGAGCAGGTACAGTGTACTGAATATTACAACATTTATCAACAGATGTTTAAAAATTTCACCAAATAATAGCATTTATTATGAGATTAAAATAAGGAATAATTCACACTGAAATGGTATTACTTTTTATTTGATGGAAGGCAAGTTAAACACTGACTGATGAAGCCTTCTACTCCTCCTAGAAGTAACGTAACAGCTTCAAACGGTTTTACAGTCCAGTAATGAAAGACTGGCCATTTACCAATTTCTTGGTTAAATCATGTCATTTATTATCTGTCAAACGAACAGAGTGTCATTATGCTTTAAAAACTGCCCATTTTTCTGATAAAACACTTCCAACTACAGTCAATGAGTGATTAAAATACATCTCTATCTCACATATGAGCACATGTTCCTGAGGGATACGAGAATATTTTCACATGAATCAATGCCTGGGTGTAAACATATTGATGTGGAAAGTTAGCTAAGATTCGTGTTTGCAGGGATCTTTAGTCAACTTTAACTTACATACCTCATGCACTATCCTCCACAAAAGCCCACTCTGTTGGCCGTGCGGTCTAATGCACGGCTTTCTGGGCGGGAAGGAACGCCTGGTCCGCGACACGAATCCGACCGGCGGACTTGTGCCGACGTCCAATGAGAGGCCAGTCTATGGATGGTTTTTAGGTGGTTTTCCATCTGCCTCCGCGAATGTGGGCTGGTTGCCCTTATTCCGCCTCAGCTACTCTATGTCGGCGATTGCCGCACAAACAAGTTCTCGACATATGTGTACACCACAATTACTCTACCACACAAACATAGGGTTACACTTGTTACTCTGGGGGTTCGGTGTGGGGCGGCGGAGGGGTGAACTGGACTGCGGTAGCCGTCGTGAGGTTGTGGACCACTGTGGCTGTGGCGGGGATGGAGCCTCTCCATCGTTTCTAGGCCCCTCGTTAACATAGAATACAATACAATACAATCCTCCACAATCATCCAAAGACTTCAGCAACTGCCCTAGTCAGATTTTTTTTCATTTTACATTTGTCAATTCGGCAGTGTGCATCCTGAATCTTTTGTTCCATGAAGAGTTGGTATCATGACCAAAATAAATGAACTTTGTATTCTTTGTAAATAAAAGCTTTGGAAAGCAGTAAGATGTTCTTAATTTTTGTGATAGAATCTTAATCCAACAATGAGCATTTCCCTTTAGTCACCGAGTAGCATTAAAGTATCATAGTAGCGTCTGCAGGGTGCAATATGTTCAAAAAGTATTTTGTAAGACAGAGTATGGACTTTCTGAGGTTTGCAATATTTTTTGTAATTTTTAAATTTTTTTATTTCAATTAAATGATAGCAAATTTTTACTTTGATCACTGAGTGTAAATACTACTAAGAGCCAGAAATAGAAAATGTATTTGTGCCTTCATTGATTTGAAGCTACTATTGATCTGAAACAAAATCCAGTTCTAACACAATAGAAATCTTATTGGTACAACCACTGAATGATGACTGGTTCTGCACAATGGTACAAAGAATGCTTTTCATAATTATATGCACGAATATACACTTATTTTAGATGGAGTCGGTTGGTCAATAATGCCATAAATCATTTCCATTTATTTTATATTTACATCAACAGAAACCCCTCAGAAATTTAACTAAGGAAAAAACAAATCAGAACTGTAGAGATAAGAGATTTGTTTTATGATGTACCTCCATAGTATTGTAAATAAGACGCTAATACTCAGAAATAGTGATTTTAGGAATGTGGGAAGTATGCAACAGAGCTATTAAGAACGTCTGCAGTTGTCAAATACATAATGTTTCTTGTAACTTAACACAACCTAACATGACATCTCACATAATATTTATGTAATTTATGTAAAGAGGAGTAAACAAAACCGAATAGCAATTCAAAATTAGTTTTACACATTCGAAAGTGTTTTTCAGATGTCGCTTTTTACTTTCTTCCCTGTTGGTAACTTTTTTATTAGTGTCTTTGATTTCCAGAAATAATTTTTAAGGGAATTCTATTTTCCTACCCAGTATTTAGGGGTACGTTTCTTTTTCTCTTCGTTAATGTCTATGACAGCTCTTGAGCTAAAATCTGCACTTCTGTGTTAATCGCGTCCACGAGCTACTGCAGGTTACGCTACCCCGAAAAACAGAAATTCATACTGCCCATGGAAATAGTTCCTTGTGGCTGAAGACAATACGGGTGCTATTTGTGCAAGTTTTCATTGCCTGTGGTTGCTTAGATTTTCTTTATGGTTTAGAAAACCACAGATATTAATATGCAAAGCAAATCCACCAATTCTTCAAACGACAATAGTATCTGTGGTCGAAGTGTGTATACTGTATAGTGTATACATTGCTGTAACTAGTGTTTTTCTGAATGTATTCGGATAATGTGCATGTAATTACAGTGGAATGAATGGATCCAGAAATACTTGCCCGACTTATACCACAGGGAAAGGAGACGGTACGCCCCGCATGCAAGAAATGTGGCTACGCAGGACATTTGACGTATCAGTGTAGAAATTTTCTTAAAGTTGATCCAAACAAGGAAATTGTCCTCGACATTAGTAGTACGAGTAGCGACAGTGCTGATGATTACTTGACACCGTTAACGGAATTACGTGAGAAGGAACTAAAGAAAAAGCTGAAGAAAGCCAAGAAAAGTGCTAAGAAGAAAAAGAGGAAGAAAAAGAAAATAAAGAAAAAATCGAAAGAACGTGACAGATCCCGGTCTCGTTCTAGATCAGAGAGTGACACCGATAGTGAATCAGAAAGTGACAGTGATAAGAAACACAAAAGACATAAAAGAAAGAAGCATAAAAAACATAAGAAATCGACGCACCCCTCAGATGAGAGTGCAAATGAATCCGACTGATTTACACCATTAGCGTCGTGCAAACTGCCTTTGGCACTTATCAACGCAGTGAAACATGGTGTTAAATTATTTTTTTGTTCAGTTTGGTTGTTGCATGCAACGCTTTCATTTCGAAGAACCAGGTGTGTTTAGTTCACGAATGAGAGACGAAAAACCTACACGATTAGATTACTAATGAATGATGCAGAACTTGTGTGCAAATTTATTTAGTTTTTTTTTTTTAATTTACCTCATTCAACAAAGTATGATGTGCCTTTTTGTATTGATCAGTGTTTTTGAAAACAAACCAGGTTCTGAATGTATCTTGAACGCAAATTACTGACCTTTTTTTAATCATCTCCGTACTTCACCCATTTTTATATACAAATTGATTCAATGGGAGAGTTTTTTTAAAACGAGCTATTTTGTTGTTTCTGAAACATTTTAGTTGGGATGTGGTACATACGTCACATACTGTTTCCTAGGATTTCTAAATGTGAATTTCACGTAAACGGTACTCTTACTATGTTTAATGGTACTATGGATCCGTTTTTACATTCATTTGCAGTTGCCCATCTAGCTGAGTGAACAGTTGGTGCAGAGGGAAGTTAAGGTCGTAGCAACTCCAACAGGACAATGGCAAATGTGTCATTGTGAGCCACCAAGGACCTTATAGATAATTACAGTCAAATGTCGCTGTTTTTTATATTTTTCTTGCATACTGTTTGAAGGAGAATAGCTACTTTCGTATCGTAATAAAGTAGTATAAACTATCATTTGTTACCAATCCAGTGTCATTAACCAGTTAGGACTGAATACTGAATGAGGTGGCACAGTGGTTAACACACTATACTCGCATCCAGGACAATGGCGGTTCAGTTCCCTGTCTGACCATCCAGATTTAGCTTTACTGTGAGTGTTGTAGATCGGTTATGGAAAATGCTAGGATGGTTCTTTTGATAAAGACACTGCTAACTACCTACCCTATTCTTGCCTAACTCAAGCTTGTGTTCCTTCTCTAATGAACTCATTGTCACCAGGATGTTAAAACTCTGGAGTTCTATTTTAGTTAGGATTGCATGGACTGTGTCGGTATTATGTATAAAATCTAAGATAATACAACAATATCAGTCAGTGTTGGAGCTTGTGTCTCAGCAATGAGTTGCGAGTTAAGTTCTCATTGTTTGCTACCATTAGGGGAAGAAAGTTCATCCACAGAATGGAAAGAATTCATCCATATATTATAATGTTCTTGTAGGTCTTGTAACATTTTTGCTTGTGGTGGTGGTGGTTGGTGGTGGTGGTGGTAGTAGTAGTAGGAGGAGGAGGAGGAGGAGGAGGCTACTAATAGGTACTACTTGTTTCCAAAACTTTTTAGGTTCCTCAGAAAATAGAATGAACAAAAAAGCTTGACACACACAAGTGCAGTGTACTGTTTCCAGGTTAGTGTAATTTCAATGAAAAAGATCCGAAAGCTTAACAGTGCCAATATTACCAAACACTCTATTGTCACTGATGCTTCATGCAATCTTCTGTGGCCTTTTTTCCCCATCTTCTTTGCATTAAACCACTCCTTGCCTCACTAAACAGAACATCTGCTTATTGTACACCCTGCATATTACTAATGATCAATGTTGTCATATGTGAACTGTAGGACGTGTCCATTTGATCGTAAATCTTCAAAAAAAATGAGAGAGAATAGTCCCAGTATGGATTCTTGGAGTACACAATGTTGCAAATTCTTTCTGTGTGAGTTTGTTCAATGAACTGACACCAGTTTGACATTAGTTAGATATCAGATATGATCTAAGGGTTGCTGGGGCACCTCCCCCAGTTCTGTAGGATTTTAATTAGGAAGCAGAACCTTATGTGGGGTGCGAACAAGGGCCTCACTAAGGTCATTAACTACCAGTGCTGTCTCATCAAAAGCTTGATTTACATTTGTAATTAGGTCCAGAACTGCTGCCATAAAAGAATTGCCCTCCCAAAAACCATTTTTGCATCACAAGAGAGGTTATTAATGAAACCCGAGAATGTTTTATTAACAGGTATCACCACGAAAGCATGCATTCGTACGTAAGAGAGGTTATTGTCTTCAAAATCACCTTAATCAGTTCTAAGATTATGGAAATAGGCCTGTAGTATGAGACTCCACTGGGTCTCCGTTTTTTGAAAGTGGAGCTGTGCATAATAGTTCTAGTAACTTAGGTATGGGGATTTGCCAGTAGAGAAGTACTCATTATTGTTCAGTTAGTGATTGATCAATTATCCTTTTTTAGAATAGTACAGGGTGTGCCATAAATATCAGGGCTCACTGAATATTGTGCCCCCTTTTTTTTTTTTACATTATCATTTGCAATTTTGCTTGCTGCACTGGTTTTTAGGATTCATGGAAATTGCAGGACATAATTCTAAGTTGGGAACTGCACCTACATTTTTTTCAGTTACCCTGATAAAAATCCTGATTAAATTAACATGTATTTGATAAAGAGATGTTTTTTTCTGTATCTGTTGATGAGGCCCATGCTGAGTCAATATATACGGCAAATAGTGTATACAAGGGATCTACGAGCAGCCCACGGTAATCATACCACTTGACAAAGGCCAAGGAATATTTGGCTGGAAGCTCAAGTAGTTTTAATTACTAGATGTGCTTTGAAGCCTGAGAACTTTTATTCAGGTCCTATGCTGCCTTGCAGGGATTGTGAGTGCTTTCAATAAAGCAGTGTCATGCTTCTTTGTTTTTTCAACTTCCTGTCTGCGGGTCCTTCTGTCTGTAGGTAACTAAAATATAGTGCACTCTTTAAAGTCAAAATTTGCATTTAACCCAGTATTTAGTATCCAAACAGTGCATGTCATGCTTGCTAGTCTAGGGAAGTACCACGACTTTTTCTTGAATTTTTTAGGATATTTATTTTTTTAAATTTTGTTTCAGTGGCAACATCTCACCAGATCTTTTTAAGGCTCTGAAGCAAGCAACTGAAGTGGTATATGCGATGTTTTCAAATATGTATTACCATTCAGTAACAGAAATGCAGTTTCGAAAGCATCTGATCTTTTCTGTTTGATAACTGCTACAGAACACAGTTTAGGTGCCACAAAAGAATATGTTGGTTACTTACACTCTATAGCTCCTGATAACTACTCTGTAGTTTGTCGATATTGATTCATCTACACTTTTTGTGTAGTCTCAACTACTTAAATTTGTTAGAACAGCGTCAAGGCAGGCGTCACCCCAAGTTGGTAAACAATTTGCCACAGTCCATAACTGCTTATTAGGCTCCTGAAGGCTGCTCTGGGAAAAGGAGGTGGGGCTTATCTCAGCAGCCAATGTACTATGAGCTGATTTTAAGCTTCCATTCCCAGCATGCTCTTCACAGAGGCCAAGTAAAAATGTGAGATCAGTACTTCTTTTGATCCTAAAACACAGTTGCCACGACATTACTGGTAGACCATGTTTTTATTTTCATGACTTGGGTGAAGAAGAATGATGCCACTCACTTGATTGTTTAGATCTCAAGTGTGAAGTGGAATGCCTAGATTTTGTTCCCCTTGAGAGCCAAGCTCAAAAATTTATCCTTTCATCTGCATAGTGGTGAAGAATCAACTCATTGTAGTTTGTGAGCTTCCATCAGCAATTGTGGTAACCATCTACGTAGCACAAATCTTGTGATACTGCAGTTTTCTGTTAAAATGCTGTGAATGATGTTTCAGGAAATCTCAGGAAGAAAAGTGCAGAAATCATCCGGAGTGATTTGATGATCAACATTCATGACCGTCTTGGAAATAGTCTCCTACTCCTTTATTTGTTATGAATTTTTGGTTGACTGGCTGTAATCTCTCTACATCACTTGTGAACGCTTTGCACCTCCGTTAATGACTGTCTGTGCACTTCCATCGTTTAGTGATGAATTTCAGTTAGTTCAATGCCTTTTGTGTTTAAAAACCTAGTAACTGCACCGACTTAGGACTTTGCGTATGTGCAGTCAAAATGACTACAGTACCACCAGAGTTTGGTCTGAAATCAACCTGTTAAATATGGTGTGAACATAAGTATTAGGCCATGCTACGTATCAGTCTCTTACAACAACCTTTAGTTAGAATTCACATTTGTTGGCTTCGCCAACTCAACATAACCTGCTACAGATTACACTGTCGCCACAGGCAAATGGATTAATTTGAGCTGAATGTCAGATTTTACATACTCATTTTAGGGACTCATCTTGGTGGTAGATTCCAGTGGGAGCTCCATTCTGAAACCATGCTCCCCACGGAGACAGCGATTAGTGAGGTGTGCATGCTTTCTTGGGGAGGCACCAATGACAAAAGTGTGGCCAACAGTGACACAGTTTCTCTGCATTCCCAATGCTTGGAGACCTTCCTTTTGGGATTACCTCATGTGTAACACATCTGGCCTCACTTATGTAACCAGTCGCATTGAATCAAACTTGTTTGTGAGGCACTGTACATTTGAGTTGGCGGGTCAACGGAGGCGTCCGATCCCACCCATCAGCTTTGACCCGTGATGTAAGGGTGTTATGTTGTGTGACATCATGACGGCGCGGAGTTTAGTTTATGGGTGTGTTGTGTTTGTAGATGTCATCTTGTTGCGGTTGGTGGTGTTGTCTGGTGGTGTGTGTATGGCCGGTGTATTATGTGGTGTATTGGGTTCATTCGGGTGTCGGTGCTTGATGTGTGCATTTATTGGTTGTGGCTGTTATAGAAGAACAGAAATTAGTTTCAGTGAGTTAAGAATTAAATTTTCATTGTCTTTATGTTATTGCGGTGTCACTTGATGTTATTGGTTTGCCGTTTGTTGCACGGTAAGTTGTTTAATTCAATTTGTGGCTTCTTTTGTTAGATATGGATATGACTTCTATGTTTAATAGTGCTCTTCTGCGGGCTGAAATGGGAGATGACATGTCCACCATTAAGTTACTGCAACTTTTTGGGCTTGTGACGGAGATAGTGAAATGCGGCGTATGCACGCAGAATATTCGAGTTGGGGGTTAGTCTGTAACGCCGGGACTTTTTATGGTAAGTAGTCGTTTTTTGTGTCTTAATTGTTTGCGTATTATGATGTTCAGTGGGGTTTTTATGTGTTGTTGGGTCCGTGTTATTTACTGCATTTGTTGGTCGTTGATAGTTTGGTATCAGCACTTGTGGTTAATTTATATATCTTAAGGGAAGTACTCAATTTCTTTGGTATAGTCAGTTGTATTTGAGCTGTATAGGTCAAGGGAAGTGTTCGATTCCAGTGTGTTCTCGTAGCTAGGGTCAACAGAAACATCCGATCTCACGCGTCGGCTTTGACCCGTGACGTAAGGGTGTTGTGGTGTGACGTCATTACGGCGCGGAGTTTGGCTTGTGAGTGTGGCGTGTTTGTAGATGTTGCCTCGTTGACGTTACCTTAGTAGGAGTTTTAGGGCCTGTAATATATAGTTTACCTTTTTACTGTACTTTTTGTTTTAACGTCGTCTATGAGGCTTTTATCAGTTTGCCATTAGATTGTTCAATCTTAATGGTCTATATGTTTTGTCGCTACTCGTTATGTCTAATGAATCAATATTGTTTTTTTATTTTTTTTTATTTGTTTCTTTTTTTTTTATCTTTTGATTGACCTACACATTGATCTGTAGCGTAGCCCTGAATACGAGGTTAGGTTGGGAGTTTTTTTTTTGGCGGGGGGTCAGGGTGGGCGCAGCCCCCCCCCCCCCCTGCCTGGCCTTGAGTACCACTTGTTTATTATTATCTTTGTTTGCTATCAATGTTAGCAGATTGTTCTTGTGAAACCTTTGTGTGTGTTGTTTTTCTATGTGTTTTCGTCTTTGTGATACGTATGCAACGTTTTTATATCCGCCATATTGGAATTGTCATTTATGGTCGTTTCCGCCATATTTGTGACGTCATGGGTCAAAGCCGACGGGTTGGATCGGACGCTTCCGTATTTCCCGTAGCTATGTGTTTTGGTATCGTGAGCTGCTGTTGAGCTATATACATCAAGGGAAGTGTCTGATTCCAATTATTGTTTTGGGTGTTGGTTTTGTGGTATCAATAGTTGCGGTCTGATCATATTTTTTGCAGTAGTTGGTTTTTATTTTGTGGTATCGACAATTGCGGTCGAGTTATGTAGGTGAAGGGAAGTGACCGATTCCTGTTGATATTGTAAGTGTAGCGGAATTTGGGAATTTTATGGTGGTTTTATGTCGTCGTTTTGTATGGTTTGGGATTGTGGTGTGTGTCTGTATGTGTTTATATTTAGTTTGTCCCCACCCAAAAAACCACAATTTCCTGTGCTGGTCCCGTTAGTTTGATTATATTTTTGGAGAGAAATGTATTTGTTGGTTTTATATGTATTTTCGTGTTTGTTGTCGTGTTTATTTAATGATGTCATAGACACCATATTGGTGACTTCATGGGTCAAAGCAGGCAGGTGGAATCGGACCCTTCTGTAATTTTGAGTTGGCCATAACTGAAAGATTGAAGTCATAACAAGGGCCCTAGAGTAGACGAAATTCTGTGAGAGTTTTGAGATGCATAGGGGTGTCAGCCGTGACAAAACTATTCCACCTGGTATGCAAGACTTGTGAGACGGACAAAATACCCTCAGATTCAGGAAGAAAAATATTTCCAATAACAAAGAATGTAAGTGCTGACAGATGTGAATATCACCACACTATCAATCATACTGACATTAATGAGTTTCATATAAATGGAAAAACTGTTAGAAGCAACTCTTGGGGAAGATCATTGTGCATTATGAAGGGATGTAGAAACATGAGGCAATATTGTCTCTACAATATACCTTAAGAAACAGAATTTAAAAAATGGCGAAGTTTATAGCGTTAGGTATGGAGAAAGCTTTTGACAATGTTGGCTGAAGCAAACTCTCCTTCTACAAGTTGCACAAATACCAAACTTTGGTTAATGGTAATCTAATGCTGCTGACAGTTTCAAACATGGCTGTTACTCAACAACCGTATACTAGTTCATGCACCCAACTGGTTACACATAACCAAGGTTTTGATGGCTATTAAGAGTGTCTTCATTAGATTAAAATTTTGATAAATCTTATAAAATAATATGTAGAAAATTAGGTATGACAAAAAAAAACACATTAACAAAGATGACAATTTTCATGGCGTACAAAGGTTACTTATGTAAAATTACATTGCTAAAAAGCAGTGATCAGAGTTTAGAACAGCTGTGCTCAAGTCAAGAGTGAAATAAAACATTCTAGCCTTTGCCCCGTGTGCCCAACTGGGAACATCATCAGACTGATTGGCCTAGTGGTTTACATTGCTGCCATGAAAACAATATGAGTTGCACTGCTATCAGGCATGGACAGTGACATGTGCCCACTTGAAACATTATAACAGAAATAATTGAATAAAACAACAATGTACCTACCAGTTAAGTGCAACTGGTTGTCTGTATATTCCTCTGTTGATAATGCTGTTGAATAATTAATTCAGGTGATGGTGAAGGAATTAAATTAAAACGTAAGATACTAAAAGTAATAGATGAGTTTTGCTCTAACGCAGCAAACCGTCTGATGACAGAAGTAGAAAGGATATGAAATACAGACACTGTAGCAAGAAAATCATTCCTGAAAAAGAAATTTGTCAAATTTGTGTGTTACGAAGTTTTTCCTGACGATATGTGTATGAAGTGAAATTTGGGTGATAAAAAGTACAGACATGAAGAGAATAGAAGCCTTTGAAATGTGGTCTACAGAACAACTGATGATATTATACAGGATCAAAATGTTAAAAAAGAGAAATTTTTGGCACAGCCTGCAGTCTGTGGACTGAAGACAACAGCAGCAATAATAACCACAGCATGGTTATATTTCTTTTTCCAGTAGTATCTATTGCTTTTCTGCTGGGATGTTCTTTCAAATGAACGCTTATAGCACAAGGATTGTCTTGAATAAACAACATTGTAAAACAACACTCTTGAGCCATATATTGTTGACCATTATTTTATCTTTTAGGGAGAAATCAATTCCAATTTTGAAGCTGTTATTCAGTTCATTTCCAGCTTTTCGTATGCAGCATTTTTGGGACATAGGAAGCTCTTTTGTAAAAAAATGAGTTACTTTTTCATTTTTGGGGTAGCATTTTCATTTTGTATGGTGGAACTAGGCACTTTTCTCAGTTTACAGCATTCCTTTCTCATCACGAGACCCTGTTATTAGTGTAAGTTGGTTTTTTGTGCTGTTGTTTGGATAGTACAATTCTGAGGATACTTTTCAGCAGCTGTTTTATATTACAATGTTGTATGACTTTTTATTACCTTTTGCTGTGCTCAAAAAGGTTCAAATGGCTCTAAGCACTGTGGGACTTAACATCTGAGGTCACACACATCCTTGCGCGAGGCAGGATTCGAACCTGTGACTGTAGCAGTAGCACTGTTCCGGACTGAAGTGCCTAGAACCGCTCGGCCTCAGTGACCGGCTTTTGCTGTGCCTGTAGTTGTTTTGACAAGTTCATTACTTTGTTCTACTGCAGCCAAGTATTTTCTGTTTCCCTGTTTGTTGCTTATTTTCTGACAGTTTGTAATTATGCTTTCTGGAGAGTTTTGTTATATAAGCTAATAATGTTCACATTGGGTTTCTGTTTCTATATTGGATTTTGTTGTTCTAATGCACTGGTCGTTTGCACTTGGAATGGGCATCATAGTGGTGGTGATTGGAACTTCACCATCATTATTTTACTAAGAAAAACTAATAGTGAAAGATGGAAGTACACTCTCCAAAGTGCCTGCCTACACTGTGTTTCAGTAGGAATTTATAAACATTGTGTACTGTTTACTAGCTAAGCTGAGATTACACTGACCCGTATAAGTTCTGATATTAACCGATTCATCGTTTCATTTGATCTGGCATTCAAGATAAAGAGTTAGCAAATGTTTCCTTTGTATTTCACATTTTTCAAACTGACTGTAATAAGGGATGTAAATGGAACCATCAGATAGCTTAATACAAGGTGAGAACTAGATTGAGAATGTTATTTGAAAAGTACACAGTAAATTTGTTTTTATTTTTTAATATCAAACACCGGCAAATCATAATAAACCATGCACTCTGTATAATATATTAATTTAATTATATTGGTGAATGGTCAGGACTAGATTCCAGTAGCAGACCAAAACTTGAAATACACAATTGTATTTCATTTTGGTTTAAGAATCTTCATCAAAAACTGTACTGGCATTTATTTTTCAGGAGGACGACAGTTCAATCCCGTCTCCGGCCATCCTGATTTAGGTTTTCCGTGATTTCCCTAAATCGTTTCAGGCAAATGCTGGGATGGTTCCTTTGAAAGGGCATGGCCGATTTCCTTCCCAATCCTTCCCTAACCCGAGCTTGCGCTCTGTCTCTAATGACCTCATTGTCAACAGGACGTTAAACACTAACCACCACCACCATTTATTTTTCAGTGAGCATTCTTTTTATATCAATATGCAACCATTTGGTTCAGTTGGACACCTAATCTCAGGTATTTGCTGTGCATTTCTAAAAGACAGTCAGTTTGCAGTTGCAAAGCATAATTGATTTTTCCCTTGTCATCCTACAAAGTACACTGTTTGCATGAAAAAGCCATGTAAATTATGGTTGCTGTATTTAATAAGGAATTGGCAGAATATGATATGTTAGCTACACACCTTTCCTCTACTTTTTAGTTTCATAGTTCTCAGTCAAGAGAAACTGAAATATTTTGGCAATATGTATTTGATGCACCTTTACTCATGAAGTTCTCACTACCACTCACAATCAATTGGCATCTGCGTGCTTGCGGTGGGTTACTCCTCTGTCAGTGCAACCATTGCCCTTTCCAGCCTATGACAAATCGGCTGAAGATTGGGACTCATACAAGACAAGGTTACACCAACATTTCCAGGTTTTTCGTGTGGGCAATACAAACCTGTGTAGGTCTTTCTTTTTTTCCTGGCTTTCACCACGCATGTATCAGTTGTGGTGCCAAGTTGCCCCTTTGCAAGAACTGTCCAGCTTATCATTTGATGAAATGTGCAAGCTTCTGTTTAACATATTACTGTGACAGAACATATGTCATTACAACTTGTGTAGAATTTTACTATTGTCATAAATGTCCAAACCAGTCTTACAAAGTCTGGGCTGCAGGTTTATATGGTTTGAGCCATCGGCGTAAATTTGTCACTAGTACCCATCACGTATCCTAGGCCAATCACATGGTGTGTGATGTTATTAGTCTGGCACTGGATAGGGAAGTCCACGAAAAAACACTTCAGTGTGACATTCCCATGCATACAGATGTGCTCAAATACCACAATACTTTGAAGTGTCACGGGCCGCAGGCAATCAGATTGCTGCATGGGGGAGGTATCAGAAGTTGCTCAGTCAACCTTTTAGGCACACTGCAAGTGTTTAGTACAAGGGGGAAACTGTTGCAGCAGTACAACTTTTGACTCTGCGTTGCATGGGGCCACGTCGGTTACAGCCACAGCAGCAAGAGGCTGTGTCACAACAGTGGCCGCATGTCCCCCTTTTGTCTTGCCCGTACTGCTCCATCCATATTGTGCATGCTGCGTACCCTATGCCTTGGGCCATTTGCAGCAAGTGTCCAAAGAAAGGACCCTTTGCATTAGTGCGTAACCCCTCTTCAAACGTGGCAGACACAGTAGTACCAATGGACATAAACAGTATGTCTGCAGTGACTGTCTCCCCCAACAAATTGTTTGACTTGTGTGTGTTTAATAAACTGCTAAAAATGCAAATGGACACAGGAGATGCAGTGACTTTAGTTGATGCACAAACATACGTGGACTTGTGCTCCTCACCCCTCACACAGGTTTCATAGAAGTTTGTAAGCTACAATAAACAGCAGATTCCAATTGTGGGTCAGTTCCCCATTCCTATATCTTATAAATCTATTGCTCACCCCCCTCATCTTCCTTGTTGTGGATCATTCCCATACTGCTGACCTAACATTTTCTGTTTCTCCATTGCCATTGCGATAAATTTAGTATCAGATCAAGTACTTTATCAGCAACTGGAGTCCCTCTGATCTGAGTTTTCATTGCTGTTTGCCCCTGGGCTGGGTTGTGCAATCAGTTTCCATGCCCTCAGTCCCCTGCCCTTTCTTTTGGGTGCACCAGGTACCTGTTGCGCTGCATGACTTGGTCAAAGCCAAATGAAGACCATTTGATGTCACTTGGAGTCATTTGACCTACTTCTTCCAGGAAATGGGCTGCACCACTGGTCTTCGTTAACAAGCTGACAAGTAAGCTCCACCTCTGGGGCGACTATAGTGTCACGATTAATGCACAGTCCATGATAGACACTTACCCTTTGCCCTGCCCTGATAAGTTCCTCACAAAATTATCAGGTAGCCACTACTTTTCCAAGATTGATTTGTTGGAAGCATACCTCCAGCACCTCTTGGGTGAGGCCACTAGGTGCCTTCTCATAGCTTCTGTGCTTGGCTGCATCAATTACCTTGACAATAGCATTGTTGTCAGTTCTTCCACCAAAGACCATCTTAACAATCTTCAATCGTTGTTTTCTGTTTTGCAGATTTTGAGTCTCAAGTGCAATCTTGCTGAATCTCAGTTTTTTTTAGCCATGAATGGAGTACCTAGGTTTTGAGATTTCTCGCGCAGGGGCCAGTCATGTTGACACAATTGCGACTATGCTACAGCTGACCTCTGTTAATGAACTGCAAGTGTTTCCACTTAAAGTTGTGTACTACCATTGGTGTTTACCAGACTCATCCGCTGTTGCTCAGCCCTTGTGATGCACATTTTGTGTAAAATGTGCCTATTTCTGGTCTCCAGCTTGTGACCGAGTGTTTGCCTTAAATCTAAGCTTCAATCTGCCTCGTGTCGGCCACTTTTCAGCCAGGGCTGCAGAGCCTTTTAGCATGGTCTCGGTGCACAAATACAAGGACAGGTCTGGACAACCCATTGCTTATGCTTTTCAGACTTTAACTCCCGCTCTGCAGCAGTATTCTCAGACTGAAAATGCGGCTTTAGTAATTGTGTTTGCCCTCAAGAAATTTCACATCATCTTGTTCAGTTTTGAGCTCCCGTTAATCACAGATCACAAGCTGTTGGTTGCTCTTTTTAACCCTTTGGCTTCCATGCCAGACAAGGCTACGCATCATTTGCAGTGGTGAGCTCTCTTCCTCTCCCGTTATCAAGATCAGATCCATTATCCACCTATGGTGCAACATGCCAGCACCAAAGCCTTATGTCACGTTCCGATTGGGCTGGACCTGGTGTTCAATCAGGATGAGTTGCTTTGTTTCTCTTTAGATACTGAGAACCAGAATGTGATTGATAGTTTCCCCATCACTAGTGCCACAATAGCATTGTCCATCACTGCAGATCCTGTACTCAGTCAGGTCCTCTCTTTCGTGCAGCATGGAGGGCCAGAAAAACCCCTGGACTGTGCCACGGATTCCTTGTGTAATTATTTCTTCCTTGAGCACTGCTTTTCTGTGTTTGAGGGGTTCCTTTGTTATCTATAGAGGACGCTGCTCCTTGGGTTGTGATTCGCTTCCTTATGCTGTGGCTTCTGCATGTCTGTCATTGGGGGACCTCTCACACCAAAGCTTTGACCCACCGGCACGTGTATTGGCCGGGCAGAGATGGAGACATTATGCAGCTTACCACGGCTTGACTCACTGGCTGACCCCACAGCACCCGTGGGAGCGTCTACATGTCGATTTTGCTGGCCCCTTCCTAAATCAGTATTGGCTAATTGTAGTGGATGCCTATGCCAAGTTTCCCTCATGGCATGTTGTCCATCCACATCTGCAGCAGCCAATATTTCGGCCTTGTCTAAGATATTTGCAATTGAGGGACTTCTGTATACCGTGGTTACCAATAATGGACACCAGTTTGTTTCATAAGAATTTTCATCTTTTGTCAGGTTAATGGTGTTGCCATCTCACAGCTCCCCTGTTTCATCCTCAATCTAATGATGAGGCTGAACGCATGGTTTGGACATTTAAAACATGGATGCGGTCATACGTATCTGGTATATTCCATGAAGCTGCTTTAGACTGGTTTTTGAGCTTGTACCGTTTTACTCTGGTGGTGTACAAGAGCCACAGATCTATACTACATGGACAACACCCATGGACCCTCCTTTACTTGCTGCATTCAACACCGCATCCGCTGGCGCTGCCAGCTCCGCGATGGTTCTGGCCAGGTGTGCCTATCTGGGCTCGTGATTTTGGCTGCAGGCTGCACTGAATTTCTGCCATCATTGAGTGTCGCCGGGGCTGATGCCTGAGAGTCACCCACACTCTTGACTGGCAGGCATTCCGTGACTTTGATCAGCTGCGGCCGTGCATGCGAGGTCTGTTCTGGAGGGCCCACCACCTCAACTAACCTCACCGCCGCCAATGCCTGTTCCTGTGTCCCAGACAGTGCGGTTCACGCTGCAGTGGGGGAGCTGCCTGGGTTCTCTGCCTCTGCCCCCATTCATTGTCTGCCATTGCCCGGCAGCACCTGACGCCGCGGCCTCCTCTGTCGTGATCGACACCCCCACTGGTGCCTCTGGCGCCGACTGCTGACTTCGATGAGGATGTCGCTATGGAGATGCCATCCCTGGTCCTGCTGTGTGGCCTCTCATGAGAGGGGGGGGCACAGAGTGCCAAACTGCCCCTCGTCACTTCTGCCCCTACTCGCCAGTGCCTGCGTGCCACATGCTGCAGCAGCAACAGTCTTCATTGGCTGATGAAACGGACTTCAGCACCATCGTTGGTGTATTCCGTGACTAGTAATCTGTGCCTTATGAGATCAGTGCTTTTTCGGTACTGTGCATTTTTCAGTACCATGCATTTTTCTGTGTCTAGTGTTTTTATGTATGTATGTGATCTTCCCACCCCTACAAGGGAGGAGCGATATACCTTCACTCATGAAACGTACAATTTCAGAGGTCGCATGTACATGCAGTTCACAGCCCCACTTATCGAGGCCACCTGGGCCAGCTCCTGGCATACTCTGGTGAGCCGCCAGAGAAACAGCATTGTTTAAGCGATAGCAAACAGTTCCTCAGCCTATTCTGTATTACTGTTATCCATTCAGTGTGTTCAGTACACGCAACCAGTACTTCATCGTATGTTATGCTGGCTCTATAAAGTACTACGTTCCATAAATCATGTTTGTTCTTGCTATAACAGTATTCACCAATCATTGTATCAGAAGTACATTAATTTGTAGCAGCTGTTGTTGGACATCTCTGTGTTCAGTGTTGTATTTTATGAAAACTGTTTTATATGCAATATATACTGATAATTACTGGCCAGTCTCACTGCTTACTACATCTGCTATGGTAGCAGTGAAGATATGTACGCGCCTACCTCAAATTGGATTCCAAAGGTGTTTTTCATAAAACTTTACAGTTCGCAAATTAACAAAATATTGCCAAACTAATGTTTTCTGTGACATATCAAAAACATTCATTTGTGCAGTTAACAACATTTTCTTAGATAAGATCAAATATCATGGTATCTGATGTATAATAGTATCTGAAAGTCAGAGCTGCAAAATAAATATAACAAATTAAAACAGCTACTAGCAGAACAAATTCTGCAGTTTGTCCAGTCACTGATATTACAAAAAACACATTAAGTAGCCAAAGAAGCTGCAGTAACTAAAAGAATGAATTTCTCATACTGAAAGAGGCAAATGAAACGTCAGACAAAATATCAGTATATGAGTTCGTGTATCAGAACATTATATGGAAATCACTGAAATTGAACAGGATTATGTTAATGGGATGAGCTAGTATTGTACTGCTAAAGAGCCAAAGAAACTGGTACACCTGCCTAACATCATGTAGGGCCCCCGTGAGCATGCAGATGTGCTGCAACACAAACTGCACAAGTCCCACACCATTACAGAGCCTCCACCAGCTTGAACAGGGTCCGTGGATTCATGAGGTTGTCTCCACACTCGTACATGTCCATCTGCTCGATACAATTTTAAACGAGACTCGTCCCACCAGGCTACATGTTTCCAGTCATCAACAGCCCAATGTCAATGTTGGCGGGCCCAGGCAAGACGTAAAGCTTTGTCTCGTGCAGTCATCAAGGGTGTAGGAGTGGGCTTTTGGCTCCGAAAGACCATGTCTATGATGTTTCGGCGAATGGTTCGCATGCTGAAACTTGTTGATGGCCCAGCATTGAAATCTGCAGCAATTCACAGAAGGGTTACATTTCTGTCACATTGAACAGTTCTCTTCAGTTGTAGTTGATCCCATTCTTGTAGGATCTTTTTCCAGTTGCAGCGATGTCGGAGATTACCCGAACTCACTTAAATCTTGATAACCTGCCATTGTAGCAGCAGCAACCAATCTGACAACCGCCCCAGGCACTTGTTGTCTTATTTAGGCGTTGCTGACCGCGGCGCCGTATTCTGTCGTTTTACACATCTCTGTATTTGAACATGCATGCTTATACCAGTTTCTTTGGCCTTCAATGTACAAACACGTAGCATACAGCTCACATAATGTTACAGCACTTGTGGGAAATGAGAACATGCAGCAAATGCAATATTACATCACCACCAGTTTTGATGATTTTTGTGGTTTCAAATAGTGAAGAGGAAAAATATTTGATGAAAATGATTTAGAGTCCTTGATAAGTCTAAAGATTATGAAAATAAACTATTTGATGAGGATTCTGATTACAGTTCTTCTGAAAATTGTATTAATTCTAGTCTTTTTTTGAAGATGAATTGCTGATATACTTATTGCATTATTTTCACAGATTGTGTTTTTATGAAGGATTCTCCTTCAGGTATATCAGGAAAAGTTTGTGAGCGTAAGATAAAGAGTGTTGTGAATTTAACGTTGGACTGTGTATCTCTCCATGTTTCTGTTTGTCTTGCACTGTACTTCACTATGAGTGCAAAAAAATTTGCTTTGATCTTGTGTTTTGTGTGTTCCTTTAGATGTAAATCAGCAGCAAAAGAAACATAAAACAGAAAGATGAGATGTTTGAATACCAGAACTCCTTTTCAATTTTTTTCTGTGATGATTAAGGTTAAACCAAAGTTTCATCTGCATATTCAAGATTTAATGCTAGCAATACCAAAATATGTGTATTTAAAGTAGAAAGTCTCATAATAAATCTAAAAAGTTTTGAAATTTCAACTACATGTTTGTACAAACAATTATAACTTTAAAAACAGCTTTTTGTCCGCTGTGCCACAGTAGATGATTGGGAAACACACACGCTTGTAGTACTGACAGTGTACAGGCCACCAGTAAGAAATATCTGAAGCTTTAAGAGGACATGCCCCTGAACCGACTGCATTTTTAGCATTATCTTCACCCTCATAGTGCAACTGATCTATAAATGAGACATAGTTCAAAATTCTTACACACAATTAGGGCCGTTAGTCAAAGCATTTCCCAGAAAATCATTGAGATCATTATTATATTTTTGTACTGACAACAATATTTATAATAGTGTAGAAAACGGAACACAATTTCACTCCGGTACCATTTTCTTTGGAACCACTGACTGCACGGCTTTTAAGGGTATACGGAATGCCCTATGCTTACAATGTTAAATTGAGCTAAAAGTTAGGAACATTTTCTCATTTGTTATTTGGACGATACTCTTGATTTTTTCACAGAACGCAGAGATATGTTCTGCTTTTATGCTCAATTATTAATTTTGAAAAAAATGTATAGTTTTTCAGATATTTTATTTTTTGTAAATGTTAAAAAAGTTATACATTTTAACAAGTATTTTAAAATTTACATCCATTAATACAAAATAATTCCACATATCTTTTAATTCAGATATATTAGAAGGTCTTAAGGAACAACTTCAGAAAATTTCATCTTTCTACTATAAATAGGCCCTGAGAAAATGTACCTTATACACAAAAAAACTAAAGTTACGGGAAATTAGCTTCAAAGTTTTTACTTCAGTACAAGCCTGCTCCATAGCTTGTATCATCAGAATCGTCCAACAGCTTCCTTTTGATGGCTCTGCTATGCTGTCTACCTATCTTTGAATATACTTTTATGGCATTATCTGAAGACCTGAGCCGTTCCTTGTCCAAACAAAGCATAGATGCGGCAGTTCGTAGTCCTACACAGAGCCCCAACTTCTGCAGAACTTTGCACTTTGTTATATTGCCCTGATTGAATGATGAAACAGCATCATAAATGCCAAAGTGAAGTGTGTTTATACCCACAAACACAGTTTTAGGTAGTCTATTCCATATCACATGGTTCACACACTCATTAGTATTTTGAGTCCGGCTATGAAGACATTTCTTTAGTAGACTAATATCTGCGAGGTCTCGGAATATTGGTTTTATTTCATCCATTATGGCAGGTGATGAGGGTGATTGTAATGTTTCTTAGTTACCTTGCCTCTGTTGCACTTGCACCAACTATCGTCTCCTTTTGGACATAGCCCATGTTGGGGATTCTCATTGTTTGAAGCTGTATGAAAAAAACAGAGCCCAGACTGCTCTTCTCATTAATTCTGCATCTGCTGTATTCTGTCTTATTGCTAGACCATAGCACTTCTGAATATGATCTATTGTAGCATCTGTCAGTCTATTTCTCCCACCTAAAGTTTTTCCATCGCTCAATTTCTTGCCTTTCATGCTAGCCGTGAGCCGTCGAAGTCTTGATCCCATCCTTTTCTGAACATGGCCAAACACTCCAGTTTGGAAATTTTCACATCGTTACCATAAGGTCTCAGTTCCTCAATTTCTTTGAAAGCCTTTGAGTCACCATCTCCAAGATAATTTATGTATCTAACGTTGTACCATTTTACTGAGCGTTGATAAATACTTCTTACACCAGCAACTTCCATACCACCTCTTGACCCATAGTAATTTGCCATGCACTCCTCTTCATGTTTATTTTTCATTTTCTCCTTGCATCTGCAATGCTTGGGAAGTATTGCCACATCAACTACCTTACCAGTATCCACACTTGTAGCTGTTACTGCACCATTCAGAGATGTCTGGCCTCTCTTCTGCCAGCTTCCATCAAAAGCTATGGACAAGTCTTTGCTATTATTATTTTCAACAACTGCTTCCTCAACAGCATCTTTCATGTTTTCCTGTGCCACATCTTCTACAGCAGAGCCTATTGCAATTATGTGTTTGTTAAATTTTGAAGGTGGAGGAGTGAGGTTCATCACACCACACAACATGGGACCTGCAGCCCTGCCCTTTCCTATACACCGTAATCCATAAACCAGTCTAATGTTTATATCGTATAGTTTACCTGTATCTGCAGTAACATGTGAGGAATTGAAGAAAGTAACACTGTGTTTGCAATAACTGCACATCAACTCTAATTCACAAGCAAGTCCTACATGTAAGTTTGTTTTCAATGAAACACCACATTGTTTGCAGCACACATTGTTCTCCAAAACGTCTGATAATAAAGAGACGTTAATTACCTCATATTTTGTAGTCCCAGCATTTAGTTTCTTGTATTCTTCTTCAATTCCAGCTAGTTTTCTTCTTGAAGCACTTTCCGGTGTAGTGGTAGCAGCATCACTCAATGTATCACTACCAGTGTTGAGGTTAGTCACTACTGGGACATCAGATATTGATGAAGACGAATCAGGCGAATTTTTAGTACACTTTACTTTTTTGCGCCAATGCACACGCTTTCTAAATACCTTCAGACTAGGTCTTGGCATGTTGAAGGAAAGAAAACTCAATGACTTCTCCACATACGACTTTCACAACAATGACATGGATGTACTCACAAAGGAAACAATACAAATGGTGCAGAATCTATTGTCAACTGTCTAGCATTGTAGCCAACAGAAAAGCTAACTCTCTTGTGCTCAATTACATCTTTGGCAAGGCTGTCTATTTCAGGTATATTTCGTGTCTCGTATACAAGGTGCGGAACATGGTATGTCAAAATTATTTAAAATAGTTCTAATTACGTCATCCAAATATTTTATACATGGTATTAAATGGGAGAGTCTAAATTTTTCGAAAATGCATTTACCCAAAAATCGATCTTTTCATCGAAAAACTCATTCCGTATACCCTTAAAAAGAGTCAAAGAGTACAGACAACATTCACATAAGTGTTTTATGCCTACAGTTTCCTTCCCTGATGCTGATCTGTGAAAAAGACAAGTAATTTATTTTACTACAACAAAAATATTTAAAGATGTAGCTCAAATATCACCAACATCATCATCATGTTATAAATTTTTCAGAAAATAGTAGGCAAGGGAGGTCTTTCTAAATATCTGTAAGCTTAACTTAAGTCATTTAGGAGTAAAGTGTGCCTGAATGATGAAAATTCAAGTTTTCAGTAAATCGCAAAAGAAGATTTACAGATTTATTAATTCACTATGCTCATTTAGAACATTCCAGAGAGAGAGACCATGCACACATTTCCTAAGTAGATTTTTATTAGCCAGATCCCTACATATAAGCCTAACTGCCTCCATTGCAGCAAGTGGTAAAGAATTCCTGTGGGTATATTGTATGCTTGTAACATTGCTGAACCAGTACTTGCACCATGAATCTTCCCCTTTTGGACACAAACCATACTGAGGGGTTTTATCTGTTGACACTCTGTGAAACGATGTTCTCCAAATCTCCTTATTGCTAGTCCATAACGAGCTCCCATTCTTTTTTGTACATGCCAAACACATTCAAGCTTTTCTATCAGAGTGTTCCCATATGGTCTGTCATTAACAACAGTAGTGTGCCCTTTAGAGTCTCCATCCCCAAGATAGCCTACATACCTCACACCACAGCTGACCTCTGATCTTCTAAAAATGTTCAGAACACCTTTTGTTTCCATATGGGCCATCATCTTTACACAAACATGGGTGCCAATAAATTTACTTAAACAACCGTGGCAGTGTTTTGTTAGACATTCATAATCTAGTATCTTACCAGTTTCAATAAAAGTGGCAGTTACTACCCCATTTGGAGAAGTATGACTTCTCTTCTGCCAAGATCCACCAAATGCTGCTACAATGTCTGTATTCTCAGACAAGGCTACTGCTTCTTCTGCTGCTCTTTTCACCACATACAGCATTATGTGTTAATTTATTGTATCTGTCAAATGTTAGTGGAAGAGGAGGCAGATTCCTCTGTACAAAAAGTCTGGGCACCTATCCTTCCCCTTTCAATACTGAACAGTCCAATACATCACATTGCACAAGCAAGGTGAATATTTACATTGTAATGTCGACTATCAGTTACTGGCAGTGTCATAGTATAACAGCGCATCTTTCATGAGTTACAGGCAATTAATTACCAACTAGAAAGACCCTTCCTTGCTGAAATGTCCTCAGAAATGTTAATACTATCTTCACAATTGCAGTACTTACACAGTTGTGTTTGGAACTGGCTGCCAAGAAACTTTCGTTTGGGGCTAAATTTCTTTTCTCTCAGCATTTGTAGCACAGGACGGACACACACAAACACAAAACAAAGCACAATAACTACAAAACCACACACATATGAAATTCCGAAACCATATATTCTCAGATCTTTGGTTACATTCGAATCATAGCCTTCTAGACATACCTGAACTTTGGTTCTGGGTATCAGTGCCTTCTAGAATACACCTGTGTTAGTGGTACGTAACTAAAGATGGAAAAAACAAACAAACAAACAAAAAAAACGGAAGAACAAAATAATGCATCACGTATTCTGACACACTTCAAACTGACAGATGGGCGTGGCCCTGTGCGACATTACATTCAATGTCAATTTTAGAATGATAATGCCTATGAACCATACATTTTTGAAATCAGCTTGAAAAATGCTCTTTTCTAAAGACCAAGAATTTTTTTTTCCAATGTTTTGGTCATTTCATGAGCATGTCCCCTTAAAATACAACTAGATATGTTAATAAGATAATTCAGACTGGAGAATCATTGTTTGTGGCATTTTTATGTTGCTTTTCTATCGGACAGTACTGATGGAGGACGTTTAATGGTATCACTGCTCAGCTCAGTAAAATTCCAAAGAACTGAAAAACATAGTGCAATACCATAGACATAATTTTTGGTCCAAATGACCAAATCTGGCGATGATGAGCAAATGTTGCTAAAATGTAGTGACCTGTTACATATGGACATAATAGAAGGTAAGTACTGTATCATGAATAATGGCTCACTTAAGAGACTTAGAGAGAATTTATAGGAGAATGGTGTTGGGATGGAAAATTTAAAACTTTATTAAATATATTCCTTTTGAGTCTGGTTTTCCTCTAAAATGAACAAGTGTAAAACTCATCAGAAGCAAGGATAAGGGATGGATAACTCCTGGGATTAAAGTGACTTGTGCTATGAATAAGGAATTCTACCTAAGTAAGAAGACAAGCTAATGCAAATCACTTGCACTAAGCTAAAAAATAAAACCACCAAGAATGAAGCAAAAACAATTTTGAGCATCAGCATAACAAGAACAGCAATACAAATTAAAGTGAGTGCCCCCCCCCCCCAACCCACATTCATATCATTCACCACCAAATTATGTTATTACTTTCACATAGTGGCTTCATAAGTTTTACCCAATAATAAAGTAACAAATACAGATGCATTAGATTTATTTCACCTCATCACACACTGAATGCAGGACCAACAGAAATTAGTTTCAAAAGTACAACTTCTAAGGAGATTACAAAATTCATCAGGTCACTAAGAAGTTTTAATTTTGCTACCCATGGTGATGTCTCTTGCATAATATTGAAATCTTGTGCTGACCTGACAGGACTACCCATAAGGATACAGGGTACTTTTCTGGCTCAATATTATGTAAAAATCAACACCTATTTCTTTCAGGCACCGTTTATAATGTATATGTTTTACAGATTTTTTGTTGATACCAGGTAATGCAGCAAACTTTCTAAACAGATTAGAAGTATTTTGAATATTTTTGAACCTGCTGAGGGTTATTTAAAAAGAACTACAAAGAAACTGATGCACTTTTTCCCCAAAATGCTTCCTCAAATTGAGGTACCATTTAATCCAATTTTATATATTTGAAGGAGACCAAATTTTTACCAGATATGCACGACATGATGGCTGAGGTACTAGAAGTATTTAATTCCACCTATTATGTATAACACAAGGATTAAAAAAATCACACCTTACATTTTAATTTTTATAATTTTTTTCCTAATAAAAATGTTATTTTACCTATAATTTAGTTGATTCTGCACTAAAGCTTAGGCCTATTTCCACCACTGGTGGCACAGTATGTTTACTGCGCTAGAGGGCAGTTACGGCACCTTCTCGCGCACGCGTTGTGGGTCTTCTGCGGCTGATATAGGGGCTGCCACTTGCGCTAGGAAGTCAGTTCCAGCGAGATCGTGCACCAGCACTCTCACCTGAAGATGGCGGCCAGTTGGACCGCGGAAATATTGTGTCATGAAGACGTCATGATCCGGCTGCATACCCGAGAAGAATATTATCAATTATTACGCCGGGAAAGCCTTCGTGCCCATATCCTCCATAACCGGTTTTGAGAAAAAGTGGAAAAACTGTTTTCACTGGGTAAATACAAACTGTCCTACACTGTATGTTGTATACATAAGTATGGATTAGTACAAAACCATTTGGGCTATTGAAAAAAAAAAATCAGGAACTCAATGGATGTAAGATATAAGCAAAATAAAAATGGACTTGGACAGTTTTGCATCTGACTTTGCAGTTGGCCACTTTTGCATGCAACTGAAATGGACATGGACAGTTTTGAACCTGACTAGTTGTACATGAGGAGAGGATATGGGGTGAACATAAAACTGTGTATTCAGTTTTAATTTCTTTGAATATTTCTGAAGGTACATGGTGTAACAACTGACAAACTGCAATCCACTTCATACATCATATCTGGCACAATGTCTTCATCTTCTCGTGCTAGGCATTCTGATTCAACTGATGCCCCTAACCTGCTGGAACCTAGTAATGTCATGTACCATGACAGGGATTCACGTTCCTTCCAGGACTCACCATAGTGTTTCTCAAGGAGTTTTGAAACATCCTCTAGTTTCTTTTCATTAATAGGAACAACCGTATTCGTAATGCAGCTCGAGTTTGTGTGTCCCAAGTGTTTCCCACGTTTGCATACGGACACTGGTAGGTTGATTTCAGAATTATAATTAGGCTCCCCTTGGACTTTTATAGCATTCTGAGAATGTGTATAACTTTCAGAATAAACAGCTGTAAGAGACCACACAAGTACAATGTTTACATGCTTATGGTAGCCATCTTGCATTACAGTCACATGACCCCAGCCTTAAATGCGATTTGTCAAAAGGGACATGGCAAGTTTTGCACCCAACTTACTGATGGACATGGACAGTTTTGAATCTAACCACACATTTCGTGAGCTGTTTTCCATAGGACATGGAGAGCTTTGAGCATAAATAGCATTTCAAGCATGTGTAAAATATCATGCCCTACAATCCAGAGTTGCCAACTCCATTTTTTTTAAAAGTGGACATGGACAGTTTTGCATCTAAGCAAATCAGTTAGATGAGATTAGATTATATTCAATTCGTTTCGTAGACCCAAAAATGAGATGACTCTTGCAGGTGTGGAACAAGTCAGAAACTATAACATAAAACATCTGAATACAATACTAACTACCCTGATCATTTGTCAGGAGATTGTCAAAATAGGTGAAAACATTACAATAAACTGGACCTGCTATTATTTACAGAATTAACAATGTCAGAATGAAACATAGTTATGCACTTTTTATAAGTTTATCATACACAAAATACCTAATCTCGACCATTGTGGCCAAGTGTTATCAAAACTGAAAACTAACACATTTTTACTTAAGCTGGTCTATCAGTCCCTGCTACCCCTTTCGCAGGCTGTGGGGGATATACTTCCCACTAAACGTACTTCTTCACAGCATTTAAGGAAATATATGTTATCAATTCTGTACGCTCCTGGCATCTAGTGACAGTCTGCTGCACCAGTTGTAGTTTCTGTTTGATGGGAAATACATATCCCACCAAACAATGGTGTTTTATGTGTTATTGGGAAGTATAGTTACCATCAATGTAGTTTCTGGAAGAGGCTTTGGAAGCACACTTACCACCAACTTCGAGGTGTACCCCAAAGCTTTTGGCAATATGTTTTATGACCTCTGTCTATGCCTGATATCTTGTGGTAGTACACTGCACCAGTGTATGAAAACTGCTGTCTTGGGATCACTAATGTTGTCAGAACACACTGCTTCACTTCTGCAATATACATTATTGTGACATGTATCAGTTCATATCTTTATTGTGTCATAAAGTTTCAAGGATTGTTTTCACATTATGATATGTAAACTTTAATATCAGTAACAAACATTTTTTAAACATTTTTTAAATAAAGTACAAGAAAACATAAAAACAGAAAACACTGTTCATTTTTTTACTTGTAATGGCAACACATAACAGTACACAAAAGTGAAGTGGGAAATCCATCTACCACCAGTTTTAATACATCACAAAGTTGCCACAGTGATACAGGTATCGCCATAGTTTTTGGTCCTAAAACTTAACTAAACCCTGCCCGGATACTGGATGCCGAGACGGACGGGCATGTGGTCAGCACACCACTCTCTCCCAGCTATATGCCAGTTTACAAGACTGGAGCCGCTACTTCTCAATCACGTAGCTCCTCAGTTTGCCTCACAGGGGCTGAGTGCACCCTGCTTGCCAACAGTGCGTGGCAGACCGGATGGTCACCCATTCAAGTGCTAGACCAGCCTGACAGTGCTTAACTTGTCATCTGACGAGAACCAGTATTATCACTGCAACAAAGCCGTTGGCTTTTTGGTCCTAAATCACAAAAATAAAATTATCATCACTGAGTTCCTACAAAAAATGTGCCCACGTAAGGGTTATAGAGTAGGAGGAGTTGCCTATCAGAAAGTCTTCAAACTCTGTTTAGACTGTGCTTTACCTGAAACAAAGTTTTTTTATGGTTGCTGGCAATTTATTGAAAATGTGCATTCCTGAATATTGGACACCTTTCTGGACCAAGGTAAGTGATTTTAGGTCTTTGTGTAGATTGTTCTTATTCCTAGTATTGATACTATGTATTGAGCTATTGGTTGGAGATGGAGATATATACTTACAACACATTTCATGAAGGAATGGTTAGAACACAAAGTTCCTTGAACAGGTTTCTGTATGATGTTCTTGAATTTGCACATTAAAATATTTTGCTCGGTTTGACGAGTTACCCCAGAATATGATACCGTTTGACATAATATAATGAAAGTAAGCGAAGTATGGAAGTTTTTTATATTTATATCTCCTGCACCTGATGTCATTTCACTGCAAATACAGACTCGTTTAGGCATCCCCCAACTGAATTTATTATTCAGTTGTAATGGCAGAAATTTAACACTGTCAATCTCTTCAATCTGCTTGTCTTCTTATGTTATGCAAATGTTGGAATGAAATCTCTTACAGATTCTGAGTTGCCTCTAGTGAGTCTTTTCAAAGTTTAATGACAGTGAATTAGCTTTAAACCATTTATTAATGTCAGTGAAAATTTGATAATAAGCAGCCATTTCTAAATCTGTACGTGACTTGCTGCATAGCAGGCATATTTGATCAAATGCGTAAAGTGTGGTGATGGAAATTGACAGGGAGAAATGTCTCAAGTTTAACAGCTCTTCCACTAATAAACCTGGAATGACAAAGAGCTATCGGAAATTATATTAAGTCTTTTTGTTGTCATCCTAAACAGAGGTGTCATTATGTCCAGGCCAAGAATCCAACAAAAACATTGAATTAATTTCTGCAACTGATATGAAGACTTTTCGGATATGGTATTAGAAATTATTTTCTCCAATTTTTCCAAATTTTGCTATGTCAGCTCCGAGATTTTTGCAAGTAAAGTCTTTTTGCCCTGATGTTTCTGAAGACAGAGACAGACAAAGCAGCAGAAACAGTAATCACTGGCGTTGTTGAATATGAATATGTCATAGCATTCAGCAACTGCAGATAACTCTTGTCTTTTTTTCACTCAACATGATAAACTTCTTCAGATGAGGCCAGTGATTTCAATTCCACACCATTCTTCATATTTCATCTTTGCAGGGTTGGATTCCACATTCTGCAAAACTCTGCAACTTGCGCAAAGACTGATGCTGTTAGCAACCACTGCTAATTATTATGGATATTAAATAAGTTGCAAGTTCAAGCAAATAGTAACTGTGAACAATTGTGTCAGAGGAACTACCAATGGAAACTGAAATTCGCTTTACAAGTTATGGCTGCATCATGCCATGTTATCTGTTTACCAATGTGCCATCAACTAGAGCCCCTATCACATCATGTGCATAAACTGTAAACCTATGCACCAGCACCTCAAACATGCATATCTGTAACTACAGGCTGGTTCACATAGACTTATTACACCATCTACGTAGGATATACCCGGCACTCATGCACAGTAGAAGGTAATAATGCACGAAATGCAAATAGAAGCAGCTGATCTCTTGTAAAGTCGTTCGTTCTACCGTGCGAAACACAAGAGGGGACCATATGACATATTGGAACGTCATTCGTTCAAATTATTTATGTAAGCTGAAGGTTCCTATTTAAAAGAAATTGTTTTTTATCATTATTTATTAAGTAATTGTAATCTATTATGTAGGTTATTACTGTTCTGAATTACAGACTCAACAGTTAGTTTTATATTATTACACTTGGTTACGCAGATACACGTATAAATAAATTTACATTTTATACATAGACAACCCACTTGTTTTTGGAGATATTGCCCTGGCGGTGACAATAAATCTTTGGATTAGGGCAGAACAACAACGAAAACGAAAAACCAGATGTTGAGTTTGAACCTGGCTGAAAGGAAGAAACAAAGGCACGAAGATCCGCAAGAATCTCGGAACTTCATGAGGGTGAACATGGCCTGTTTCTAGAAGCTGCTGTCTATAATAGAAGATGGAATTAGCAAGAGTGACAGTGTCACGAGGGAGGCTCTCACCTTCTTGAAAGTAAGAATTAAATTATATGTTTTATGATCATACCAGCCTAGATCACTGATAAAATACCAGTACATGCCCTGTTATGTTGCAGGCTGGTTGTAACATTATGTTTCCAGGTGAGTGGGAAATCATTTAAGAGTGTGGCTTTTAGCCACAGAATAGCACAGCCCACCATTTCAAAAGTAGTTGTTGGTGTATGCACTGCAATTTGCAAAACTTTCAAGGACCAGTACTTAAAGGTGCACTTGTGTTATTTTTCCAAGTTTGGAAAATGGAATGCAATGTGCTACTGAGAGTTTTTCAGTCATCATCTGTCGCACTGGGCGAAACTGCACGGGCTTTCTCGCTATACCGCCAGTTTCTCTTTTCTGGCATGCTGAAATAAAGCAAGAGATGCAATCAAATCAAACATGAACATTCGTAAGCTAAGGCATTATGATACAAATGTAAAATCACCATGTAACTATCTATCGCTTACGCCTTTGTTCCACAGCGATCACAGGGTCGGCATGGTTACAATGGAGTTGGCAAGGTTAGTTTTTAGGCGTGGCCAGAAGCCCTTCCTGCCACTACCCCGTAACCCCCCCCCCCCCCCCCTTCCCCCAGGACGGAATCAGTGTACCCCAATTGTCTGTATCTAGTGTAAATCGTGAAATAGTTTGAATGTGTATCAAATGTCTGCGACGCGTGTAACTGACGTGGAACATGGGGACCAGCCTGGTATTCACCTAGGGGGATGTGAAAAACCTCCTAAAAACCACATCCAGGCTGGCAGGCACACCGGCCCTCGTCGTTAATCTGCTGGGCAGATTCGATCCAGGGCTGGCGCACCTACCAGAGTGCAGGCAGCAGCGCGTTAGCGTTCTTGGTTACCCTAGCGGGTGAAAAATCACCATGTAACATTATATGCATATTACTCAGAAAGAAACAATTGAACGATTGCCAGCGTACCATATTATGATACAATGGGTCGTATGGACACCTTTCCTCACTGTATGCCTGAATTAAGACGCTTAACACCTCTTTCCACAATTTCATTTCTATAATGCAAAGTAATTAAAAGAAAAAAATGCTTTCACAAACAGCTAGTATTAGTCTCCTGGCATAAAAAAAATCTGCATTTATGAAAACCTGCTTATTGAAAAAAAAACAGGGAAAATTCCCAACACAAAAACTGAAAATAACTACTAGCCATTGAACAATAAGCAAATAACAAGCAGAAATCACCTGGATAAAATGTCTGCTAATTTTCGTAGTTTCACCCATTCTACCATTAGACGGCTGTAGTGCTAGACCAGCACCCTTTGTGGCAGATCATTGTACAATACCTGCTTAAGGATATGTGCCTGCTGTGTTGCACATGTGCAGTCTGCTACATAAATGGCAGGGGCATATATTTCTCCAGATACCTGGTGAGCTAAAAAATTTGGCAATTTTCAACATTTTAAAGAAATATTTGCAATGTGTAGTAGCAGCTAAAATCTTGGCCTTGTGTAACTTTTGGTGTATTCTACCCATATAAAAAAATTCTGGGGCAGGTTTTGACATGTCAGATTGGACCGTTCCCTTGTAGGTGTTGTTGTACGTAATATAATGCTGAATGACTGCAACTCTTAGAAGAACAATCAATATTTAATTGTACATTTTTAACATATGGATATTCATAATCTTAAATTTATATTATCATGAACTTCACAGCTCTCACTTATAACAGTAAGTACAGTATTCAAGTTTTATTAATCACTTGTGTCGAGGCCCGTAAATTTGTTGCTATATCCAACTGCACCAACAGACTCTTCTTCTTCATCATCATCTTCCTCCTCCTCTGAATCACCCTCACTTTTTTCTCCTGTATTTTCATGACTAATCTGCTTCTCAGATGTATCACTTTCTTCATCAGATGACTCAGTTCCATCCTTCAGCTCTGTGTTCTTCTCTTGTCCTTTGGCCTGAACCCAGTGCACAGTTTCAACATACTCATGGTTTTCCCATAATTCTAAAAGAAAGAAAAGTTATTCGTTACTTTAGAAAAGACATTACTTACTATCAGAAATAGAACAAAACACAATGTTACAGATGGATAGCGGCTTAACATGCATAAAAATAGGTTAAAATACTATCAACCAATTGTAGAAAACTAAGGCCAGGCTAACAGCAACTGAAACAAAACAAGGGAATTACCAGATATTATCTGCTAGAGTCTACAGTTGAGAACTTCAGAGATATTAGAGAACAGAAAAGAAGACTGACACAGTTCTGCAGCTATGAGAGGATGGAGATCACCCATTAACACACATGTTGGGTCAACATGACTTGTGTGGCTTTTTTTCTTTTTCTTCATTGGGTGTGATCACCTTTGTTGTCTAGCATCTACTTTTCTCCCAGTTTTAGCATATCAACCAACAGGGTATGCGAGTGCAAGAAAATTTATGATTTATTAAAAACAAAGATTCCATGACTTACCAAACGGGAAAGCGCTGGTAGATAGGCACAATAAAAAAACACACAAACACACACAAAATTTTGTGTGTTTTTTTATTGTGCCTATCTACCAGCGCTTTCCCGTTTGGTAAGTCATGGAATCTTTGTTTTTAATATCTTTCCGTTCCTGGGACTGGAATGACTCCTTACCCTCTCCCTTAAAACCCACATCCTTTAGTCTTTCCCTCTCCTTCCCTCTTTCCTGACGAAGCAACCGTTGGTTGCGAAAGCTTGAATTTTGTGTGTATGTTTGTGTGTCTATCGACCTGCCAGCGCTTTTGTTTGGTAAGTCTCATCATCTTTGTTTTTAGATATGTAAAATTTATGATGTGTTACACATGTATGAGCTTCTAGGAAAATTCTTCAGTATTAATATCCTGACAAGCTATTGTTTCCTTAATATCTGCATAATAATGCAGTAAATGAAGCAGCAAAAAGGAATACAAACATCTCAAAAATGAGATCAACAGGAAGTGCAAAATGGCTAGAGGACAAATGTAAGGATGTAGAGCAGGGCTTCACGACATACGTGCTCGCGGAGCAAGCTGTGAGCAGCAAGGCGCGAGCACGGAGCAGTGCGAGCACGCTACCCCCACTACCGGACCAGAGCAGAGAGTAGGGAGAGTCATGTGGGGGCACACAACAGCTGTCGCCAGTCAATGTAAATCCGCAGCCACCTGCAGGGATATCACTCACGAATTATCACTGTGACAAATGAAACAAATAAAGGAGAATGTACACGTGCCACATAATTTTATTAGCTTAGTGTATGCCTCTACATTCGTATTAATTTGTGAACTGTTACACAACATAAGGTGTCACTGAAGTGTGGGATTCTCTGTTATCTTGTACTTTTTGCCCTTTACAATTGCGTCTATGTTTGGAGTAATTGTTCTTGTGCATCGTAGGTGCAGCGTGCAGTTTAAATTTCGATCAGACAATGCGTTTCTCAGGCGTGTCTTGTTACATTTCATTGCAGAGAACAGTTATTCACAAACATACATGGAACCGAACATTGATATTATTGTAGCCACCAGTTTGTGCAAATGAGGAAATCTATCCTGAGGGAAGTGTCTGTAAAATTCCAAAATGTTTTTCTTGTTCTGAAATTTGTCTCTGTATTCTCTGTCACACTGCAGGTCAGTAATTTCTAGTTGCAGCTCAGGACAAATCTCTTCAATATTTGCTGAATATGGAGAGGAGAACAGATCAGAATCACTGTCTAGTGCTGTCAGATCTTGAAAGCGTTGATCAAATTCTTCCTTAAGGGCAACTAAACTATGTGAATAACTTTCACAGTCTTTGTGAACATCTTGCATGGATGATAATTTAGGAAAATGAGCTAGATTTCCTGTTTCCAGCTGACTCACCCGAAGTGTCAATTTCATTTTAAAAGCTCGTATTCGATCTATGAAATGAGTAATTAGCAGATCTTTACCTTGTAGTGAAATGTTCAAAGCATTCAGATGGCTAGTTAAATCTGCTAAGAACGCGAGATCACATTTCCATGAAGGTTCTTTCAATTCAGGAACACACGTTATTTATTTCTGTGAACATATTTATCTCATCTGGTTATAATAGAAGGAAACATTCCACGAAGGAAAAATATATTTAAAAACAAAGATGATGTGACTTACCAAATGAAAGTGCTGGCAGGTCGACAGACACACAAACAAACACAAACATACACACAAAATCCAAGCTTTCGCAACCAACGGTTGCCTCGTCAGGAAAGAGGGAAGGAGAAGGAAAGACAAAAGGATATGGGTTTTAAGGGAGAGGGTAAGGAGTCATTCCAATCCCGGGAGCGGAAAGACTTACCTTAGGGGGAAAAAAGGACAGGTATACACTCGCACACACACACATATCCATCCACACATACACAGACACAAGCAGACATTTGTAAAGGGCCTTTACAAATGTCTGCTTGTGTCTGTGTATGTGTGGATGGATATGTGTGTGTGTGCGAGTGTATACCTGTCCTTTTTTCCCCCTAAGGTAAGTCTTTCCGCTCCCGGGATTGGAATGACTCCTTACCCTCTCCCTTAAAACCCATATCCTTTTGTCTTTCCTTCTCCTTCCCTCTTTCCTGACGAGGCAACCGTTGGTTGCGAAAGCTTGGATTTTGTGTGTATGTTTGTGTTTGTTTGTGTGTCTGTCGACCTGCCAGCACTTTCATTTGGTAAGTCACATCATCTTTGTTTTTAAATATATTTATCTCATCTAATAGACAAAAATTCGATTTAATAATTCGCCACGACTAAGCCAGTGGACCTCGCTGTAATAAGGCAGGCTACCATACTGGCTTTCTACATCCTCAAGAAAGCTTTTAAATTGTCTGTGTTGTAGCCCATGCTTCCTTATATAATTGATTACACAAACAACAACACTCATCATATTTTTTAGAGTGATACTCTTTGCACATAAGTTTTCCTGGTGGATCACACAGTGAACGCCCCTTATTTCATTTGGCACGGTCAGTTTTTGCATTTTCTCCTTCAACAGCGCAACGAAACCTAATTTTTTCTGTGTCATCGCTGGTGCACCGTCTGTAGACACTGAAACTAAAGAATTCCACGACAATCCTATATTTTCAACACTTTCTTCAACACTACTTAAAATATCACCTCTGGTTGTAGTGTTCTTCATGGCTACTACATCGAGGAGCTCCTTCCTCACCTGAAGATCTGTATTAACACCTCTAATAAATATGGAAAGCTGCGCTGTTCCAGTGATATCAACACTTTCGTCCAGAGCTAGAGAATACGCCTTAAAATCTTTATAGATATATGCAAGCTGGCTCTGGACGTCGTCTGCCACGTCCTGTATGTGACGCATAATGGTCATGTCAGATAATAGCACAATCCCAAACTGTTCAACTTGAGATGGACACAAATGTTCCGCTGTAACTACCAAACATCTTCTATTAAATCGCCATCAGTGAAGTGGCGCAGGGATTTTGCTAAAAACAAAGCAATTTTGTAGCTCACTCTGAGAGCTGCCTCAGTTGATTTTTCTTCGTCATCCAGATCTTCTTCCGATAGCTTCCTTTTAAGTTTAATAACTTTCCATCACATTTTCCACTTCTGTAGTCTTTCGCGTGGTATGACATATAATGTCACTGCAAATTAAATTTTCTAAAAGAACTCAGCGTTTTGTGACATACTAAACATTTTGCAACACCATCTTTTTCTGTAAACAGATACAATTCCTCCCAATGGGGGTTGAACTGCGAAAGCATGGTTGGGGTTACACAACGGCGACTTGACATGATTCTTAACCAGCAAAGTGACTGTTAGAGCTGATCGTAGTACTTTTAACGTTACACAGTCGGCGCGAATTCAATAGGCACGCTGCGGTCCTATTCATACGTGCGTGCGCATTTCCCTCCCTCCCTACTCTGCGACCTTGCACCTGCTCGCGAGCACATGCCTGAGCAGACGCGAGTACTCGCGCTCAAAACTGGCCAGTTGTTAATCCCTGATGTAGAGGCACATAACACTAGGGGTAAGATAGATACTGCCTACAGGAAAATGAGAGAGACCTTTGGAGAAAAGAGAACCACTTATATGAATATCAAGAGCTCAGATGGAAACTCAGTTCTAAGCAAAGAAGGGAAAGCAGAAAGGTGGAAGGAGTATATAGAGGGTCTATACAAGAGCGATGTTCTTGAAGACAATATTATAGAAATGGAAGAGAATGTATACGAAGATGAAATAGGAGATATGATATTGCGTGAAGAGCATGACACAGCACTGAAAGACCTAAGTCGAAACAAGGCCCCGGTAGTAGACAATATTCCATGAGAACTACTGACAGCCTTGGGAGAGCCAGTCCTCACAAAACTCTACCATCTGGTGAGCAAGATGTATGAGACAGGAGAAATACCTTCAGACTTCAAGAAGAATATAATAATTCCGATCCCAAAGAAAGCAAGTGTTGACAGATGTGAAAATTACCAAACAATTAGTTTAATAAGCCACGGCTGCAAAATACTAACATGAATTCTTTACAGACGAATGGAAAAACTGGTAGAAGCCGACCTCGGGGAAGATCAGTTTGGAACATGTGAGGCAATACTGACCATACGACTTATATTAGGAAACAGATTAAAGAAAGGCAAACCTATGTTTCTAGCATTTGTAGACTTAGAGAAAGCTATTGACAATGTTGACTGGAATACTCTCTTTCAAATTCTAAAGGTGGCAGGGGTAAAATACAGGAAGCGAAAGGCTATTTACAAATTGTACAGAAACCAGATGGCAGTTATAAGAGTTGAGGGACATGAAAGGGAAGCAGTGGTTGGGAAGGGAGTGAGACAGGGTTGTAGCCTATCCCCAATATTATTCAATCTGTATATTGAGCAAGTAGTAAAGGAAACAAAAGAAAAATTTGGAGAAGGTATTAAAATCCATGGAGAAGAAATAAAAACTTTGAGGTTCGCTGATGACATTGTAATTCTGTCAGAGACAGCAAAGGACCTGGACGAGCAGCTGAACGGAATGGACAGTGTGTTGAAAGGAGGATATAAGATGAACATCAACAAAAGCAAAACGAGGATAATGGAATGTAGTCTAATAAAATTAGGTGATGCTGCAGGAATTAGATTAGGAAATGAGACGCTTAAAGTAGTAAATGAGTTTTACTATTTGGGGAGCAAAATAAGTGATGATGGCCGAAGTAGAGATGATATAAAATGTAGACTGGCAATGGCAAGGGAAGCGTTTCTGAAGAAGAGAAATTTGTTAACATCGAGTATAGACTTAAGTGTCAGGAAGTCGTTTCTGAAAGTAATTGTATAGAGTGTAGCCATGTATGGAAGTGAAACATGGACGATAAATAATTTGGAGAAGAAATGTGGTGCTACAGAAGAATGCTGAAGATTAGATGGGTAGATCACATAACTAATGAGCAGGTATTGAATAGAATTGGGGAGAAGAGAAATTTGTGGAACAACTTGACTAGAAGAAGGAACTGGTTGGTACGACATATTCTGCGGCATCAAGGGATCACCAATTTAGTACTGTAAGGCAGCGTGGAGGGTAAAAATCATAGAGGGAGGCCAAGAGATGAATACAATAAACAGATTCAGAAGGATGTATGTTGCAGTAGGTACTGGGAGATGAAGAGGCTTGCACAGGATAGAGTAGCATGGAGAGCTGCATCAAACCACAGGAAGATACAAGATGACTTGGACAGGACTTATGATTGGTGTAAAAAATGGCAGCTAACTCTACATATAGATAAATGTAAATTAATGCAGATGAATAGGAAAAAGAATACTGTAATGTTTGAATACTCCATTAGTAGTGTAGCGCTTGACACAGTCACGTAATGTTTGAATACTCCATTAGTAGTGTAGCGCTTGACACTCACGTCAATTAAGTATTTGGGCGTAACATTGCAGAGCAATATAAAGTGGGACAAGCATGTAATGGCAGTTGTGGGGGAGGCGGATAGTCGCCTTCTGTTCATTGGTAGAATTTTAGGAAGATGTGGTTCATCTGTAAAGGAGACCACTTATAAAACACTAATACGACCTATTCTTGAGTACTGCTCGAGCGTTTGGGATCCCTATCAGGTTGGATTGAGGGAGGACATAGAAGCAATTCAGAGGCGGGCTGCTAGATTTGTTACAGGTAGGTTTGATCATCATGCGAGTGTTACGGAAATGCTTCAGGAACTCGGGTGGGCGTCTCTAGAGGAAAGGAGGCGTTCTTTTCATGAATCGCTACTGAGGAAATTAGAGAACCAGCATTTGAGGCTGACTGCAGTACATTTTTACTGCCGCCAACTTACATTTCGCGGAAAGACCACAAAGATAAGATAAGAGAGATTAGGGTTCGTACAGAGGCATATAGGCAGTCATTTCTCCCTCGTTCTGTTTGGGATTGGAACAGGGATTGCGGAATATGTATGTAGATGTAGATTTAAAATGTGTAGATGAAGATCCAACACTGTTACTTAATTATTTCAAGAAAGTTACTGTGTTGTTAAAAGTGAGGACATAGTGTTTGGCAAACAGTCTATCTGAGGAAATTCAGAGGATGATGACACTGTTGAATTATGGAAACCAATGAATGTGTTGTGTAGCAAGCAAGAGGTACACAACAAATACATCGAGAGGCCACCGCCACACAGGTTCAACCACAACCTTTCATTTGGTACCTCTTAGTTCCATGCAGCAGCCTCCAGATGACACTCACATACCTGGACCTCTTTCTGCTTCTGCATCATGTTTTTCTGTGTGTCACACATGTCCGCCAAAAGTGTGGACAGCCAAAAAAGAGAGTGCTGCCAATCATGGTAACATTGTAGCTGCAGCCAGCTCAATATACTTCCCGCAAGGCTACCGTACATCCCGACTTAGCAGTCAATATTTACAGAGTAATAAGATGATAAAGAGTGTCTGCAATATTACTTTCAGACAGAGTGACAATATCAGATACTGCAAAGAGACAGAAAAGTTATCTAAATTTCACTGAATTAGTGACAGGACATCAAGGGCCATACATGAAACTGTACTAAGGTAACACATTCTTAACAGATGTTATTGGTTATTTCTAGGGAGAGGAAAGAATTGTTTTATTTTATGCCCAAAATCAGTGCTATTTTGTTGCCTAATTCATTTTTTACACTTTTAATATTTTTTTTGGTCAATTTCAATATTATTTCATTCCAATTGTAATGTTATTTTTTTCCAATTTCCGTTTTTTTTTACTAAATTTGTTATTATTGTTCGCCAACTTTGCTGCAGTTTTATGGCAAATCTGTTGCAATTCTTTTGCCAAATGCAGTGCTATTTTTTGCCAAATTCAGTACTTTTTTTTGTTGAATACAGTGTTAGTTTCTTACCAGATTTGATTATATTTTTTGTCAAATATGGTGTTATTTCTTTGCCAAATTCAGAGTTTTTTTGTCAATGTTTCTGTTATTTTTTGCTAATTTTGGCATTTTTTCCGATTTTGGCACTGTTTTTCAACATTGCATCATAGTTTGTTACCGGGGAAATAAAATGTCACTTTAAGATTATGCATGAACCTTGGTTTCGAGGAAAAAAGGAGGCCAAATGCATGTTTCAACATTCAATAACTACCAGTTAAAGCGACAAATTCCACAATATATCATAAAAATCAATGGATTTGGAATGTCTGCTGTAAATGGAGTAAAACTGATACAAGGAGTTAATGCAACCCTCCACTTCTAAAGTAATTCATGACAGTGAAGTAGTTTGTATGTGACAGTCAGTTATATGGAATCAGCACAATAAGATGGGTTGACATGGAGATGTGACAGAATGGCAAAAAGAAGCTACTGTGTTTGACATCCTAATGACAACATATTGACTGAAGCTGCTCCATTTGTTGATGTATCAATGCAGACTGCTCAACAAGGAAAGATATATTACTCACAGACATGTAACACAGTAACAGTAGTCATAAAAAGATCCTAGCTGTTATGCCTCATCACTTACTATCATTTTCAAATGCAACATGAATTGCTGCTGTCAGTGAATACAGGTACACCTCAACAAGTTTTCAAAGGAACATTACAGAGGAACTGCATGTAATGGTCATATGCGTCAGTTAATTGGCATAAGGCCACTGCTCACTGTGGCAAATACAGCTGTATGTCTTCACTGGGTGGACGATGTACAAACTGGAAAGTAACTGACTGGAGGCAGATAGTGTGTAGTCTCACAAGTCGAGATTTTGCCTATTTTCAAACTACACAAGTTTCAGAGGCATGAATAACCCAATGAGTTATTTATTCTGTGGTGTGTGGAGGGTGTAGTTCAAGCTGGAGGTTGTCGTGTGGCATTTTGGGGACATTTACATATCATATCTTATAGGCCTACCTGGATCAGAATTTTAAAAAGTGAGAAGATGGCTCATTACTTACAAGACACTATCATAGCAATAACCAATCAGAGTACAAGTTTGGTCACAACTTCTGTTCTGTGCACAGCTGTCATATTGATCTGCAGTCACAACTGCATATAACACTTGTGATATGCGACATCATGTGAAATTTCTTCGAAAAGTGCTAAGTCTATTAAGAAGCTACAAAGTGAACTCAGTACTACACAATAAAGGGGGAAGCATAAATACTTTAAATAGAACTGCACAGCTGCTGCTGTACTGGAGCCATATGGCACTTGGGTGTAATGGCAAAATGATAACATCCGCTCCTTTCATGCTGTAGATTACTTTGTTATTCTGACCCAGGTATAGGCCCACTCATTGAGGTGCCCAAGTGTAGCCCTTTCTTCTGTATCTTCATGATGAGTATGCTGTGTACCCTACTGTCTTCCAGTAAGTCAACAGCCATGTTCAAAGGGCTGCACACATACAATCCTGATTTGACAAACACTTAGCCAGCATATCTCATCTTGACTAGCCCATTAAATCACCCAATCTTAATCCAATAGAAAATGTCTTGTACCATTTGTAACAGTGGATGAAATGTATGAGCATCACCGGATGGTGAATTAAACCAAAAACATTACAACAGCCAAGTGGTGTTAAACCATAAGCATAAATGCGGACATCAGTTTAATGACACTCTTTGTCACCATTGCTATTATTGTTTAATATGAGCTGCACTTCATATGCTCACCACCGTTAAAATGTTATTTTAGGCTTTTTGAGAGAAACAGACACATGCAAAAATGAGTTTACTTCCCCAATTCATGTCACAAGCTTATTAGAAGTGGGCTCAGTGAAATCTCTACACTGTGTGAAATGTAAATTTTAAAGAATGCTCATGTGCTACAGTTTCGCTTCATGCTATCCATCACTGCTGCCAATCTTTGTGATCTACAGTGTGTGGTGCAAAGTACATACATGAGTGGTGTACATAGTTGCTGTGACTGTATCATGTCAGATTTGAACATGAAAGTCTTTAAAATGAGCTATTGCAAAACCCTCATTCTGTTTCCATGTCACATCTCTGTCATAGCACATCATCTGCATGAAAGTACATTTTCAGCACTTTACAAAATGCTTTCACACCCACCTGCAATCACATCAACAACAGGTAACTCCCACTCTACACTTATTCAGTAGCTCATTTTACTTGTGTTAGTGTGGTGTAGTGACTGCGCTGGCTATTGGGTGACTTAACAAGTTGCCAGCCAACAACACTTCACTAATCAGAAATGGGTGATGTTTCCTCAATCATGATTAAGCACATTCTTTGAGACTCAGCGTTTGAATTTAAAATGTTGACAATTGCATTGTTGCTGAATATAGTACATCGGATATACATGTAAAAAGATGAGACTTAGTAATAAGAGGCACAAAAAAAGGTGGTGGTTGGACCCCTTCCTCATGTATTGGTTCAGTCCGAACACTATGCATCAACTGTCTTGTTTTACCATTATCACCGCAACCTAGCAGTAATTGTATCATAGTTCCGCAGTGAAGTTAAATGTTGCAACTTGTGTTGGCAATACCGATCGAGGATTACATCAGCATTCCCTCTCTCACATCTCCTCTCTCCACAATTGCCTAAAAGATTTCCTGAATTCAACCACCAACTGTGGTGCAAACCATCTGTCTTTTGAGCCATGAATTTATGGTGTAGAATTGCGAAAAACATAAAATCAGAGAATGTGAAATTGAAGTTCCACTGTATATGGAAAATACTATGTGCCTTACTCATAAAAGGTGAAATTGTTCAGAATCATTATTTTTGCTGATTACAAATGAATATTCCAAAGAACTGTCTGAAGTAGCAAACCAGTTCTTTTTCTTGTTATACTGAACTAACTGTAGGTGTCAGTGGGATTCAGACAAATGGGAAATTACCTTTATAATGTATAGGATATGATATGCCCATTTCGCTTATAACTGATCCTTTTTTCTCCCCAACACCTACTGATTTAGAAATACATGTCTCTAAATCATGCAACTGTTACGAATATTTATAGAATCCTTACCTTTATTGTTGCTGTAGCCTGCTGGCCGCATGCAAAGACATATTTTTCCATCAAGTGCCATACGTAACAGATGATTTGCTGCTCGATATGAATCGAGGCGTGATGTCCTTGCTGTGAAAAAACCACGTTTCTGAGCCCACCCTGAAACATGAAAAATAAGACCATAATGTAAGCAACAAGTAATTCAGTCACATCTGTTAAAACCTTTAATAATACACAACTGAAAACAATTTTCATCTGCATCAAATTACATTGGTAGAATGAATTAACTACAGCCATTCACATAACAAAAACAGAAAAATTATGCAAACACAGCACTGTTTCATGTTTGGGTCTTGTCATTTTATTCTGTAATAACACAGTGAATTGCCAAAAGATATGACATTAAATAAATAATAATGTAGCTGTTAAAGATTAATACAGAGCTTGGACTATGAATGTAAAATGGAATTCACGGCTGTTAAAAAGCTGTATAGATCCATCTCATCTATCAGCCATTCAATACTTTCTTTTTTATAGTAGTAGTGCCAGGGATAGTTTTCAGGAGCACTGGTATATCATAGTAGATTCTTACCATCACAGATGTCCATTGCAGACCACTCCTCATCTCCCTCAGGATGCTTAATTTGTAGTAAATGTGGTAAATCCATTCTCTCCCCAAGAAACTGAATTGCTGAATATGGTTCTCGGAGCTGAGCAATTGGGTAACTCCCCATTAGCACCTTAAAAGAACAGACATAAAGAAGTTATTAAAGAAATTGAACTTCATCAAGCTCATTACTAAGTGAAGCATCTTCAAATGCAGTTAACTCTTGACAAATTTGACAACAAGTAATTAAGGTACACACAGTTCAAGCAATTGATTATCATGGCAAAATGGAGAAATCAGGCAGAATTCTGGATATCGAATTACTGAATAGAGCCAGTCTTTACAATTTACTGAAAACAAGCTATCCTGTGTTATACATCCTAAGTTCAGAAAAAAGTTCAGTAATTAAAACACACACACACACACACACACACACACACCACACACACACAAAACAGCAGACACTCTTGCTACAGCAAAACGAAACAAAAGAAATTCATTCCGCACATGAAGACGAATTGCAAGAATATATTTAGTATTAGCGAGTGTGCTTTGTACTTGAATCTACCATATAAGTGTAGAAGAATGTAAAGAATGGTGCAGCAAACAAAAACTGTGAGTAATGATAATACTTAATACTGTTTACAAATGCAAGGTAAAGCATGAGAATTGTTCACGATCTCTAGCCCAAAATTGTAAGAAAAACTATTGGGTTGGTGCATAAGTTTGTAGCATTTTTCTGTAAGTTTAATGAACACAACAGATATACATCACAGAGACTTTTAAGTCATCAATTTTCCTTGCCTATTTATAACAGTCTGCTGACATAGGATAACTTTTCAATTCAGCGACAGTAGAAATCACATGGTTTTGAGGTGAAGAACTCATCGAATCATGTTCGGAGTGCAATTTCATCAAGAAAGGAAACCCCAGAAGGTTGTTTAATAGGTGAAAATCTGAGGGTGAAAGATCAGGTGAATAAGGTGAATGGAGGAAGATTTCCCAACCCAACTCCTGTATAGTGTTTTTTGTCACTCTAGCACAATGTGGGCTTTCAGGCTGCGACTGGTGCAGCCTCAAAACAGATTAGTTTTTTGACTTGCTTAAAAATTACAAAAATAAAGCCAAGTTCTGTTGCTTGTTTGGTGATATAGTGGTGAAGTGGCAGAGTACATATCAAAGATCTCAGGTTCGGTACCTGGTCAATCCTAGGATTTTTATCTGTCACTTGTCACTTTTTACACCTCTTGCAGTGTTTGCTGATGTGTAAAATTTTGAGTTGCACAGTAGTTTGGAATCCATGTTAAATTGTAAGTGTCCCTGTAACTGGCTAAGTTGGTTCAAAGGCCAGAGGAAGACAGCAGCCAACAGGACTAAAGCGCTGCAGTGTTCAAAAAAATCTTCAGGTTGATGACTGCTTGACTCATTTTGAAAATAAAGCTGTTTTGTTGCTCGTAACAACAGTATTCACATACTGAGATGTATCACTTCCACACTGTTTGAGGATTTCTTTGCACCACATGATACAATGTGCCATTTAATCCAATAGTAATGAGTTTGGTACCAATAAAAGACAAAGACTTGCCATTTTAAAGTGTTCTTGCTCACTTGTGTGGACTGCTGGTACAGAAAGTGTTAAGAACTTCTCTTTATGGTGGTATGAAGTACCCTGACCCTCATTTCCTGATTCCATAAACAGTAACATTTTCCTCTGTAATATATGAAGGAAGTTAGCCTACTAAAGAGCAACACTCGGAATGAAGTTACTACTCATGAGCACTCTGTAAATTGTCTACATAGCATGGACATGTGAACAGCCTCCTCCTCCAAGCACTGAAGGTTGCTGTGGTATATTTTTATATAGGCTAGCATTAGTCTTCATGCTTTACATAAATTCAACATAAATATACAAGAGAAGTGATGTAACTACCAATAATTATTCTGGCACATATATAATGGTTATGAATGTACAGTATCTGAAATTGTGCAGCCCAGCTAATTACGGCAAACTCTCGAATCTGATGATGGTCCATTCCAAGACTGTAAGTACTAGCTAACAGAGAGAATCTTGACATACAACTAAGGAATTAAATCAACAACTTCATAAAATTTTAATAAAGTATGAGTCCACTATCAACTTCTAACAATTTATTCAATTCAGAGTCAATTAGTGAAGCTCAGCACTCTGGAAGTTAAGTTTTAGTGAAACATGTCTCTGATTTGGTCTGTATATTTTAAGTAAACATTTTTACTCTGGTGCAAGTTGCTAAACCTGTATGTCCTCAACATCAATGATTGCAAATTGGCCTTGGCTGGTGGGAAAGTGAAGGTATCAGGAGTGAAATAAGGTATATTTAGTGCAATGTTGTATCAAACACCAAAAAGATGTTAATTATTGCAAAACTGTTTATTGTTTTTTTTTCCTAGTCGAAGGAGATCATTGTTCATACTTACAGTGCAGGTCAGTCTGATTCAGTACTCATTTTTTTTTTATAGAGAATGTATTGCAGTACACCTTGCAGGAGTGTACCGGTCACTTAAAGTAACAAGAGATTTCCTTGTACAAAACATAACCTCCAAATTTTAACAGAGGCAGTGCTTATGGCTCATACTGTTTAAGAGCTTATCTTACTGGTGTTACCTTTAAACCACTGAAACTCAAAGATGGAAATTATTTGATCTACATTGTGACAAAATTAATGAATCTGTTGACAGACTTTTTTGTCAGGTCTGAAAATATGTACAGTTCGTACAAACCTTAACTTGAATGAAGAAAATCATTGTGCCCATGAATTCATTTAGGAAAGGTATAACTTAAACACTTAAGGCAACCTCCTATAGCAAACTCTTATGAGGCCAATGTCTGTATTCTACCTAAGATTTTCATTACTGTGCACAAGTCTGTCTGTCTGGTGCAAGCCCATGACTGGACTTTGGCCTGACTGCAAGTATGCTGCAGCCTTTCTATTTGACATGGCACTAAGAGGAGGAAGAGAGTACACAAATATGCACAAAAGTAATTTTCTATTATGTGAAAGACACTATCAGCAATTAAAAATTCAAACAGTTTTGCTTTATCAGAATGAGTGAGGAGAAACCCCAACAAAAGCATTTGTTACACAATGTACTGTATATGAGAGATTAACTTTTGCTTTGGGCCATTATACACCTTTGTCTTCTTCAGCTCATGTTATAATCCATCAATTAAAAATAACCAATTTCTGAAAATGTAATATGATTGGATGGTTAAAAAATCTATTCACCAAGCAGTGGCAGCAGAAAACACAGGTAAAAGTTATAGAAATGTTCAAGCTTTTGGAGCCAATGGCTCTTTGTTCTGGCAGAAGGGCTGGAGGGGAAAGAAGAGGGGTGAAAGGAAAGGACTGGTCAGATTTAGGAAATGGGGAGAGCTACAGAAAAGTCACGAGAACCCTGGGTTAGGGGAGACTTGTCAGATGTGACTTTTTCATAACTCTCCTGATTTCCTAAACCCCATCAGTCCTCTTTCTTTTCTGTTTCAACCCTTCTGCCAGAAGAAGAAACCACTGGCTCCGAAAGCTTGCACATTTTTGTAACGTTTGTTTGTGTTTCCTCCCGCCGCAGCTTCGTTAGTAGATTTTTTATCCATCCAATTATATGATAGTCTGTTATTCATCTCACTTCAACTAACACACATGTACATACACTGCCAAGTTGTTACTTCATTATAATTTATTACTCGACTGGCACACATTACAATTCTCTCTCCCAAGTCATATTGTCTTCCTCTCAATTTCTCCATTTGCCTGCACCTGATATGGTTTCATAAATTCCTGTTTCTTAACATTCTCTTTTCTTCATTATCTTCTTAAGAGGTTATTCTTTCCACTTCCTGCAAACATTTCCCTCCCCATCAACCACATTCATAGGAAATTATACTTAGTTGAACTGTGAAAATAAGTTTAGTATCATAAGAATGGTTTAAATGTAAATGCGAACATTTTTGGTTGTGCTTTACTACAACTTATTGATATCAAATGAAACAAAAAGTTTACTGTTGCCGGTCACTGTTTATTTATTACCACAATGTGTTTTGACGGTTTAAATATATGAAATGTATGTGTTCTGTTACGACTTTGGACTAACCAGTGATACTGTCTAGCGTAGAGAGAGAGAGAGAGAGAGAGAGAGAGAGAGAGAGAGTGGAGGGGGGGGGGGGGGGGGTATTTCAGTGTGGAATAACACAACACATACCTGCCGTATTAAGACACATAAATTGATCTGATGATGGAAGTTTAAACCTTCACACATGTTGTAATAAATAAACAGAGACAGACAACAGTAAACTTGTTGTTTCATTCAATAAGAATGGATTATTTTACACTACCCAGAGAAAAGAGTTGAGGCATGACAAATTGATGCTTTGAGTCTGACTGTCATGCATGCTCACAAGGCATAATTAGCACTGCATTGTAATTGAGAGAAAGAAATCCAAGTTCAAGTCTCAGACTGGTACACAGAACTTCACTGCCACATACAACTGTCACGTCCCGGCACAGGTCCCGGATACCAACACGGAGTCGGGCGAGCCTGCGTAGCGCAATCAATATCTTGATGACAATTATGGGTTTGTGGTTCCCTTTAACTAGCCTTTATTACGGAGATGAGAGGGAGTAGAATCTCCTGGACTGTCTAAGGGCATGTAGGAGGTGTACATACATTAGACATTACTTTCAATAGGTAGCGGGTATGAGGGGGGAATTGGCAGCATTGAACTGTCAAAACAGTAAGGTGAGATTTCTCTTTTAACACAATTTATTGAACTAATATCACAAAGGACACGTGAGGTGTCAGACCCTTCCTCTTACTCTGTACACTTCTATAGATTCAGCCAGAATCTCCACTTCTCACTCTATGTCGGAAACGAGTACTCACGAGAACTACCACCTTTGAATTCACTCTTCATATAAATAATGGACCCTTGTCGTATCTCACAGGAGACAAGCACCAGCCAGTGGCTTGTTCCTTCTATTGCTGAAACTAACTGTAGAGGCTACTTGAGGCAGAGACAAACTGTCCCTGTTCAAAACTATTCCAATGCAAAACTTCTACTTAACTGACAGTTGTAGTTGCTTCCACCAGAGCATCACCGTCTTCTCGTAGTTGCAGTTCCTGTAGACTCATCAGTAGCGGCTGCTACCTTCTCGATGCTGCCAGGCCTCGTCTGCTTGTGCCCTCTTCAACTTCTGCGACGACTCTGCTTCTTGCTGCTCGTGGATGCCCTTAAATACCCATTTTGAAGGTCTGTCCTGCTCGGACACAGCCCTCGCATCCACTTTCTCTAACTTATTTTTCGGTCTTCCCGGACATTTCATTGCTGTGGATCTATATTGGTTTCGATATGTCCGGCAGAGTCCCGGGGCGGAAAGTTCCTTCTCGCCCTCCAAGGTCCGGGAGACGCGTTGTCCGTATCCTCGACGTGTTTACTAGCTCAGGCTATTTGTACTGTGTGACACTTTCCCTTCCGTGTCTGCGGAACTCCGGGTTTCGCTGCGCGGCGTCCACGTAAGATATACTGGCTGAACCTTTACATTATGCGTTGCTAAGAATAGCTATGTCATTTTGTTAATTAAATCCTATGGGGACCTGACACCTCCCCCCCAAAAGTACATTAATGCGCACTATCAAAGTGCTGTTAAGACATCAAATTGTTACAATTACTTTTTTTTTAATCTGGAAGAGAAACAACTTTACATCACAGTATTACAAAAAATAGTCCTTATATTACCCTGAAACAAAATGACTACTTGCTACGTTCTATTGTATATTCTTTATAAATACTCTGTCATCCGCATCTCGTGGATGCCTTTCATAGATTACTATTTCTTCGTCTCTGTCTCTTGATCTTACAGGTAGTCTAGATGTTTCAGTTGCATTAACTACAGTTGTTCTTACACAAATCGAGCGACAACAGCTCCCTCCTCCCTTCTCATCATCAAACAACTTCTTGTATAAATATTTACAACAATTACACTTCACACAACACAGAAATACAATGACTATGATAATTAAACTTAATCTGATATACGTAGTAATTGAATATGTTTGGATTCTTTTCTCTCACTCTAATTCAATTTGTTCCTTGTCTATGAATTTACTAATTTCGTCCAGTCTTTTACCTGCTACTCTTAAATCATCTAGATTGGAAGTGACATGCTTCAAAGGTAAATCAAATCTTATTTCTGACTCATTAATTTTCGTTTTCACTTCCTCACAACAATCTAAATTAATATCTACATTAGGTATAATATCTTTCCTAGTATAATTTTATTATTCCTCTCCCCATCCTGTGACGGATGTGAACTGCATAAAATCATCATGTCTTCCTCCTTAGGTACTATATACAACCATTCATTGGTACTTAACCGAGTCCATAAACTTCGTTCAAAGGAAATCATTTTCTTAACACAATTAGTTGGGATCTGTGTATCTTGTAGTAACTTCACAGTCCTCTTGGTCATACATTGATATTAGGCCAAATGTCTGTTTACGTATTTTCCTATTCTTATGTATTTCCTTACATTCTAAATGCTAATAGGATATCTTAGCATATAACTTTTTAGAGCTATCTAACAGTAAATATTCTTTTTCCAGCTGTATGTAAGTAAACTGTCCTGTGCCAGCCGTTACTTCCACGTGTAGTGATAACATCTTATATAGATTAAATTCCTTATTTTCAATTAGGGGTATATTAATCACATAACCTAATACTTCTTTGGTTACAAATACATCCAAATCCATAACTTTTAAAAGTATATACCCATATTCTTCTACTAGAGGGATGGGAAATCTTACGTCTCTTAAGTTGTCTTGAATTAATCTTAAATTCTGAACAATTTACACTGGATTCACGATAAGAGGTGCAAGGATACCCTTCTGTGCATGAACTATGACACTTACTAATTGTTCATATTGCACACCTATCTCATTAAACAAGCCTTGCAACTGTAGGAGCTGCTCATTGATTGTCATGAATGCTGCCATCCGTCTCAAACCATGATCAGTTGTTTTCAATGAATAGGTGATAAATTGTTCCAGCTTGGCCATTCCGTTCTTGAGCAATTGCTCATTCGAACTGATTGATTCTACCGTTCTATTTAGACCAGTCAGCGTGGCTCTGACTACAGCCAGCCTTTATCAGGTGAATTTCTATGACATTGTCCGCTTCTCCAAGCGCTTGAAAACAGTATGACCACCCCACGCAGATGACAATCCAAATTTCACTGGTCTGGGCACCATGCTGGGTCTGTGAGCGAAATTTTATAGCCTAATAATATGGCTTCAGCCTGTTAGCATGTACTTTTAATTATTGCTTTCTATGCGTTTTCAATACTACATTAGGCAAATCTACTTCCACTACTTCGTAGGGACCTCTAAATTGGGAATCTAGTTTCTTCGATTTTCCGTGTCTTACGGTCTCGTCATGTACCAGCACTCTGTCACCTACCTTTTAAAGATTCGGGAATTCTCTGTCTTGTCATAGTAAGCCTTGTTGGTTAATTTTGCCTCTTTTACTTTCTCTTGTGCTATCCTATGTGCTTCCTGCATTCTTGTTTTGAACTGGTCTACATAATTGTCATAATTGTACCCTATTGTGGCTGTCTCTTTCTGTAAGATTCCTGGTACATTCACAATTCTCCCAAACAGTAACTCAAATGGATAGTATTAAAAACAAATGTACTGTAAGGAACCCACTTATCCCAATTGCTGTGGTCCTCGTTTATAAAGTGCCTTAAGTATTCCACTAGTGTTCGATGCATCCTTTTTAACGCTCCGTTAGTCTGGGGACGAAAAGCAGTGGTCTGGATCTTTTTGATTCTCAATATTTTACATAATATCTTAAACACTTGACTCAGAAAGTTTGATCCTTGATCTGTTAACAATAGTGATGGAATTCCATATCGTAATATAATTTCTTCAACGAATTTCTCAGCTATTGTATCTGTGTCTTGCCTCTCCACTGGAATAGCTACTGTGAACTTACTTGAATCATCCTGAAATGTTAAAATATATCTTTTACCTCCTGTTGTTACATCTAGAGGACCAACTACGTCCATATAACACTTCCCAAACACAATTTCTCCCATGTCTGTAACAACTAATGGCATCTTTATCTTACTCTGCGTGAACTTATTTCGCTGACATTTATCACGTGTTCTAATGTATTGCTCGACATCACCTTTCATTCCTTTCCATGAACCGTATTTCTTTAAATGTTCTAGAGTTCGGTGAATACCTTGGTCTCCGCCTAGTGGATTATCATGTACCTCCTTCAAAATTTCGGCTTTCTATTCCTCACTTAGCTCTGCCTCCTCTTCCTCTAACTCATTAATCTCGGTTATCATTCTTATTAGCTCTTGGCTTTCCTTCGCCTGTGCCTCTTCGTCACTTTGTCTCAGTCTGCTTAATGCATCTGCATTGGCGGTCAGTCACCCTGGTTTATATATAACTTCATATGAATACTCTTCTAGTTTTAGCCTCCATTTTAATAAAAGCGATGATGGGTCTTTCACACTGAAAATCCAAGTTAGTGGCTTATGGTCTGTGACAATTGCAAATTTTCTCCCATATACATATGGTCTGAATTGTTTTGTTGCCCATACTAATGCTAAACACTCTAGCTCAGTTGCTGAGTAATTCCTCTCTGCTTTATTTAATGACCTTGAAGCATATGCTATTGGCAAATCGCTTCCAATCTTCCCCTGAGATAAAACTGCTCCAATCGTGTCACCACTAACATCTGTGGTAATAACGGACGGTTTCTCAAAATCGGGATATTGTAATATGGGGGGATTGATTAACTTCTCTTTTAACTGTTCAAACGCATCTTGCAGCTGTCCTCCCCATTCATAACTTTCATTTCCCTTCAGCAATTTGTGCAAGGGTGCTGCAATCTTACTGAAGTCCTTCAGAAATTTCCTATAGCAGCCTATTAATCCTAGGAATCCTTTTAACTCTTTTTTGGTTTTCGGTACTGGGAACTTCTTCACTTTTTCTACGTTCCTTTCATCCGGCTGTACCCCTCTGTCTGTGATTTTATGACCAAGAAATACTACTTCTTTACGCAAAAATTCACACTTAGCTGGCTGCAACTCTAGCCTGTGTTCCCTTAGTCAATCGAAAATTTCCCTCAATTTTTCATTGTGTTCCACCAATGAGCTTCCATAACAAATTATATCGTCTAAATACACCAAGCACTTGGTTCCTTGTAACCCCGTTAGTGCAACATTCATTAATCTCTGAAACGTACTGGGTGCCCTTTTAATCCCAATGGAAGTCTCTTGTACTAATAGTGCTGATAATTGGCACTGAAAGTTGTTTTCTCTCTGTCCTGAGGGTCCATTAATATCTGATGGTAGCCACTTGCTAAGTCTAACATGGAAAAATACTTGGCCTTTCCTAACTGGTCCAGTATTTCCGATATATTCAGTATTGGGAACGCATCCCCTACTGAAATCTCATTTAACTTTCTGTAATCCGTCACCAACCTGTACTTCATTTGCCCACTAGCATCAATCTTCTTTGGAACTAACAATACTGGTGTGTTTCAGGGACTCTGACTTTCCATAATAATATCATCAGCCAACATTTTCTCTATATGTTCCCTCAATATCAGTTTCTGTGCTTCTGGAATCTGATATGGTCGAACACTGATAGCTTCGCCTTTATGCTCAGGCAGTATCGGAAGGGTATGCTTTACTGTTTCTGTAAAGGATAACCTGTCCCCCTTTAAATGAAACACATCACACACAATTTCTGCAACTCATGCTTTTCTTCTTCGTTTAAATGCTCCATCCGTAAAGCTTCTCGGACCTGTAAGCTGCGGGTCCTATAACTTTTTGCCTGTTCGGCGCGTCTTGCACTCTTCGTACTGCGGCTTCATTGCATATCTTTTCTGCCACTAATTGTATGGAACTTAAATCACATTATTTCTCTCTTGTATAGAGTACACTAATGATACACTTCCCTTATACGCTTCATACTATCGCTTCTGGAACATAAATACTCTGTGTTATCTCTTGTTTCCGTACAATAATCTCTTCGCCTTCTGAAATAGCTTCGTGTCCCTTGACGCAAATTCTCATAACTTTCTCCTCCCTTGGTCTGATTGTTCCACTTCTGTCACGACTTTCGCGCTCCTGGCTTTGCGCCATCCCGCCTGATGGCTGTCTCGGCCCGTTACTCTCACCGACGACACTCTGGTCCTTTAAATTTTTGTGGTGCGGCCTATAACATCGTTTCTTCCCACACTTTCCATTTGTCGGGTCCTTACCCTTCTGATGCGCATTTACCTCTCTCATGCTTTGTACTTCTCTTGGTTCCTTTGTTGCTTCCTCTTCGGGCACTGCTAATAATGGTGTTGTCCATCCATTTATTTCTAACTTTCTGTTTCTGTAATCAATGACATATCTGTTCCCTTGCTTAACACGTGAAATGTGTGTTTCCCCAACACAGTTTCGACTATTCTCAAAGTTAATATCACAGTACCAAGTGAACTTACTGTACCATTTGTTACCCCTTTTAACCTCCGCACTTGTGCTCTGTTAACTGGTAACCCTGGGATCATAGCTTCTTCCTTAATTAGACTAATATGTGCTCCTGTATCTATTAAAAACTTCAATCCTCTACCAATTTCTTTGTAATGAGTCGTCATAACATTGTTTTCTGCCTCGCAGTCTATCACCCTAACCTTGGGCCATTTGATGGTGGTAACATGTGACTGCTCAGTATCCCACCTCCTTAGTTTCCCGAAACCACTTTCTTTTTTCCCGAGGCTACTCCTACTTTTTCCATACATTGGTATGCGGTATGTCTGTATTTATTACATATAAAACACTTGGGGGTTCAGCAGTCCATCGCCTTATGCCCACGTCTCTGACATTTCTCACAAGTTATAATTGTACTACACTTAGTATCTGTATGCCCTGACTCATCACAATTATAACAAAAATTCTGGAACCTCCTAGCTTCCTCTGCCCAAATGGGTGTCTTTACTCATCATACTTTACTAATCATCTTTGGTTTCCTAATTTCTCTAGCAATGTGACCCTTTTCCCCACAATTATAGCATTTTTCTCCCTAGTTATTTCTAATTTCTATCTATCTACGAGCCCCTTTATGAAATCGTCCCTTTTCTTTCATCAATAGCAGTGCACTTTCCTCCAGCTGTGCTATTTCTACTGCATCCCCAAGACTTATTTCTTCCCCTCTACTGCGAACAATTGTCTGTATTCTATCATTTACTAGTCCCTGAATAAAGCATGCACAACCTAGTGCGTAAACCAATTCTAATGCACCTTTCAGCTGTGCCTTCTCTGTTACTCGTGTTACGGCAACTCTGAATGATTTGGATAGCTCGTCTATTCTATTACCCCAAGATGCTACAGATTCTCCCGAATATTGCCTTGCTTGGAACATGCGTAGAAATCTATGGTTCTCTTATCCGAATAATTCTCTTCCAATATGCTTCGAACCTCCGTCCAATTATTTGTTTGATCCCTCACTAATAGTTTCGACCTGGCCTCCCCTGTTATTTTGGACTTTACATATTGGAACAATAACTTCTCATCCTCACTTTAAACAACATCGAATGAAGCATTCAAATTCTCAATGAACTCATGCAATTCCCTTTGGTTATCCTCAAAAACCTTAGGAACTAAAACTAACACATCTTTCGCACTTATGCCACTCTTATCACTACTGGAGGACATCATTGTTTATAATTACAAAGGACCTTATTACTACTTCGACACGCTGTCTTGCCTGTGTCTGCTGCTTGCTGCTGGGCCGCTCGTCACGTCCACTGGGCTCTGCTAGGCCTCCCTATTGCTGGCTCTGCTGCTCGATCTCTCGCTGGGCAGCTGGGCTCCTCTGGTCTGCCGGGTCTTGGCCGCTGCTACTCGTACGGGCCTCTTCTTCTTGCGGTGATACTCGATGGTACAACTGTCTGCTGCTCCTTATCTTTCCCCCACTCTGGTATTATGGATCTACACATATACGGCACCACTCCACATCTGATACCAAATTTTTTTTATTTTTTTGCATCCTGGCACGGGTCCCGGATACCAACACAGAGTTGGGCGAGCCTGCGTGGCGCAATCGGGACGTTGACGACAATTATGGGTTTGTGATTCCCTTTAACTAGCCTTTATTACGGAGGTGAGAGGGAGTAGAATCTCCTGGACTGTCTAAGCGCGTGTAGGAGGTGTAGATACATTAGACAATACTTTCAATAGGTAGCGGGTATGAGGGGGGAATTGGCAGCACTGAACTGTCAAAACAGTAAAGTGAGATTTCTCCTTTAACACAATTTATTGAACTAATATCACAAAGGACATGTGAGGTGTCAGACCCTTCCCCTTACTCTGTGCACTTCTATAGATTCAGCCAGAATCTCCACTTCTCACTCTATGTCGGAAACGACTATTCACGATAACTACCACCTTTGAATTCACTCTTCATATAAATAATGGACCCTTGTCGTATCTCACAGGAGACAAGCACCAGCCAGTGGCTTGTTCCTTCTATTGCTGAAACTAACTGTAGAGGCTACTTGAGGCAGAGACAAACTGTCCCTGTTCAAAACTATTCCAATGCAAAACTTCTACTTAACTGACAGTTGTAGTTGCTTCCACCAGAGCATCACCGTCTTCTCGTAGTTGCAGTTCCTATAGACTCATCAGTAGCGGCTGCTACCTTCTCGATGCTGCCGGGCCTCGTCTGCTTGTGCCCTCTTCAACTTCTGCGATGACTCTGCTTCTTGTTGCTCGTGGACGCCATTAAATACACATTTTGAAGGTCTGCCCTGCTCGGATGCAGCCCTCACATCCGCTTTCTCTAACTTATTTTTCGGTCTTCCCGGACATTTCGTCGCTGTGGACCTATATTGGTTTCGATATGTCCGGCAGAGTCCCGGGGCGGAAAGTTCCTTCTTGCCCTCCAAGGTCCGGGAGACACGCTGTCCGTATCCTCGACGTGTTTACTAGCTCAGGCTATTTGTACTGTGCAACACTTTCCCTTCCGTATCTGCGGAACTCCGGGTTTTAGTGCGCGGCGTCCGCGTAAGAAATACTGGCTGAAACTTTACATTATGCATTGCTAAGAATAGCTATGTCATTTTGTTAATTAAATCCTCTGGGGATCTGACACAACCATCTGAGACTTAGACATTTGTTTTCTAAGGAATTCTTTAACTGTCCTGAGATTCAGTCAGCTGTGTTAACACAACAGTGTGTTGTGTGAACATTAGTGCACAGATACACAGTTCGCACGATAAATACAATAAACTGCATTTGTAACTGTGCCAATGAACTGATGTAAATGTTTCACAATTCAAGCCCATGTGTCCTCTAAAATGAACACAACAATTACTCTTAGGTGAATGAGTGTTGTTCTCAGGTGTTACAGAACCAGTAGTAGTATAATCCTGAAAAGAATGAAATTACAATGACTTACTTGCAATGTCTTTGGGACTTTTGATGGAAAAACCAGACCTGGACAATCACAAAGTCTGACATTTGATGTGAGGTAAATAGTTTGGAAGTGTTTCGTGTGACCTGGGGTCCTAGAAACACTCACCACCTGAAATATTATACAAGTCCTTTATTTTATACAATCTGCACTGTTACTTGCATTACATGAGATCATTATCAATATAGAAAATACAGTAAGATAATTATTACTTTACCTTTTTTCCCATTATGGCATTCATTAATGATGATTTCCCCACATTTGGTTGCCCTATACAGCCAATAGTAAGAGCTCCCTCTCGATACCTTACATGTTCAATATAGCTCGTGTCTACCTTTTTCATCTGGGGGAGAAAAAAGGAAAAATATCATTTATTGGATTTATTTATTTCAGTTGTATGAAATGGATTGCAACAGGATTTCATGTGAAAAACAATATTTTCATCAACTTACTTCCACAGTTTCTTCTATTTCTAAATCATCACATTCGTACTCTGTTTCCATCTCCTCGGCGATTTTACTTTGCCAGGAACTAAGGTCAACTACAAAGAAATACAACAGAATCTGATACTGATCCAGAACTTTGACAAAAATTGTCATTGTACATTAATATGATTCATTTCCATTTCCCTCCAAGCTCTGCATACCAGAAACTACCACCTCATTCTGTTATGTGAGTAATATTGTATCATCCCCAAGTGTTGCTGAAATAACATGAGGAGCCTAGATTCCAATCTAAGTGGAACACTGTGGATGCAATATTTAATAACAAATGATTTTAAGAAAGACAACAATTCCTCTTATACAGGCAGCAATAAGCATTCTGAGCTCCTGAGAGCTTGCTGAAGATGCAAGATTTCAAATTCATAGTAAATTGCAATGTTCAGATATACAATTTATTGACTTTTTACAATATCTCTGAAAGTCTTAATGGTGTCAAATAATGCTTACAACTGAAAAAAGTATCAGAAATTCACATACTTAATTATCTTACAAAGCAATACGCATATCACCATGCATTTTTAACATACTAATTAGCTTCATTATTAAATTATTAATTATATTCATATTTTGTGAGCAGTCACTATGAAAGGAAAAATAAGTGAGGTATAATGAGACAACACAGACGTAATTATTGTCTTGGCATCTCCAAATGATGAAATGAACAATAGACTATTTAGCCAACAAGTACATTTTATTCTGCCACTGAGCAGTTTTTCTTACTGAGGATGCTTACCAGCATTACTGGATTCTTGCGAACTGGAACAGTAATGGTTAAATTAAGATTCATATTGTGACCAGTGTGATTAGGAGTTTAATGTCTGACTTCACAATGAACCACCTATCTACATAATTGCGTTAATCCTTCAAAACTGTTCCACCAGTTTCCTGCCACAATTTTGAGTTTCAACATAAGTCAAACAAAAGATGTTTCAAACCAAACACACTACCTCAAATTTGTTAATAAAATTAATTTTATTTTATAGCACCACTGAAACACAACAGTTATTAATTCAGTGTATTGATAACTGCTGTGTTTCAGTGGTGCTATAACACTTATATTTCATAATTAATTTTATTACCTGACAGTACAAGGTATATTTCAAGCCAAAAGGATAACTGAACTTGTCTCATATTTTACAGCTTTGAATAAGATACTCAGGAAAGCAGACTCTGATTGTAATAAGATCTCAGTCAACAGATCTGTGTTGAGTGCAAACTTTTCACCAAGAGCAGCTCCACCAGATATCAGCTGTTGAATAGTTTTGGGCCTCAAAAGTAGGATGAGTACCAGAGTTAAAGGATGAATGTGATGTATATATTGGAAGTCGTAATGAATATCAGTTATAAATAATATTATTTTTGAAACTTCCTGGCACACAGTTTTAATCTACCATGAAGTTTCATATCAGCCTACACTCCGCTGCAGAGTGAAAATCTCATTCTGGTATGTTATTTTTGAAAAGAACAGGTCTCAGGTAAGACTGAAGCATTGCACATCTTGTTTGTCTGATTGATTACTGTCAGCTAGTTAACTTCCTCAGAGCTGAGAGAAATACCACCCGGCTTCCCTGATTCATGCATTGGCATATCAACTGATTAAACTGTTTGATTTTTATAGAAATTGATATTTCGCGCTGCTGGCGCTACTATCCCTTTCTTGTAGTGTATTTTTGCCATCGATTTCGCTTTGGCCGGCCGCGAGTCAGTTGCTCATCGCGAGTTCGGTTATTTAACTCAGAGACCAATCACATACTGAACCTCTTACTGAGCTGTATTACCTAATGCATCTTTCTCCTCTAGTATGAGTTTCCTCCTACTTATAAATCTAGATACTATCTTTTTAGTCCAGGCACCCTTATTATCAACTACATCTTTTGTTACTATACATTTCAGTGTCCAGTACACAATAACAGCGCCATAGCAAGAGAATGGAAAGGAAAGGAGGAGGAAAAAAGGAGAAGCATTCAACCTGAATTTAACTGTTTCCAGAACTGAGCACTTCTTCCATGTCCACTGATTCCTTTTTCTTTGTAAGTAAGTTTGTTTTACACTGCAGAGCCGCATCACACTTAATAAAATGAGGGGGCACCCAAGTGAATTTTACGTATTGGGAAGTAAAAATGGAAGATTAAGGTTTAACATTCTGTCAATAACAAGGTAATGAGATATGGAAAACAAGCTTGGTTTTTTTTCGAACTGAAACACCCCAAAATTTTTCCCCCTGTTGAAACTTTCAATCATTGCTTCTTTGCTGTAAAGATGGCATTGTGTGTGTGTGTGTGTGTGTGTGTGTGTGGAGGGGGAGGTAGATTGCATCCCTGCCCTGTTTTATGCCCTTTTTAATCCAGGCACTTTGTTCTTGGTCTTCCAGTCTTACTCTTTCTTCTTGCACATATCGCATATTACCTGTCTTTCCCTATAACTCACTACTATTTTTCTCAGAATTTCAGACATCTTGCACCACTTTACACTGTCAAATGCTTTTCCTGGGTCAACAAATCCTATAAATATGTCTTGATTTTTGTTGAGTCTTGCTTCCATTATCAAGTGCATCATCATGAATGTCTCTCTGGTGCCTTTATCTTTCCTGAAGCCAAGACGATTGTCATCTAACAGATCCTCAATTTTCTTTCCCATTCTTCTGCATATTATTCTTATCAGCAACTTGGAAACATGAGCTGTTAAGCTAATTATGTGATACTTCTAATGCTTATCTGCTCTTGCTATCTTCGGAATTGTGCAGATTCTGATAATCTAATGGTGCATCCTGAGTGTCATAGATTCTACACACTAACTCAAAAAGTTTTTTGATTACCATTTCCGCCAATGATTTTAGGAATTCTGATGGAAAGTTATCCATCCCTTCTGCCTTATGTGATCTCAAATCTTCCAAAGCTCTTTTAAATTCTGACTCTAGTACTATCATGTCATCAGACAATTCCTCCACCTCACACACGCCTTCAATGTACTCTCTTTACCTTTCCACTAGCTCTCTCTGCACTTAACAGTGAAATCGCCATTGAATTCTAAATGTTGCTGCCTTTGCTTTTAATTTTACCAAAGGTTGTTTTAACTTTTCAGTAAGCTGAGTCAGTTCTTCCAAAAACCATTTCTTTCTCAATTTCTTCACATTTTTCCTTCAGCCATTTCATCTTGGGTTCTCTGTACTTCCTATTACTACGTTCCTCAGTGTCTTATATTAGAGTATTCCTGAATCTCCATGAACATTTTTATACTATCTTCTTTTGTCAATCAACTACAGTATCTCTTCTATTACCCAAAGTTTCTTCACAAATTACCTTTCTTGTATCAATGTTTGTCTGTATGGCATCTGTGATTGGTCTTTTTGGAGATACCTATTCCTCCTCCAATGCACTGCCTAGTTGGTACCCCTTATTGCAGTATCCATATCTTGGGCAAACTTCAAATGTATCTCATCATTCCTCAATACTTCCACGTCCCACTTCATTCCACAGTTATGCTTCAGGACGATTCTCTTGAAATTCAGTATACTTTTCACCATACCTAAATTGTGAGCTGAGTTTATATCTACTCCTGCATATACCTTACAATCCAATATATGATTTTGAAATTTCTGTCTGGCCATGATGTAATCCGCCTGGAATTTTCCCATGTCTCTGTGACTTTTTCATGTGTAACTACTCCTCTTGTGATTTGAGAGTATTCACTGGAATTTACTGCAGACTCATTCCTACTATCAAGCCCATATTCTCCTGTGATCAATTCTTCTACTCCTTCCCCTAAAACCACATTCCAAGCCCCTATTACTAGTAGATTTTGATCTTCCTTTACATACTGAATCATCTGTTCAATATCCTCCGCCTCTTCCTCTTCTACTTGTGATGTTGGCATATTTACCTGAGCTACTATTGTCAGCACTGGATCCTGTTGAATCTGACGAGAACAACCCTGTCACTTACCTGTTCACAGTAACACAGTCTCTGCTCTACCTTCCTATTCATAATGAATGCTACTCGCGTTATGCCATTTTCTGCTGCTGCTGCTGATGATATACTATATTCATCCGACCAGCAATCCTTACCTTCTTTCCATTTAAATTCACTGATCCCCTCTATATATAGATTGAGCCTTTGCATTTCTCTTTTCATATTTTGTAGCTTCCCTACCATATTCAAACTTCTGACATTTTTCTCATGGTCACTTCCTCCTTGGCAGTCCCCTACCAGAGACCCAATTGGCAGACTAATCTGGAATCTTTTGCCAAATGTAACATGCCGGGCTGAATCCTTGTATTAGCGCCACTTAAAGTTCACGTCACAACCAGATGTAGTGAAACATTTCCTCACCCAGTAGATAGTGCGCAGTGTTCCTGATCTACCTTGCTTTGCTTATTCAATATTGTCTTCTCGGTAGCCGCGTCAGTCTCACCTAAATCACACTGCAATTAAGAAGCCAGGATCCTAGATTATGTTTTCCAAAATCAAAAGTCAAGACCGTATTCATTGTTGAACACTTACGACAACCACAGTGCGATTTATTTGTTATCACTCACACACACAATATTCATGTGACCAGACCTCTGACACTTAGTAATCGTCACATTAGGAAGGTCAAAAACTTCCAGTCTTTAACAATGTTCACAATACGCGTTAAATGTTCAAAGCCAAATACAATTACACTTTTTTGGTACAGACCGGAAAAGTTAAGCTTCTGTTTCAAGTATTGTCACATCACATTCTGGCACCAACTTGACGCACTATGAGGCTGAAGGCCACAGAATCTGTAGTCGGAATATGAGAAATGAAAATGAAAAAAAAAAAAAATAAAAAAAATAAAAAATAAAATAAAAGTTCATTGCTTAACTAAGTTACTGAAGAAGTGTGAAACCAAAACAGGATAGCAGTGGGCAACCCTGCTTCATTACACAATGGAGAGGACACTTTTCTTAATTACAGTGCAGAAGTTCTGTGGGTACACCAGATTTGTCTTTAATACAGCGGTTTCCGTTGCCTTATTCATCCTTATGCTGTTAATCATCGCAGATTCTTCCACCTTATAGGGGCAGTTTCCCACCTGAAGGGCAAGAGGGTGTCCTGAACCTCTATCAGCTCCTCTCATCGCTGATGATTTTTCTCAAAGTTTCAGCTGTGGTGAGGGTCAACCTGGGACCCAGGACATTTGATTACTAGTCAAAGATGCTATTCCCTGGACTACAAGTACTAACTTACGATCCTGGCAAAGGCTCCACTGCTGTGGTTATGAACTATCGGAATACGTCCATTTACAAGTACTGCCACAGAGACCCCTTTTCAGAAATCCAGCAGGAGCTCCAGTCCCTCTACAGATCCCAAAGTCCATCCCAGAACCTCTCCCTCCTCACCCCCATATTCTGACATTCTACACGCTTCCTGAAGTACATAAACCCAACCACACAGGATGTCGCATTGTGGTTGGTTACTGTATGCCCACAGGGGGAGTCTGTGCCCTGTGGAGCAACACCTTCAGCATATTAACCATAACCTATCCTCCTACACAAAAGACACTAAGAATTTCCTCAACTGATTCTTCACATGTCCTATTCTTCTATCATCCAGCACCCAGCCCATCACTATCAATTCCACTTACCTCTACACTATATCCCGAATGCCTAAAGCTTGCCACTATTGACATTACCTTCCCATTGCCTGATTCCAAACCTACAACCCTCTTCCTGGTCACCACAACCAACCACTTCCTCATCACAATTACTTCTCCTTTGAAGGCACCATCTACAAACAAATTACTGGCACAGCAATGGGCACCAACTTGATGTGATCCTATGCCAACCTATTCATGTGTCAACTAGAGGAATCCCTCCTAACCACCCAGACTCCCTAACCACTCACTTGGTTTGGATACATTGACAACACCTTCACGATATGGACTGAGGGTCAGGCCACCCTATCCCATTTCTCGAGAACCTCAACATCATCTCCCCCATCTGCTTCACCTTTTCCTCCTCAGCTCAATGATCCACTTCCTTGATGTCAACCTCCACCTCGAGGATGGCTACATCTGTACCTACGTCCATATAAAATCTACTAACCACCAACAATATCTCCACTTCGACAGCTTTCACCTGTACGACACCTAGCAGTCCCTTCCATACAGCCTAGCAACCCATGCTGACTGCATCTATAGTGACAAGCTGTCCTTCTCGAAATGTGCAAAGAGTCTCACTGAGACCTTTACAGAGTGAAATTACTCTCCCCAACCTGCCCAGAAACAGATCTCCCACATCTTGTCCAACTACCCACTATAGAGCTCCAAAGGAACACTCCCCTTGTGACTTGGTACCACCCAAGACTGAAGCAACTGAGTCAAATTCTCTGCCCGAGTTTTTATTCTCTCTCGTCTGGCCCTGAAATAAGAAATATCGTCCCTACTATCCTCCTCATCACTCCCACAGTGCTACTCCATCTGCTACCCAAACTACACAACAGCCTTTCTGTCCCTATTCAAACCCTGCTCTCAACACCTTACCCCATGGTACACCTGCGATAGACCTAGATTCAAAATCTGTCCCATACATTCCTTCACAACCACCTCCATCATTCCTGTCACAGGCATCTCCTCCATCATCAAAGGCAGGCCCACCTGTGAAAGCTGCAACCAATGTGCCACATCCAAAGTGAGCATGACCACTAACAAGCTTTCTGCCCACATGAACAGGCACTGCTAAACTGGGGCCAAGAGACAGATGGAACACCCGACTGCTGAGCATGCTGCCCACAACAGTGCACTTGCTAATGACTGCTTCACAGTCTGTGACATCTGAATTCTTCCCACCAACACCAGCTTTTCTGAACAGTGCAGGTGAGAAATCTCCCTGCAACATATTCTTCATTCCCATAACCCACTGGCATCAACTTTCACTAGTCTCTGTCCTGATCCTGCATGTCCTCTTCCCCCTCCCAAAAAAGCCCTACATACACCTTCTATCCCATCAGCACACCTGCATAATCTTTTACCTTTCTCTACTCTACTCTACTCTACTCTACCCTTGTCTCTCCCTCCCCCCTGCCCCCTCCCCATGCACTGCCTTCCAATGCTGCATGCACCAGCCCACTTTCCTCTCCCCACTGCATCCCTGTACACTTCCACAACCAGCACTCGCATATTCCACCACTCCCATACTGCTTTCACTTGCCTTCCTCATCACACATCTCTTCTGTACATTCACTACTCATCCCAGCAAAGACTGCTGCACAGCTCAGGTGCATTCACAGTTGGGCCTTAGTACCCAGAGACGACAATGGCCATGCGTGTGCGAGTTACGGAATTATGCACATGTCTGGGTGGTTCTCTTTCCTTTTCTTTTCACCATGTGTGATGAAATATTTGTCTGATAGCTAATAATATGATTTTTTTCTGAATCATTAGTCATCAGACTTGTCTGATGCGTCCCACCACAAACTCCTCTCCTGTGCCAACCTTTTCATCTCAGAGTAGCACTTGCAAACTACATCCTCAGTTATTTGCTGGATCTATCCCACACTTTGTACAACTACATAGTTTTTACAGCTCCCTCTAGTACCATGCCTGTTATTCCCCGATGTCTTAACAGATATTGTATTATTCTGTCTTTTCCTCCTGTCAGTGTTTTCGGTGTATTCCTTTCCTCGGTGATTCTGCGGAGGACCTCCTTATTCGTTAGTTTATGAGTCCACCTAATTTTCAACATTCTTCTATAGCACAACACCTCAAATGCTTTGATTCACCACATTTCAAATGCTTTGATTCTCCTCTATTCCAATTTTCCTGCGGTCCATGTCTCAGTGCCATAAAATGCTGTGCTCCAAACGTACTTTTTCAGAAATTTCTTCCTCATAACCTTTGCTTGACACTAGTAGACTTCTCCTGGCTAGGAATGCCCTTTTTGTCATTACTAGTCCATTTTTTATGTCCCTCCCGGTACATCCATAATGGCCTATTTTGCTACCTAGGTTGCAGAATTCCTTAACTTCATCTACCTTGTGATCATGAATTATGATGTTAAGTTTCTCACTTTCTCATTTCTGTTACTTCTCTTTACTTTTGCCTTTCTTCAATTTACTTTGTACTCATCACTCATCAGACTGTTCATTCCATTTAACAGACACAGTAATCCTTTTCCATAAGCAGATCTTAACATTAAAATCCTTTCACCTTGAATTTTAATCCCACTTTTGAATTTCTCTTATTTTCATCACTGCTTCTTCGACATATAGATTGAACAGCAGGGTCAAAAGACTACACTCCAAACTTACATCCCTTTTAATCCATGTGCTTCATTCTTTGTCTTCCACTCCTACCGTTCCCTCTTGGTTCTTGTACTTATTGTATATCATCCATCATTCCCTATAGCTAAACATATTTTTCGCAGGATTTCAAATATCTTGGACCATTTTACACTGTTGAACACTTTTTCCAGGTCAACAAATCCTATGAACATGTCTTGATTTTTCTTCAGCCTTGCTTCCATTACCAATCGCAATGTCAGAACAGCCTCTCTGGTACCTTTACCTTTTCTAAAGTCAAACTCATCACCATGTAACAGTTCCTCAATTTTCTCTTCCATTCTTCTGTGTGTTATTCTTGTCAGCAACTTGGATGTATGAGCTATTAAGCTGATTTTGCGACAATTCTCGCACTTGTCAGCTCATGCAATCTTCGGAACTGTGAGGATGATGTTTCTCTGAAAGTCTGATGGTATGTCGTCAGTCTCATACATTTTACATAACAATGTGAATAATCCTTCTATGGCACTTCCCACAATGGTCTTCGAAATTCCGATGGTATGTTATCAATCTCTTCTGCCTTATTTGATTTTAAGTTTTCCAAAGCTCTTCTAAATTCTGATTCTAATACTAGATCCGCTATCACGTCCCTAGTGAACGCATTATTGTGGCCACGATAGACACGAAGCCCACGCCTACCACAGTAGTACAAGTTTATATGCCAACTAGCTCTGCAGATCATGAAGAGATTGATGAAATGTATGATGAGACAAAAGAAACTATTCAGATAGTGAAGGGAGACGAAAATTTAATAGTCATGGGTGACTGGAATTTGATAGTAGGAAAAGGAAGAGAAGGAAACATAGTAGGGGAATATGGAACGGGGGTAAGAAATGAAAGAGGCAGCTGCATGGTAGAATTTTGCACAGAGCATAACTTAATCATAGCTAACACTTGGTTCAAGAATCATGAAAAGAGGTTGTACACATCGAAGAGGCCTGGAGATACTGGAAGGTTTCAGATGGCTTATATAATGGTAAGAAAGAGATTTAGGAACCAGGTTTTAAATTGTAAGACATTTCCAGGGGCAGATGTGGACTCTGACCACAATCTACTGGTTATGAACTGTAGAGTAAAACTGAAGAAACTGCAAAAAGGTGAGAATTTAAGGAGATGGGATCTGGATAAACTGACAGAACCAGAGGCTGTAGAGAGTTTCAGGGAGAGCATTAGGGAACAATTGACAGGAATGGGAGAAAGAAATACAGTAGAAGAAGAATGGGTAGCTTTGAGGGATGAAATAGTGAAGGCAGCAGAGGATCCAGGTGGAAACCCAGTTATGAGCAAAGAAGGGAAAGCAGAAAGGTGAAAGGACTATATAGAGGGTCTATATGAGGACAATGTACTTGAGGACAATATTATGGAAATGGAAGAGGATGTAGATGAGATGAAATGGGAGATATGATACTGCGTGAAGAATTTGGCAGAGCACTGAAAGACCTAAGTCGAAACAAGGCCCCGGGAGTAGACAACATTCCATTAGAACTACTGACAGCCTTGGGAGAGCCAGCCCTGACCAAACTCTACCATCTGGTGAGCAAGATGTACGAGACAGGTGAAATACCCTCAGACTTCAAGAAGAATATAATTCCAATCCCAAAGAAAGCAGGTGTTGACAGATGTGAAAATTACCGAACTACCAGTTTAATAAGTCATGGCTCCAAAATACTAACACGAATTCTTTACAGACGAATGGAAAAACTGGTAGAAGCTGACTTTGGGTTGGTTGTTGCGGGGAAGGAGACCAGACAGCGTGGTCATCGGTCTTATCGGATTAGGGAAGGATGGGGAAGGAAGTCGGCCGCGCCCTTTCAGAGGAACCATCCCGGCATTTGCCTGGAGTGATTTAGCGAAATCACGGAAAACCTAAATCAGGATGGCCGGACGCGGGATTGAACCGTCGTCCTCCCGAATGCGAGTCCAGTGTCTAACCACTGCGCTGACTTTGGGGAAAATCAGTTTGGATTCCATAGAAATATTGGAACATGTGAGGCAATACTGACCCTACGACTTATCTAAGAAGATAGATTAAGATAAGGCAAACCTACATTTCCAACATTTGTAGACTTAGAGAAGCTATTGATAATGTTGACTGGAATACTCTCTTTCAAATTCTGAAGGTGGCAGGAGTAAAATACAGGGAGAGAAAGGCTATTTACAATTTGTACAAAAAGCGGATGGCATGAAAGGGAAGCAGTGGTTGGAGTGAGACAGGGTTGTAGCCTATTCCCAATGTTATTCAATCTGTATATTGAGCAAGCATTAAAGGAAACAAAAGAAAAAATCAGAGTAGGTATTAAAATCCATGGGGAAGAAATAAAAACTTTGGGGTTCGCCGATGACATTGTAATTCTGTCAGAGACAGCAAAGGGCTTGGAAAAGCAGTTGAACGGAGTGGACAGTGTCTTGAAAGGAGGGTATAAGATGAACATCAACAAAAGTAAAACGAGGATAATGGAATGTAGTCGAATAAAGTCGGGTGATAATGAGGGAATTAGATGAGGAAATGAGACATTTAAAGTAGTAAAGGAGTTTTGCTACTTGGGGAAAAAAATAACTGATGATGGTCGAAGTAGAGAGGATATAAAATGTAGACTGACAATAGCAAGGAAAGCGTTTCTGAAGAAGAGAAATTTGTTAACATTGAGTATAGATTTAAGTGTCAGGAAGTCATTTCTGAAAGTATTTGTATGGAGTATAGATACGAAGCCCACACCTACTACAGTAGTACAAGTTTATATGCCAACTAGCTCTGCAGATGACGAAGAAATTGAAGAAATGTATGATGAAATAAAAGAAATTATTCAGATAGTGAAGGGAGACGAAAATTTAATAGTCATGGGTGACTGGAATTCGTGTGTAGGAAAAGGGAGAGAAGGAAATGTAGTAGGTGAATATGGATTGGGGCTAAGAAATGAAAGAGGAAGCCGCCTGGTAGAATTTTGCACAGAGCACAACTTAATCATAGCTAACACTTGGTTTAAGAATCATGATAGAAGGTTGTATACATGGAAGAACCCTGGAGATACTAAAAGGTATCAGATAGATTATATAATGGTAAGACAGAGATTTAGGAACCAGGTTTTAAATTGTAAGACATTTCCAGGGGCAGATGTGGACTCTGACCACAATCTATTGGTTATGACCTGTAGATTAAAACTGAAGAAACTGCAAAAAGGTGGGAATTTAAGGAGATGGGACCAGGATAAACTGAAAGAACCAGAGGTTATACAGAGTTTCAGGGAGAGCATAAGGGAACAATTGACAGGAATGGGGAAAAGAAATACAGTATAAGAAGAATGGGTAGCTTTGAGGGATGAAGTAGTGAAGGTAGCAGAGGATCAAGTAGGTAAAAAGACGAGGGCTAGTAGAAATCCTTGGGTAACAGAAGAAATATTGAATTTAATTGATGAAAGGGGGAAATATAAAAATGCAGTAAATGAAGCAGGCAAAAAGGAATACAAAAGTCTCAAAAATGAGATTGACAGGAAGTGCCAAATGGCTAAGCAGGGATGGCTAGAGGACAAATGTAAGGATGTAGAGGCTTATCTCACTAGGGGTAAGATAGATACTGCCTACAGGAAAATTAAAGAGACCTTTGGAGATAAGAGAACCACTTGTATGAACATCAAGAGCTCAGATGGAAACCCAGTTCTAAGCAAAGAAGGGAAAGCAGAAAGGTGGAAGGAGTATATAGAGGGTCTATACAAGGGCGATGTACTTGAGGACAATATTATGGAAATGGAAGAGGAGGTAGATGAAGATGAAATGGGAGATACGATACTGCGTGAAGAGTTTGACAGAGCACTGAAAGACCTGAGTCGAAACAAGGCCCCCGGAGTAGACAACATTCCATTGGAACTACTGGCGGCCTTGGGAGAGCCAGTCCTCACAAAACTCTACCATCTGGTGAGCAAGATGTATGAAACAGGCGAAATACCCTCAGACTTCAAGAAGAATATAATAATTCCAATCCCACAGAAAGCAGGTGTTGACAGATGTGAAAATTACCGAACAATCAGTTTAATAAGCCATAGCTGCAAAATACTAACACGAATTCTTTACAGACGAATGGAAAAACTAGTAGAAGCCAACTCCGTGGAAGATCAGTTTGGATTCTGTAGAAATACTGGAACACGTGAGGCAATGCTGACCTTACGACTTATCTTAGAAGAAAGATTAAGGAAAGGCAAACCTACGTTTCTAGCCTTTGTAGACTTAGAGAAAGCTTTTGACAATGTTGACTGAAATACTCTCTTTCAAATTCTAAAGGTAGCAGGGGTAAAATACAGGGAGTGACAGGCTATTTACAATTTGTACAGAAACCAGATGGCAGTTATAAGAGTCGAGGGACATGAAAGGGAAGCAGTGGTTGGGAAGGGAGTAAGACAGGGTTGTAGCCTCTCCCCAATGTAATTCAATCTGTATATTGAGCAAGCAGTAAAGGAAACAAAAGAAAAATTCGGAGTAGGTATTAAAATCCATGGAGAAGAAATAAAAACTTTGAGGTTCGCCGATGACATTGTAATTCTGTCAGAGACAGCAAAGGACTTGGAAGAGCAGTTGAACGGAATGGATGGTGTCCTGAAGGGAGGATATAGGATGAACATCAACAAAAGCAAAACGAGGATAATGGAATGTAGTCGAATTAAGTCGGGTGATGTTGAGGGTATTAGATTAGGAAATGAGACACTTAAAGTAGTAAAGGAGTTTGCTATTTTGGGGAGGAAAATAACTGATGATGGTCGAAGTAGAGAGGATATAAAATGTAGACTGGCAATGGCAAGGAAAGCGTTTCGGGAGAAGAGAAATTTGTTAACATTGAGTATAGATTTAAGTGTCAGGAAGTCATTTCTGAAAGTATTTGTATGGTGCGTAGCCATGTATGGAAGTGAAACATGGACGGTAAATAGTTTGGACAAGAAGAGAATAGAAGCTTTCGAAATGTGGTGCTACAGAAGAATGCTGAAGATTAGATGGGTACATCACATAACTAATGAGGAGGTACTGAATAAGATTGGGGAGAAGAGGAGTTTGTGGCACAACTTGACCAGAAGTAGGGATCGGTTGGTAGGACATGTTCTGAGGCATCAAGGGATCACCAATTTAGTATTGGAGGGCAGCGTGGAGGGTAAAAATCGTAGGGGGAGACCAAGAGATGAATACACTAAGCAGATTCAGAAGGATGTAGGTTGCAGTAGGTACTGGGAGATGAAGAAGCTTGCACAGGATAGAGTAGCATGGAGAGCTGCATCAAACCAGTCTCAGGACTGAAGACCACAACAACAACAATGGTAGTGAAACATGAACGATAAATAGATTGGACAAGAAGAGAATAGAAGCTTTCGAAATGTGGTGCTACAGACGAATGCTGAAGATTAGATCGGTAGATCACATAACTAATGAGGAGGTATTGAATAGAATTGGGGAGAAGAGAAATTTGTAGCACAACTTGACTAGAAGAAGGATCCGGTTGGTAGGACATGTTCTGAGGCATCAAGGGATCGCCAATTTAGTATTGGAGGGCACCGCAGATGGTAAAAATTGTAGAGGGAGACCAAGAGATGAATACACTAAGCAGATTCAGAAGGATGTAGGTTGCAGTAGGTATTGGGAGATGAAGAAGCTTACACAGGGTAGAGTAGCATGGAGAGCTGCATCAAATCAGTCTCTGGACTGAAGACTACAGCAACAGCAGCAACAACAACAACAAACAACAACAACAACATCATCTCTTCCCTACTGACTCTGGTTTATTATTCTATCATGTCATCAGATAAGTCCTCCCCCTCAAAGAGGCCCTCATTGAATTCTTTCCACCTATTCACTCTCTCCTCTGCATTTAACAGTGGAATTTTCAACGTGAATTTCTGTCAGTAAACATCTCCTCTGTGTAGCAAGTATCATCATTTATCTTTTTCAAATTGTTGTTAATCATCCATATGACATACAAAAACTTTTTAGTCTTAGCTGTGGATCTTCTTTGACAGCTTCTATCTTCCTCTCTACATAAGGATATCAAATAGTCGAGCAGCACTGTGGAACAAGTTGTACAAGTATCTTATATGCATTCACTGCCCTTTTCTGTACACCTCTAAAAAAACAGATTACACAATCTTTCGGTAGAAAATATTCCATCAGGTGGCTGGAGGGGACAAAACTATTCACAGTTCAGATAGCAAGTTACTTACAAACACCAAGTAAAACTAATTATGATTGCTATTACAATTATTTTTAACCTGCTCTGGTTGCTGGTGTATTTTAAACTCCTGTTCGAATTCTTTCCCCCAAAATCTCACATCCTGTTTTATTTGGGATTTTTGTCAAGTTTGTATTCTGTCACCAGACAATAAGCCCCACTATCTTGGTCTTGAGTATGTTCTTTGTTCTATGCCCCCCCCCCCTCCCTTTTTCACCACCACCCACCTACTGAGAGATTTAGTGTTTTCCCATTACTTCATATTCATGTCTCTTCATTTGCTCTTCAACTCTGCAACATTATGGCCTCATAATTCATGATTTTAATTTAATTCATGTGTATTTTTATTAATCAGAACATACTTACTGGTGGATGTGCTTATTTAATTCACTGCATTCTTAGTGATATGAGCTACTTCCTAAATTTCCAGTTTTATTTTATTTGTGCAACCAGTTTCAGTATTACCTTATGCCATCTTCAGGTCCCCTGACCAAAGTGCAGGAAGAATCCCACCTCTGTACAAAAGGTGGAATTCTTCCCACATATCGATCATGGGGCCTGAAGATGGCATAATATAATACAAAACTGGTTGCACAAATAAAATAAAAATGGAAATTTAGATGACTGAAGGTGTTTTGACATGACCTTTCATTCCTTATACAACTTACTGATTATTCTCACACCTAACTACATTTCCTTTGAGGGGCAGATACCCAAACAAATCTGCCACACTCCCATGGGCAACAGCATGGCACCCTCTCTTTCTCTGTAGCCTCAACACTTCTCCCATTCACTTCAACTGGACCTTCTCAGCTAAATTAGAAACCTTCCTGGACATTGACCTCCACCTCTCTCATGGCTCCATCCATATTTCTATCCACACTAGTCATCAACAATGCCTACATTCTGACAGCCATCATCCCTCCTACACCAAAAATTCACTCCCATATAGTCTGGCCAACTGTGGATGGTTTATTTGGAGTGACAAAAAAATAATTCCCTTTCCCAGTAGGCTGAAGGTCTCACAAAAGCCTTTACAGGCAGGCACTATCCCCCAAACTTATTCCGCAAACAGATTTCCCACGCCATATCTTCAAACAGCCCTAATCCTCCCGTCACACCCTAAGAACAAGCTGCAAATGAGCACCCTGCTGCCCCCCTCCAATATCAACACGCAGTGGAGCAATTGAACCATGTCTTTGAGTATCTATCAGCGAGCCCATAATCCTTCCCACCCATTTTAAAGTGTTATTCTCCTGTCCACTCAACTAACCCAATGTACTGGTCCATCCCAATGCCACTCACACTCTCAATCACATGTCATGAATCAGACCCCTTTGGGAGACCAAACTGCAAGACCTACCAGCACATTCTATTCCGGTCCCATCACAGGATTATCCTATCCCATCTCGGCACAAGAACCTGTGAAAGTAGTCATGTCATGCACTAGCTCTCCTGCAATTTCTGTACAGCTTTTTATGTGGGCAAGACCACTTGAATGAATGGCCACTGCCAAACTGTAGCAATGAGCAGAGTTGGCCACCTAATAGTAAAACACACTGCTGAGTGCAGCATGCTGGGTTACAATGGCTGCTTCACAGCCTGTGGCATTTGGATCCTTCCCCCCCGCACCAACTTTTCTAACTATGTAGATGCAAGTCATCCTTGCAACTCATCCTTCATTATTATAATCCTTCTGGCATCAATATCTGCTAATCTCCTGTCCCATACCCTCTCCCTATAGTTCTTCCTCTCTTCTATCACCCCGCTCCCAGTCCACTCACTCACAGCATCATCGATGTGTGTGTACCACCACAGAGGCCCTGGTGCCCATTTCTCTGTCATGTGCACCAGCTACCTCTCCCTCCCACATTTGTATCTTGCATACCTGTTGCCTCTTTCCAAGCTGTCACCCACACCTTCCCAGTCGCTCCTCCCTCTCCCACTACACCAAATTCAATCCTTCACCACAGTCCACCTTCAGTCCCAGTATTGTGTGTTTGGCCAGCACAATGGTGTGTGTGTGTGTGTGTGTGTGTGTGTGTGTGTGTGTGTGTGTGTGTGTCAGCCAGCAGCACTGACAAGTTCATAGCGTTTTCCATAAGTTTCATAAACACAACCAACACACATAACACATAACTTCAGTGATCAGTGATTTATTCTTCTTCACTATTTGCAACAGTCTGCCAATGCTGGGGTAACTTTTCAATTCCGCAACTGTAGAAATCTGTGGACTGCTGAGGTGAAGAACCTGTCGAGCCATGTTTGGAGCGCATTTTCATCAGGAAAGGAAGCCCCTGAAGGCTCTTTGATAGAGTGTGAAAGAGGTGAAAATCTGAAGGTGATAAGGTGGGTGCAGAATGACTTCCTAACCCAACTTCTGTATAGCGTTCTTTCTCAGTCTAGCAGAATGCGGACGGGCATTATCATGTATAATGGAGCAGCATCACTTCACATGGTCTTCCTTGTCAATATTCTTGGACTGTGTCTGCAAGACATCTCGATTGTTGAGAACAAATATCAACATCATGGTTACGCCTCAGGGAAGCAATTCATAGTACACCACATTGTCACCGTTTCACCAGATGCGTAACTTTATTTTTTGTGAATATGCACACATCATTGTACGGGAAGTTGCTGCTTTGTTTGGGCTCAACCATTCCTTTCTTTTCCTCGTGTTAGCATAAAGACACCATTTCTGATCACCAGTAATGATACAGGACATGAATGGTCAGTGTTGTTCATAAGCCAATTGATGACAATCAAGCAGAGATGCACATATGGCTACTTGCTGATGTGGCACCTATAATACAATACTTGAATCTTCCCCTGTGCATGCAAATGTCACACAATGGTGTGACAAATCCTGAAGATCCTTCTAAATGTGGAGTCACTAATGTCAAAACAATCCTCCTTAAAACAAGAAAAACATTTTTTTCTGTGCTCTATCCAATGCCATTATCTCCATACATGGCACAAATGTTTCTGGCTGTCTCCCTCTATTGAACTCAGACAAAAGAATATGTTGAAAATGTTCCAATTTCTTCACTTGGCGGCACTCCACTGTCTAGTGTCCACAGCTCCACTCACTATCTCCAAATGACAATATGTAACTCAAACAGCAACAGTGGACTACAAATAAGAAATGGCAATCGATAAATAAAGCCACTGCACCCAGAATACGAATATGCAAAACAAAAACACTATGAACTTATGCCCCAAACTATCAGGCACGTGTGTGTGTGTGTGTGTGTGTGTGTGCACACTCTTGCTCAAAAACAGGAAACACACAAAAGCTAATTGTTTTATATGTATCTATCTGTGGCTGAATGATTCTTCTATTTGATGAGTTGTTATCTTTACTTGTAAATTATTCATCTGTTACTTCAGCAATGGAAGCACCAGGTAGGAATATCAACAATGTAGGGAAAGACAGATTGCTACTTACTGTAAAGAAGAAATGTTATGTTGCAGAAAGGCACAATTAATTGAGCTTGTCTGCAACTTAACGTGTCCTCTTTACGGTAAGTAGCAATCTGTCTTTTCCTACATTGTTCGTCTGTTACTTCTAAAATTTTAATATTTAGCTGTGAAAATAATACGGTCACAAGCCCAAGATTGGTCTTAACACAATATGCTTCATTAGGTGTGGTTCTTTAGCTTCTTGTATGTCCTGAAGTTATTCCAATCAAAGGATTATTTTATGTAGCCAGGTACAAAAGGATATACAATTAAAACTGTCTATAGTCATAGTGCTGCTTGAGTTTTTCATACACATAAGCCACAGTCAGAGACCAATGACATATTAAGCATCAGAAAATTTCTCAAGACTTCTTGGAATCAATGTACCAAATCATTGGATTTGGGGGTCCGATACATACCGACTTAGTCAACATGCCATCTATGGGAAATGCAACCATTCATCTATAACTTACTGACATGTGTCACATAGACACATGTAACAGCATTAAGACTAACTAATTTAACTAATTTTTGATTTACCACCCATTTTTTTAGTATTAAGTACATACACTCATCTGGATGGCTACAAGCTAATATCATATTACTACAGAATCAATAAGAAAAAAGGGGGAGTGACTAAATATACCAAAAATTGAGTTACATCCCAGACCCTTCACTTTAACAAATGTGTTGAACAGCTTTCTCATACACATGCTACAACTGTGGATAGGAAAATAAGCAAGCTTGTAATATTGGGAGTTTACGAGCAGGAAGTACCATATGCTTCATAAAGAAGCTAGAAACAATTTTAATAAGTTTATGTAAACTTAACCTGAGAGTCACTGTTTGTGGCATATATAATGTTGATTTTCTACCAGTTGGTACTGAATGAGGGCACCTACAGTAGTTGGACTTCCAGCTCTGGATTTGTCCACAGCAAAATTCCATATGATACTCGGTGGATATAGGGCAACAGCTGCTGACAATTTGTTTTAGCCCCCAATAACCTATACTAATTTAACTGTAAAACCAATAGTCAATGGTTTATCTTACCAGAATGGTCAAATGTTAACAATAAAAATTACTGACCATTTAGGTCCAAATCAGTGAAGTATATCTCAGAATCATAAGCAATGACTTGGTGACAGTATTTAGAGAGAAATTATGGGAAGAACACATAGGAGAAATTTATAAAGCAGATGCCATTAATGGAAAATTTAATTCTCTCTTAAAACTAATTTCTACAGCACTTTGGAATCTTGTTTCCCCCTAAAGCAAATAAGGACAAAATTGAACAGAGACATGTATAAGGGATGGATAACTCCTGGTGTAAAAGTGCCATGTGCTCGGGAGAGACAGTTCTACATAATTCAGAGAACAAACAGTAGTCAAGGCTTGAAACTCCATTACAACCAGTACTGCAAAATCCTCCAGCAAAACTATGTACTATACTCAAAAATAAAACATTCAAGAACAAGGCAAAACCTTTTTGGAAATTTATTATACCAGAAACAAAGTAAAACAGAGATGCAAATGAAACTGAACTCCCAGAAAATAGCTCTGGCAGAAATGGTGCACTTTCAAGTCACTGGCCACCAAATTCAATGATTACTTTCTAGCAGTGGCAACAAACACTGCACCTAATAATGAACAAGCAAATAAAACTGCATTATACTTACTTGTGCAGAAACTGTATGCACCACCAGCAGACATTTGTTTCAAAAATACACTGCCTGAGTAAAAAATGAAGTACCCTTAAGGGGATGAGAAAATGAAATGAAATTTTATGCGTTGAGAGGCTACGTGCCATTATTTCAGTGATGACAAAACCAAGTTAAAATTACAAAGAACTTCGCAGTATGAGCCCATTTATCAGTCAAGTGTTGCATCTTCTGTGGCCAGGGTGACTACACTGATTCCATTATGAAAGATGTCAAAAAGCCTTTGGATCTTGTCCTGAGGCAAACTGGTGCACAACTATTGTAACTGGTCCTTGATATCCCTGATACTGGCACTAACATGGAGTTAACGTCCAAGCTGGTGCTATACATATTCTATTTATAACAGATCTGGCAATCTTGGTGAACAAGAGAGCATCTCAACATCAAGTATACAGTTGATAGTCATGTACCGTGAGTGGACAACTGTTGTCCTGTTGAAAAATGGCACAATTATACTAGAAGATGAGAGGTAATATATCAGGACACTCGATGTTTGTTTCATACCAATGAGCTATCAGAGTTCCCTCCACCACTACCAGCTGTGACCTGAAATCACACCAATGGCTCCCCACGCCATAATGCCAGGAGTAACATGCCTCCAGTTCTCCAAAACACCGGAAGAAAGGGACCTTTCTCAGATCACCACCACACTCGTCAACGATGGTCATCCACTGTATTGCAGGACTGCAATTCATCACTGAACAGAATGAAACGTCATTCATCAGCAGTTCGTGCTTCTTGGTCATGGCAGCACTGCAGGTGCAGCTGTTAGTGCTGTGGTGTTAATGGCAGCCCACATGTGGGATGGCAATTCCCTAATCCAGCTGCTGCTAGTTTCCGATTAATGGTGTAGGGTGACACAAGATGGGAAAAGCTGATATGAAGGGAGTACAAAATAAAGTGATCCTCTATTGTGGTGGTCAGACATGGTTGACCAGAACCTTGATGATGAATATGCCTGCTCTCATGTTCTCACAGAGTCCAACATGGGGCCACTGTCACATCCAAAGATCCCACAAATTTGGATATTGCGCAATTCAACCAGCCACCTAAATGGGGACCACAATGAGGCTTCCTTCAAACGGTCAGATGCTGATGATGCTGTCACATACTAGTGCACAGCATCTCTATGTCCTTCCAGCGTTCATGAGTCAGCCAAGTGTCTCAAGGTACATTGATGAAGTTGTGAGGGCTCTCAGCTGTGGCCTAATGGCTACATTTTAACAGAGTTTTCTATTCTGAGAAAGGCCAGACACACTGGCCAAAACCAGTCAATAATAAAGTGCTTACTGCATCCTGGTTGCTGGCCTTGTTTCAAACATAGCATAAAGATGGACAATGACAATATGCGAAGCCATTTCACTGTCATTTGGATATGAAAGTACTAACCTTCTCATTTTATTCCATCATTTCCACTCATATCTTATATATTCTCTTTTTGAAATCAATAATGGAAATAGTGTGTCTGGTAGTTGTATCAGCTGGCCGCTTTGCATATGGGGCACTGTGCACACTGTGGTGCACCGTGCCAGGTGCGCAGTCATTATGTGTCTGCAGCTGTGGTCACTTGTCTTCGATTGGCTAGTGTGAGGAAAGAAGGCAACATGGCCCGGGTACCTCATGAGCCAAAATGACTCACTTATGGAATTGCATGGAGGCTCGATTGTGGTAACCTTACTGTTCAGTGCGCTCACTAACTGAACCGACTGGAAGAGCGAGCGAACGATACAGAATAGGGCTACTGGTAGCATTAAACATAAACAACATTAATGCACTGTGATGGCTGTTTACTTCAATTTCAACTCAAATTATTTACATATCCACCAATGGTGTACAACTTTCCAAAGTTAGATTGACATTCAACAATATTTTCTGGGGGCTTCCATTTTTTTGTCAACCAGCGAACAACCTCTAAGGAGATGGCGGAATTCATCACGTCATTAAAAAGTATTAATTCCACTGGCTAAGATGGTGTTTCCAGCAGAATATTGAAATCTTAGGCTGATTTGGTGTGATTATTCTTAACCTTCATTTGTACTCAATATATTTCCCGACAGACCTGGGTGATACTAAGTTAAGAGTGGAGTACTCTTCACTTACTAGTTCGCAGTGGTTACATATTTGTTTTATTTTCAGTCTGGGAGACGGTGATTTGATAATTCAAAAGTCTCTGGCTGTTAAATGTGTCTATGTGCCACATATCAATTGTCAGTAATTGTGTGGTTGCCTCTCCTAATTAAAATTCATTTAATCATTGAATAAATTATACACTTGTAAAATGACACTGTGATCAAAGCTGTCATTCAAGAAGATGGTTCATCTGCCAAAACAAAGAGAAGGTTTACAGGAAATGTAATTTGTTTTCCTTTATCAATGTCCCTTCCATTTTGTCTTTGTATGCTCCCCCCCCCCCCCCCCCCCAACCCTTGAGCAACAGCATAGGGTGATCTTTTCCTACTTTATTTCTCCAACAATTCTTTCTCTTTTGGCAGATGGAAGAGCCTCTGATTATAAAAGATAACATTTGTATTACCTACTTTTGATATCCACACCTGACTCTGTCCAGCAGCAACAATTTTTATCTGTCTTTGAAGTTCGGATGTACATTTTACAGGATCTTTCCTTTATACACTGGAAAACATTTCCATATGTTTAATATAAAATGTGAACACTAATTAAATATTAATTCATTGGCTCTGTAAATATTTAAATCTTAAACCATTTTAGACATGCTGAGTGAAAATAATACCTTCATCTTTAACAATGTCTTTGCATGCCTCAAGGAGTTTCTGTGCACCTTCTGCTGCCATACGTAGTTTGCCACGTCTACGGCGTGTCTGTAATCCTGTAAAGTTTGTTGTGCAATTTATGTTAAAGACAAACAGCTAAAACACTCTAAGTGGTCAATGAAATTCATTTAACATATTACAAATAAATGTTACTTACCTGTTCTATTTTCTTGATTTCCACGAATATTGTAACTTGGAAAAGATGTAAATATCAAAATGTGCAAAGAAGGATACCTTTCTTTGAAATAATGCATCCATGCTGCTACAACAGGAGCAGGACACAGATCAATTTTGTTCAGTACTAGTATCATACTTTTGTCAAGTTTCTGAACATGATGGTACAGTGATGGTGGGAACATTAATGCCTGTAATAAGAAGAAATATAGTAGCACAAATCTGTATAGTCAATTACAGGAATGTGATAAACCATAAGGTAACAAATCATTATCAAAAGTAAAGCAAAACTCACAGCATATCGGATATCCACAATTATCAGGATAATATCAGACATTTCAAGAACCCTCCATAGCTGTCTCCAGGTTTCCAAATTCAGTTCAAAATAGCTCAGCTCCTTCCTGTCATATTTCTTCTCAAGATCTGAGAGATATTCCTGAAATCATGAGTCCTTGTTACTGTTAGTACTGTTACAAGATTAAGTACAATAGAACTTCTCTATTTTTAAAAATTAGGACATGAAATTTACACCAGTTTTCATTGAAAAATAACAAGCAATTTGTAAATTAGAACAATTCACACCAGTACTCAACAGCCTGTAGGGGAGTGTTACGTGTATGCAGACATCTACCTCTACACCTACAGAGATACTCCACAAGCACCATATTACTACCAGTCATTTCCTTTCCTGTTCCATTTGCAGACAGAGTGAGGGAAAAATGACTGTCTCTATGCCTCTGTATGGGCCCTAATTTCTTGTATCTTATTGTCACGGTCCTTAAGTGCAATGTATGTTGGGTGGGTGGTAGCAGAATCATTTGAGTCAGCTTTAAAGGAGGTTCTCTAAATTTTCTCAATAATGTTTCTCCAAAAGAACTTCATCTTTCCTCCAGGGATTCCCACTTCGTTGTTCGGACCTACTGGAAACAAATATAGCAGCCTGCCTCTGAATTGCTTCAATGTCTTCCTTCAATCTGAGCAGGCATGGATACCAAACACTCGAGCAGTACTCAAGAACAGGTTGCACCAGCATCCTACATGCGGTCTCCTTTACAGGTGAACCACTCTTTCCTAAAATGATCTCAATGAACCGAAGTCAACATTTTCCTTCTATACCACAATTCTCACATGCTCGTTCCATTTCATACTCTTTTGCAATGTTACGCCCAATATTTAAACAACTTCACTGTGTCAAGCAGGACACTACTAATACTGTATCCATACATTACAGGTTTATTCTTCCTACTCATCCACATCAACTTACATTTTTCTGCATTTAGAGATAGCTCCCATTCATCACATCATACATAAAATAATATTATGTTTTTCCCAATTATTTTATCGTGTTTGCTCTGCTTTAGATTGTGATAATTGTCAACTGCTGGTCTACGCAGTAAGTTTTGATCATCTACACGACTTTCTATGTCTTATCCTTATTATGTGACTGAAATTCGGTTGATACTTCAATAAATAAACTTTGTAGAATTTATTTAGTTATTTTTATACTTAGAGGAAGTTGACTATTCAGCACTGACAGCTATGTGATGTAGCATCTGCATCTGCATTGCCTCAGCGATTTTCCAGTGGTCAAAACAGACTCCTAAAGAAGCCTTCGCCGCTGCCATGGAATCATGGCGTCAGCGTTGTGAAAAATGTGTACGTCTGCAGGGCGGTTACGTCAAGAAGTAACGTCAGTTTCATCGATTTCGGGTGAGTAGTTAATTAGAAAAAAAATTGGAGGCCTTAGAACTTGAATGCACCTCGTACTTTGCAATAGCAAGAATCAGAAGTCAAATATCTAATGCAAGGCACGTACATCGATCTTGTCCAAGAAACTTTCATATTGATAAGCTCAAGAAGCCCAGGTTTGCTCAAAGATTCTCTGACTCACTCAAGGAAGACCCGTCACACTTTCCTGACAGTGAGAGTATTGAGGAAATACGGAAAAAGGTAAAAGACACCCTTACAAAAACTGGTGGTTAAGGTCTAGGAACAGTAGATTACAATGGCTGGTTTGATGAAGAGTGAACACAAGTAACAAGAATTAAAAATGAAGCCTACAGGAGAATGCATGAAGTAAACCATACCCTAATAAAAAGAGAGAGCATGAAAGAATAGCTTTTTACTGGATGTTAAATTAGAGCTTGAAGGATTTTGAACCAAGGGTGAATTTATGTAGAAACACAGGTGGTTCAGTTTTGAGTAGTGATGAAGCAATATGTAGACTATAGCCTCCACCCTTTGATGAACTGATGAATGATGGTACAGTGAGACCAATTAATCTTACACTCTATAAACACAAATAACTCAGAAACAAAGGCACCAGTACCAACTGCTGGGGAAGTGGATGCAGCCATCAAGAATCTGAAGAACAATAAGGCACAAGGAATGCATCTAATACAATGAAAACTCATTAAAAATGCAAGGTAGGAGTTTGTTAAACATTTCCACAGGCTTGTTGTGAAGATCTGGGTGATGAAAGTATACCTGATGATTGGAGCATAGATATCATATACCCAATACACAAGAAAGGTGATAAAATGGTGTGCTGTAACTACAGCAGAATTTGCCTGTTACCTACAGCATATAAAATATTTTCCAATGTTCTTTTTAACACACTTACACACTACGTGGAACATGCTGTTGGTGACTATCAGTGTGGTTTTAATTTGGGAATATCTACTGTTGATGACATCTTCCTGCATTCTGTTTAGTGATGCCTTAGAAAAGGTTATAAGAGACGTGGGTGTCGTATTGGCCCCTTACTGTTAGAGGAGGGCCCACACAACCGACACACAAGATGGGTTGCCGACCCCCTTACAGGAGTGCACAGAGAAACATCGCCAGTGGACAGAAACAATAACATACTTTCAAAATACACATGGAACTACTTCGCCAGACAACATGTGACAGTGTTCCACCAATCGGAACTCATATAACTCTTGTAGCACTCTGCCGACCTGGCTTTATAAGCATGCCAAGACCGTCAGACTGGCAGTGTTTACCAACCACTAGGAACAGTTCTGGCCAGTACTTACACCAGCCCAGACTTTGTATTCATTCGCTGTAGCACTGTAGTAGCACATTGTATTTTGCACAGTACATTTTGGTCAGTATTTTCTTCCATTGTCTTGTTTCCTTATCTGGTTTGCCAACACAAGAGTGGTGGGTTTTTCTGTTCATTCTTGTGTTTAGACTTAGTATCTGCCAAGACAGCATTTTTCTTTGATTATAATAAAGTGTGTTCAAATTGACTGTTAGTTCTTTCCTGCCAACTGCAGGACACTACAGTGGGCATCAATCCTGTATAATCAGTTCAGGTCCTGGCATGTACGGATGATATTGATATAATTGCAAGAATGCCAAGAGCAATGAAAGAAGCCTTTACAAGTCTTGAATGGGCTGCTAGAAAGATAACCAACAGATAAATGAAGGAAAAACTAAGTGTATGCCTGTAACTAAGAAAAAATTATCCAAATGAGTCCTTACCCATAGAAATTTGTTCATGTTTTTGATGTGTATAGTTTCATTTACACTGGATCAGAAGTAAACGGCAAGAACAATGTCAGCTCTGAAGTGCTACCATGGCCTCAGAAAACATCTGAAATCCAAGTTGTTCTTTGTGAAAACTAATGTTATAATATATAAAGTTTTAGTAAGGCCAGTGTTTAACATGCAGTGCAGGGTGCAGAACATGGACATTAGCAAAATTTGATGAAAGGCAACTGGGTGTATTTGAAAGAAAGATCTTGAGACAAATTCTTGGGCCAGTGGAAGAAAATGGTGTCTGGAGGAGGAGACTCAACTATACATTATATAATCTGTGTACTGAACCAGACTTTGTCCGCCACATTAAGATTAAAAGGCTGGAATGGGCAAGACATGTACTGACAGCAAACCACAGAATGATTACATGAAAATATTCAGTGCAGTTCCTGAAGGAAGGTCAAAGCTAAGATAGGAGGAAGATATGAAAGAGGTCATAAGGAAAATTGGAGGAGTTAGGCACTAAACAGGGAAGAATGGAATAATCTTCTACAGAAGGTCAAGGCTCACAGATGGCTATTGTGCCAATGATGAAAATGATGATGATGATGATCACTTTCTAATCAGTGAGCTATTCCATAAGATATTATTAAGTGGAAATGTGAAAAAAAAGTCAGGAGCTCGATTCATCTGTTTCCGAGACTAGCAATAATACAAAGACCAAAAGCAGCTGTACTTAACTACTGAATAGACACAACAGGCACGTTTCCTCTCAGAATACGTCAATGAGGAGATGTGAATGAAAAAAATGGGGTCTGACTGAAAGCTTTCACAAATTCAGACGTTTCATCAGAAAATTATCTTTTCAGCTTGTAGGGCAGGTACAAATGTCAATGACAGATTTATTAACCATGAAGTTATAAAGCCCTGGGGTTCATGCTTGTCCTGTTGTCCAAAAGTCACTGACAACGTAAGAATGTCTGCTTGACATCACTTACAGCTACACAAGCGAAGCCTCATTTGTCTGTGGAAAAGCACATGAAAGTTTAAAAGTTATGGATCACAGTAAATGCTAATGTACTCAGTTCAGTGTGACTAAAATGGAGAAATTTTTCCATTCTGGCATTTACAGGCCACATGAAAAGGGGTTACACTACGAGTGCTCATAATCAAAACCATACATAATCAAAATCTGAATCAGTATATATTTACACAGATATTACTATCTCGTAAAATACTTTATGTAGGTTATTACATTGAAATATCTGTGTTCTCGTGCTTCCAGTTCTTCACGGGACATATCAAAGTTCCATGGTGGTCTCTTAGGAAAATCTAAATCTGGTGGAAAGTAAGTGTTACCATCTATTTCCAATGAAGTTTCAGGAAGAGATAATAGAGCATGACGTGCAGCTTCCTTCCTCTCACGAATTTCAGCTTCAGTTTCACGATGGAATTGCAGTGCATACCTAGGACAGAAAAAAAAAATATATATATATATATATATATATATATATATATATATATATATATATATATATATATGTGGCATAAACTATGAATGTAAATATTTAAGGCTATAAAAGAAGATTATTTACATATAACCATCATTGCTGAGAGACATGCTGTGACATCAACACACTTATACTGAACCTCAACTTTTTTGCTTAGGGGAGTTTAAACAGACATTTAAAAATAGAGAGACAAGTGACACTCTTTTACACTTTTTGGTGACATTTCTACACAGAACTAATAATAAGGGCACTTCAGATAGCATATCAAAGTAGGACAGACTGTTAAAGAGATACCTCAGCTTTACTGGACAGATTAAAGAAACCATAAGGAACCAATGAGAGAAATATTTCCCTAGGATTTGAACTGTACTTACTTCTCAAGTATCTTACCACTTAACTGGTTTGAAGTTTGAAGCTGTTTAGGTGGAGGGAACAATAAACATTTCACATTAACTTATAGGTGCAGCAATGTAGCTACTTTACACGAACTTTATGATTATTTTTATTTTGCATAACCAAATTTATACTTACAATGGCCTGCTACTACCTAGAGTCTGCAAATTTGACACCTACAATAAGAAGACAACTTACAACAATGCATGCATTTTCTGTTGAGTGATCAGCCCCCTATTTGTCGATTTCAAATTTCAGTTTCAGCTTTTGTTACGTCTTATGCTTTCATGGATACCTGGCTTGAATATTAAGCATACATAAAGTAAATGCACTGCAAAGGCAGTACATGCTCCTTTCACATTGTTCCTCTCTCAATGGTAGTCTAGGTGTGAGACGCAGCTTGCTCCCTCTTTTCCTCACACTACACTCTAACTTGGCTTACAAGATCCTTTTTTCCATGTAGAACATTCCTTCCCAATCAGTATAACATATTTCTGTTCTGACACTGAGTCTCAGCAGCACAACCGAACTCTGCAACTTTAACAGCAGACTTTTGGCCATTCACAGCGAACCAAGCCTTGGCAAATCTAGCATCAAGTTATCAGAGCAGCATTGTTCTTGAAACCCGACATCCTGCAACCATGCTTTTCCCTCATAATGTTAAATTAATGTAATTCAGTTAAATCTATGGTATTTTTCCAGATGGGGCCAGATCAACAGATACTGTATATGATGACCAAAAACATTTCGGACAGGACACTTTCTATCAGATATTTCAAAATTACATAAATACCTACACTCTACAATGCCAGCAAAATGTCTTTTCTTACATCACACTTTACATGCAATTGATGAGTATGAGCAGATGACATATTCGCAAAATCATTCACACTCACATACTCTAAATGTTTCAATAGCTAGAGTTCTGCACCTAGCTTACAGCTGATATGAGAACAGCCACCTGAGTTATGCCCACATGAAAAAAGCTTTGTACTGACCAAAAATGATGGCACTGGGGTTATATTACTGGTCATATAGTTTGGAAAAACCATGGTAAAAACCCATCCAGATTTAATTTTTCTGTAACATTTTTAATTCCTTCCAGTGAATACAGGTGTGGTTCATTTAAGTAAGACATAGCCAATTTCATTTCTCATCTTTACCGAATAAGTAAATAAATGTATAAGAAAACACATGTGCAATAAGATGATCATGTGTTGATTTGGGCACGTAACAGCCATGTCGTACATGCATAACATTAAGTACATGGAGGAATGAAGAAACATGTTTAAGTGTTCATGGTGCCATGGATTCAGAGACCCCTGTGTTTGCAGTCAGATATTTCTTTAATGATGAAGAATCCACAGTGAGTATCGAACATCGCTTCAGACAACTTTTGTTCTTGTACAACACTCAGCAGTATTCAATGTACAACAATGAGCAGTATTCAATCACAACACTCAACTAGGATTGAATGACATGTTCCCAATGACAGCAAACATTATTAAAGTGAAATCACACAGCTACCTTAAAACATACAGATGCACAGAAAAATGGAGGCAGTGTAGGGGCAAGTCCACAATATTCTCTGCACCACTATGCAGCAACACTCTCAATGTTAAATTGGTCCTTAAGGTTCAAATTTCACATTAAATTGAACTTTCATATTTGTAAGTAGTGCTTTTGTTAAAGCTGAATGTCAGGGACTTTACAAAACACAGATTGTTCCACCAGAAACGGCTTACCATTGGGACAAAAGATGATAATTCTACAGTAGTGATGTGTGGAAAAGCATGTTAATGCTGTAGCTAACTGAGAGAGTCTTAGGTAATGAGAGACAGATAACCAACAATCACTGCACAACAGCTTTGTGCTCACTGTATGTTGCAGTGTGTTTACATCACTAATCTGAATTTATTTTAATGAGGTGGTTACTATTTTAGTTACATATCATCTGCTACTTAAAAACCAGCTGTTGAATTATGGCTTTATCTTTCAACTATAACTTGGAGCAGTCGCCTCCAAAACTGTAGTAACAATTCTGGCTACAATACAAAGGCATGGGTGTCATAGCCCACTACTTATTACATTTTAAAAGCAGTAGATAATTACAAATACAGCTCCATATGTCATACAAAATTATCAAATACCTTTTGTTTGTCTGCACAAATTCTTATTTTTGTAGTGAGTCCTATATCTGCCAGTGATCATATATAACTTTATTTCATTGTACAATTTTATTCCTTCTCTTCACTTTGTTATTCTGTATTCCTCCACATCTCACATTCTTGTCACATTCCTCCATACTTTTAGTTTTATTTCTATATCCCTCTTCAATTTTATTTATCTAATATTTCACAATGTAATCTTGTTCTAAGATCTGCTACAAGATGTGACCCAGCAGTGAGCATCAAACCAAATTAGTTGTAATATATAATAAAAATGACAACATCCAACAATACATGGAAAAGAAAGGATGAATTATCTGAGGATAAAATTCACACTGATGCAGTCTTTTAGAAATGTGAAATATATGCCTCTCAAGGTTGTTACCACATTTCCAGATTAATGCAGTAATGAAACTAATTCACCAAACTACAACACTGACAGTAACAATCAAAAACTTAGTGTGGAGAATACTTTTGCTGCTTGGCATTTAAGTCATACCACACACACTCAGCATATGACTAAGGCATCAACATTTTGAAAAAGTTAATTAAATAGTTCCCAGTTTTCATTATGGCCAAGTCATGAAGCTTTACACAATCAATATGAGATAAGCTAGATGGGTAGAAATTTATTCAGGGCAGAGACAGCTGATGCAGCCACAGTGTACATTGTTACACCCACACTGTTAACATAAATAATATCATATGATCGATAACCAAATGAACACTGCAATAAATTACCTATTTGCATTTCCTCGGCCTTTCTGGCTTGATGGCTGCTTGTTTATTGTGTTTATACCAGATGTTTCACCCTCAGAGTCACCTCTGACAACAAAATTTGTAACACCTCCTAGATTAAAGAAAGAAAAATTTGGCATAGCATTTGGTTAAAATCAACTACTGTACAGCACTTTTATTTGTACAATGGCATCCATAAAAAGTAAAATTTCAGTTTTCAACAACACAGTAAATCTACAGGGTAAATTCTCTTATACAATTACAGAAAATATTTCTGATGTCAGACTCCAAGTGCAGTACACTGGCAATGTCCAAGTTAAATACCAGCTGTTGTGAAAATTGACTTGAACAACAAACATTTCTACGTCACAGTGGACCCAGTCTTATTACTAAATGCAACAGAAGCTTTCAATTATTTTCACAGTCTATTTCTTCAGATTCTTGTATTTTATAGTACTTGCAACGTAATTGAAAAGTCTTTTGACCAGGTGGTTATAAACAAAACGTAGCTATTCATGGAGGTCCAGTGTGGACTTTAATTATTGTATTGCAGCAAAATTTAGTAGATATCCTAATGTGTTAATGTGGTTACACTGGAAAAAAACTAGTTCAAATTTTGGTCACCAGGTGCAAATGTGAAGATGTACACTGTTTCTATGATGGTATGACAGCCATAAAGTCATCTGACATGCCATAATGTGAGTGAATACCATGGATATTGAGAAGAGAGACCGTGCGCTGTTAGTAAAACTGTTTTATGTGAACACCAGCAATTACAGTGCTGTACTGACAGATTATCACCAACTGAAATGTCTAAGGAGAGGCCTGACATCATTAAATGCTGTAAAGAAGATAATAATGAAATTAAAAAATATGGGTGAGCTTTGTGTGGTGCCTGGAAGAGGAACGTGTCCTATCCTGGCGGAAGTTAATGAGGTTGCTACTGCTGAAAGTGACCATACAGCATGTGCCCCAGTTACTGCTAGTGCTCATGCAGTGTCCAAGAACTGTCCATCTCATGGTCAACAGTGTGGAAATTTTTGTGGTCTATTTTACAGTGGTTCCCATACAAAATCCAGACAGTGAGGCAACTGAACCTGATGATCTGCAACAACTTTCTAAAGTTGCTCTTAAATTTCTGGCATGGATGGAAACTGCCGGGCAATATTCTATGTAGTGACGAGGTACATTTTACACTACAGTGTGGAGTGAGCACACAGAACTGCTGAATTTGGTGTACTGTTAAACCAAGTGTTATGCACAAATTACCATTGCACTCACTGTATGAGAATGTGGTGTATGGATTCACAAGCACCTTTATTCTGGGTCAATTCTTCTTTGAAGAGAATACACACAGAGGGGCACTGATGTGTATCGTAATGTCTGCATGTTATCGAGATCACCTTGTACAGCATGTGATACCTGACCTGGAAGAGCACGGTTGATGGAAACCCCTGTTTTCATGCAACATGGGCAACAGCTCATGTCACTCATTCAGTGAAAGATCTGATTAACGCAATAGTCCACGAATGTGTTATCTCCAGAAGTTTTCAGATGTATAGCTTGCAAGATCACCTGATCTGAATCCATGTGACTTTTGGCTCTGGTGGTTCTCAAAGAATGTTTACCATGGGCACATTTTGTGTCTACCTGATACGAAGGCCCAGTATACAGCAACACATTGCTCAGATTCCACTGGAACTGCTACGAGTAACTGTTGATCATGTCATTTTATGGATGCAGCATCTTTTTTACGTCTCTGGTGCTCATTTCGAACAAACTGAGCAAACAGTGGTTAATAATAAGATCAACATTGCGCCTTCCTCAATTGTTTGACCTATCTGCCCACATCCCATTCCTAATTAATTACGTATAGAAATATTTCCATACGTCTTTCTTTCATTCACAGTCCCACATTTGCACCTGGGGGCCAAAACTGGAACTATTTTTTTTCCAGCGTACATTAGTTTTACATTAACACACTAGAAAATCTACTAAGTTTCACAGCCATATGAAAATTACAGCCCACACTGGACATCTCTGAGTAGCTGCCCTTTAGTTATAACCAGCTGGTACTAGCACTGCAATGGACCTCCACAAGACTTTCTTCATGTTATTAATTAACAACTCAAGAAGACTAGAAATGGGGAACTATACATTAAGGAAAAGTAACCACTCATCGAACTTGACTGGTGTGTGGCACATACAGACGCGCAACAGAAAATAATATTCACACTAGCTTCTGAGTTCTTGCTCTTCCTCCAGCCAAAGTTCACTTGTTCACTCACACAACCACACAGACTCCCAAGCGCACAATTTCATATTTCTGTACATTTAAAGTGAGTTGCCAATCTTGGCACCACTTTAAACCCTTATCGAGATTTGATTGGATATTTGTGCAGATCTTTTCCCCAGAAGGTACTTCATTATGAACAAAGCACTATCTGTAAAATGTCTGAGATTACAATTAACATTGCCTGCCAGATCATTAATGAGCAAAATGAACAGTAAGGGTCATAACACACACATGAATTCACGTCAATGTCTGTTGATGATTCTCCCTACAAGATAACATATTGCAACTTTTGTACCAAGAAATGATATTTGTTCTTCCATATGGTCCTACTTCATTAATAAATGTCGATATGGTATTGAGACAAAAGTTTTTTGGGAGACAAGAAATAACTTATTGTATCTACCTGTTTGCCTTTCAGGGTTCCACATGAGAAGTGAATAAGTTCTCTTTTGTATGCCTTATGTTTTCAGAATCCACTCTGCTTGGCAGAGAGCAGGTCACTGTGAGTTATTGCTTTATCCTTTAGCTCCAATTACATCTGAAATCTGAAGCAGATGGACACCAATGAGACTGGATGGTATTATTTTGGATCACTTTTGCTGCTCTTCTTGTAGGCATGTGTAACCACCACTCTCCTTCAACCCCCAGAGACATATTTCTTTTCAAGGAACCTATGGTACATAATGGGCAAGAGTGAGGGTATCAGCTGCAAATTCTGTACAGAATCTGACAATTATTGTAACAGGCCCTAGAGTCTTTGTAAATTTCAGCTGTTTCTCAATGCAACTAACATCTATGTAATTTCTCTCTGTGCTGGTACAAGAATTAAAAGAGGACATTACTCTTGGATCTTCCTTTGGAATGAAAATTTTAAAAATGGAGTTTAGCATTTCTGCATTTGCTTTACTAGTTCCCATTTCAATTTCTGTTTATCCATGAGTACCTAGATATTAATTTATGTGCCACTGATAACCTTAACATGTGACCTCAAGTTCTTTTGACAGTGAAATGCATTTAATTCAGCATCTCTCTAGGTATAGCCATGTGCTGTTTCACCTTGTCAATGTTTCTTTATAGAGACTGAGTACCATGGAGGGTCTGTACCATTATCATGTACTGATCTGTTTGGCTACATAACCATCCAGCACTTAGTCAACTGTTCTTCTTCCTTGAGCCACAATTCCTGCACATACTCCTGTAACAAGCTAAACGTTCCAAATTCTGGGTCGACAGAAGCGTCCGATCCCACGTGTCGGCTTTGACCCGTGACGTAAGGGTGTTGTGTGTGACGTCATGACGGCGCGGAGTTTGGTTTGAGTGTGGCTGTCTCCAGTTCTGTTTTATCTTATTTTATTTACTTTTCTGATCTGTTCGTTCTATCTCGTGAGATTTTTTTTTTTTTTTTTTAAATTTAAAAACACTTATTACTTATTTTAATTGTCTGTTTCCTCCAATTTCTGTTTTAGTTTATTATATTTATCTTTCTGATCTGTTCGTTCTATCCTGTAAGATTTTTTTTTTTTTAAAAGACAAAAAACACTAATCGGCTACTGAAGCATCTTTATCTTCTATGGGTTGCAGGGGTTACGACCCCTGGAGAGGTGGGTGGGTATTCACGCATGGCTGTCTCCACTTACACGTTGTAGCTACGCAAGGCATCTAAATTTATTTATATTTAGTTTGCCCCCCACCCAAAACACCCCATTTCCCGCGCTTGTCCTGTTAGTGTCATTAGGCTTCTTGTGGAAAGTGTGTGTGTTTGTTTTTGTTTCCGCCATATTTGTGACGTCATGGGTCAAAGCAGACGGGCGGGATCAGACGCTTCCGTATTTCCCAAATTCCTCATTGAGATAAGACTCTATTCCTTCTTTATAAAATTTATTGAACATGTATATTTTTATATTTGCTTTTTTCGACCTTTGTAATTTGGTGATCATTGTTGCTACAACTGCAGCACGATCACCGAAGCCAAGTTCAACTTCAAAGAATTTTAGTCTATTTGTTGATTGGTTAATTTTTATTTTGTCCCATTTGATTACATTATGTAAAGAGCGTGCACTTTTAATATAGGAGAGGGCAATGTAATCTAATATCTTAAAATATTTACCTGACTTATTACAATATAAAATGATGTACTAAAAGTTATTTGCATAGAACCTACTACAACATTTTCATCTGATTACAGTATACATATGCAAGTAATAAAAGCAGTTCCCATTCTTTACACTTATACTCCTCTACACTATATGATTCTTTTTTCCATTACATAATTCGGAAATACGGAAGCGTCCGATCCCGCCTGTCTGCTTTGACCCATGACGTCACAAATATGGCGGAAACAAAAACAAACACACACACTTTCCACAAAAAGCCTAATGACACTAACGGGACAAGCGCGGGAAATGGGGTGTTTTGGGTGGGGGGGCAAACTAAGTATAAACAAATTTAGACGCCTTGCGTAGCTACAACGTGTAAGTGAAGACAGCCATGCATGAATACCCACCCACATCCCCAGGGGTCGTAACCCCAGCAACCCATAGAAGATAAAGATGCTTCAGTAGCTGATTAGTGTGTTTTGTCTTTTTTTTAAAAAAAAAAAATCTCACAGGATAGAACGAACAGATCAGAAAGATAAATATAATAAACTAATACAGAAATTGGAGGAAATAGATAATTAAAATAAGTAATAAGCGTTTTTAAATAAAAAAAAAAAGTCTCACGAGATAGAACGAACAGATCAGAAAAGTAAATAAAATAAGATAAAACTGAACTGGAGACAGCTACACTCAAACCAAACTCCGCGCCGTCATGACGTCACACACGACAACACCCTTACGTCACGGGTCAAAGCCGACGCGTGGGATCGGACGCTTCTGTTGACCCCATAATTCCTTAGGCCTACAAGTTTCTGAAATGTCTTTTCACTCGTACTGTCCTGTAGACTCTTCAGAAGATGCATTACTGATTGGATGGTATCAAGGACCTTTTCCTGCAGCTCTAAGTTTTGTGTGGTATGCTTCTCAGCTGACCTTTATTTCTTGCGTCATAAGAATGCCATCTTTTTCCAGCAATGTATTGTGTTTGATTACTGAAATCATTGTTCTGTATATGTACATCTATGGAAAAGTCAATATATTTTTAAATTGTGGGAGGCAGTTCTACACGAGTATATTTTTTGATTCAAAATGGTTCTAATGGCCTCTTTTTGTAATACAAAAATTATTTTTGTACTACTGCTGCTGCTGCTCATGTTTCCCAAGCAATAATTCCATACTGGAAGTATAGATCAAATAGAGCATGGTACACTGCTGTACATAGAAGTTCTTTGTCAGTATAATGTGCTAGATGTGACATAATAAACATTACTGTGATTAATTTACAACAGACACTGTTTACATGTTGTGTCCACTGGAACTTATTGTCAACAATAATTTCCAAAAAGTTTATAGAAATAACTTCGTCCAGTTTTGTTCCATCTATGACTATATCTATGTGGTCTTCCTTTTCTCTATTTGTGAACACCATGCACACTGTTTATTTGCTTATAATTACGTCAGTCGGTATGAGCAACTGTAATGTTTTGTTTGTTCACATAAATGCGCTTATTTCCACAGAATCTACTGCAGTCAGTAACGTCGTGTTTTCAGCATACGAGGTGTAGCAGCAGACACTTACAAGCGACACACCATTTTCGACTATTACATAAAAGGCGCAACATACATACAAGTGAAAAACAAACATGAAACTAACAGCTCCTGCAACTCCTTTTAGACAAACATGTACACCTTTTCTCCCTCCCTCTAGAAAAAAAACTTCAGCAGTCTTGTTTCTCGTTTTTTACAGTCGGCAAACTACATTGCTCAAAGTATTTACCCGAAACTTTGGCAACAAAACTCTCTACAAGCGCACGCATGCTTGTGTGAGACAAGATTGTCCCTAATTATTGGTGGCCCGAAGTAAACTATCAACATTTCATACGTTGTTAAATGACTGCGAACACAACACGAGGAAAGAGCAAACACACGGTCTGAGAGCATAAAAACTGTATCACCAGGCTTGCAATCAGAATTAAAGTAGATTAAAAAGTCATTAGGACAGCCAGCGTACAAAACTGTGACAGTTATATGTATTCTCATTGAGTCTTTTCTTTAGTGAATTAAATAAGTTATCCATTTTTTCTTATAATAATAAATAGCATTGTTTTCAAACACATATAATGTCATTATGACATTAGATGACTACAAAATACTGACTTTATGAATATGGCAACACACCTTTCATCTTCCTCTTGTTCTGCAGCTGCATTTTCTTGGCTTTCGCGCTAAAAGGAACCTTCCTCCTTCCTTGCGGCATGTTATTTTTTTTAAATTATTTTTGCAAACGCAAAGTGTAAACAATCAACACCACCACGCGCGACTCACAATACACCACAGATAACACACACGTCAATACTCTATCATACAACAGAGGCACCTCGTGACTTGAAATAATATCAATGTTTCTCTGTTGACAGTCTTAAAAGTAGACTTTGGTTTGCTTAAATTACAGTTTCACACACATTCAAGGGGGATGCAGTACTTTCGTTCTCCAGCTTAGCTTGCAATAACCCTTGCGGCCTCTGCGGCAAAGTTGAACAAAAACAATTACGCTGAATAGTGCCGTATGAATTTAATTAACTACAGTTTGTAGATATTGCGTCGCGTTCTTCTAAGAACGGCTGTTGGAGACTGTTTCTCAGTCTTCCATAGAAATGAGTTATACAAAATAAAATATAAAATATGTTCATGCGCAGACCCAGTAGTCATCATCATCCTTATACAAAACCTATGTACGTCTCGCCTTTATCTTTTTGCTCGAAATATTGTTTTGAGTATCAGCTACAGCAAGTGATTGATTTTTTTTTCAGTTCATTTTTATTTTACGTCAGCGTTATTGCAACTGGCAGTTAGAACTTAATTTCCTCTTGTTCACTTCCCAGTGTAACAAAAAAACCCATACGTGTGATTCCTGAAGCTTTCACGGGGTACTGAATGTTCGACGAGGTTTCGGAATTGCAACCGGATCATGTTGAGTTCTTGCCACGATATTTCGGCTGGAAATCGTCCAGCCATCTTCAGGTGAGTTCCGTCATTGGAGACTGCAAGTTTGCTTTTTTTTTAAAAAAAAAAAAACTTTCTGTCTCCAGTGATGGACACTCACCAGAATGGACGATTTCCAGCCAAATATCGTGGCAAGAAGTCAACATGATCCAGCTGCAATCCCGAAACCTCATCGAACAAACCTGTATGTGCTTGTTTGTACTGATTACAGGATGACTTACTCTTAAAAATAATTACATGTTTTTCCGTTTCCAGAAGCAATCCCAATGGAATAAAATCAAACACTTAATAGTTGCCAGGTGACTAGTTCAAACGAATTGTTGCTGTAACAGTATAACAGAATAGGACATCTTAGTAACATATTGATTTTTTATATTTAGATTTATGTATTATCTGACTTTAAACATTAAAAAATGTAATCGATGTCGTGTTTTGTGCACCTACATACACACTTACAAATATGATTTCATAAATAACAAACACCATGAAACTTATATTTCAGATAATTGTTGTTTACAACAGCACAAAACTGTCCATCATACTGAACATGATACACTAACGCTCATAAATTATGGATAATGCTGATATATGGTGAAACAACGCTCTAGTGGGCGGTTTGCGGGTTCAAATCACCTCGGGGTATGACCATGCGGTGCATTTGATCTGCGGTCGTCGCACGATAGCGCTGGTAGCAGTCCACATACACAGAGGTGTGTTGGTCCATGTCAAAATACAGTGCAGCGAGTAAGTGTGCAGACGTTTTCAGACGTGCTAATGTTGACTGTGTGTTGAAAATGGCTCAAAGAACACATATTGATGACGTTATGAGAGGTAGAATACGAAGGCGATTGGAGACTGCTCAAACACAGCAGGTCGTAGCACAGGCCCTCTGTGTGTCACAAAGATCTCAAGATTATGGCAACGATTCCAGCAGACAGGAAACGTGTCGACGTGCTACAGTACGGGACGTCCACTGTGTACAACACCACAAGAAGACCGATATCTCACCATCAGTGCCCACAGATGGCCACGGAGTACTGGGGACCTTACCGCAGTCACTGGAACAGTTGTCTCCAGACACACAGTCTACAGACGACTGAACAGACATGGTTTAGTCACCTGGAGACCTGCAAGGTGCATTCCACTGACCCCTGGTCACAGGTGAGCCCGTAAAGCCTGGTGTCAAGAACACAGTACATGGTCATTGGAACAGTGGTCCTAGGTTATGTTCACAGACGAGTCCAGGTATAGTCTGAACAGTGATTCTTGCCGGGTTTTCATCTGGCGTGAACCAGGAACAAGATAATAACCCCTTAATGCCCTTGAAAGGGACTTGTATGGAGGTCATGGTTTAATGATGTGAGGTGGGATTATGATTGGTGCACATACAGTCCTGCATGTCTTTGACAGAGGAAATGTAAGAGGTCAGGTGTACTGGGACGTCATTTTGCACCAGTATGTCTGCCTTTTCAGGGGTGCAGTGCATCCCACCTTCCTCCTGATGGATGATAGCGCACAGCCCCACTGAGCTGCCATCGTGGAGGAGTACCTTGAAACAGAAGATATTAGGCGAATGGAGTGACCTGCCTGTTCTCCAGGCCTGAACCCCGTCGAGCACGTCTGGGATGCTCTCAGTTAATGTATTGCTGCACATCTTCAAACCCCTAGGACACTTCAGAAGCTCCGACAGGCACTAGCAACTGCTCGACCACCTGATCCAGAGTATGCCAACACGTTGTGTAGCCTGTGTACGTGTGCATGGTGTTCATATCCCGTATTGATGTTGGGATACGTGCACTGGAAACAGTGGCGTTTTGTAACATATGTGTTTTGGGATGGTTTTCTCAACTCATCAACAATACTGTGGACTTACAGGTCTGTATTGTGTGTGTTCCCTATGTGTCTATGCTGTCAGCGACAGTTTTGTGCAGTGCCACGTTGTGTGGCACCACATTCTGCAATTATCCTTAATTTATAAGCATGAATGTTTATTCAGTATATTCACATACATAAGTTTAATTTAAATGAAACTATATTAGCACTTAGGACTATCTTCAGGGCAACTTTTGAATCCTATTGTATAAAATGCTTTTTCTCCAAGCCATCTCTGTGTGGTGTTTTTAAACATGCTCAGTGACACATTGTTTGTCTATAGTGGCAATACATTAAATGCTTTTACCACCATGTGCCTGTAACTATTTTGAGTTTTCTTAAGTCTAGTAACTGTGATGTCAATCTGCTGTTTTGGGCTTTCGGATTGTCATAGCTTGTGCCTCTGTTGGTTTTCTTTTGTATATCTAATGACAACTCTGTATAAAGACGGATGCAACTGTTGATATTTGTAGTTTCTGGAACATGGTCTACAAAACACTATTTCTGACTCCACACATTTATCTGATTGCCTTCTTTTACCAAATCAGGGCTTTTTTGCTCCAGGGGAATTGCTCACAACAAAATGGCATATGTCAATTAGATGTGGAAAATTGCTTAGTATGCTCTGAGCAATAACTTACCACTAGTACAAGACCTTACTTTACCTAACAAATATGTCACATGTGCAATCCTAGTACAGATATAATTAGTATGATTTTTCTTTCTTAATTCTGAGTCAAAATGGGTCCCAAGTAGTTTAGCCGAAGCACAGTCGTTGCTATCAGCTTCAGTACAAAAACCAAAGACCGTATTTACGATTTTTTCATGATTAATAAGCAACTCACTGATTTGGAACCACATCCAAGATGACGGCTTTTGGTGGGAAAGTGCCATACCCCCCTCCCTTCCTCCAGAAAAATGGCGGGAAGTTCAAACTCCAATAGGATAGGGCATCACACCACAGTTATCTCTACTAACCTAAGAAAATCGCGAAAAGATAGGTCACTTGGACTACCCCCACTAACCTAAGTCACCTGACCGCCACCTCCTCCTAGGAACTGGGGCCAAGTTTGAATTTTGGTGGTAAAGAAAGGACAATTTGCATATCTCTACTAAGCTAAGAAAATGCCGCGAAAGAAAGGACACTTGGACTAACCTCAGTCACCTGTCCGCCACCTCCTCCTAGGGATTCGTGGCGAAAGGACTCAGCCTGCACTGGGTTGCTGGAGAGAGGAAGGAATGTACTCTATTTATTTTGGAACAATGTATTTAGGGATGGGGTACATTTATCACAGAGATACAGAACACACGCTCTGACATACCACACAGCATACTGACCTGCAAACTACTCCTAAATAACTCATGTATAATGCTCTACACACATGTTTGCTAATTGTAAACTGTCAAAATAACGCGATGCACAGCCTAGAGACCTGCAAACCACTCGTAAACAATGCTCTACATCTACACCCAGAGAGCCAAACAACTCGTAAATTGTCAAAATAATAATCCATCTAAAGGACTCACCAAATATGCTTGCTAATCATCAACTGTCAAAATCAACACCAGTCTCTATTTAAACAATTAGAGACAGCACCACCATCCAGTGTGCTGGCCAGGAGATCCGCACTCCAACTGACCTAGTACACACCAGAGGGTACTGTCATCCCTTCTGTGACGAAATCCAAGATGCTGGTCTGGAGGGTGAAAATGGCGTGAAAAATCACTCAGCCTGCGCAGGGCTGCTGGGGAGAGTAAGGAAGCAGTGTACTCTATTTATTTTAGAACATTTTATATAGGGATGGAGTATATTTATCACAATGACACAAAACACTCGCCCTGATGTGCTTGGGGTCACAATACACAGTCTGCAGACCTGTAAACTACTTCTAAATAATGCTCTCCAGACACACAAACAACTCCTAATTTACCAAAATAATTTCAGCACAGACATGCAAACTCTTCCTAAATAATGCAATGCACTGATGTTCAGACACGAAATCAACTTGTAAACTGCCCAAATAACGCATAGCACAGCCTACACAACCACTCGCAAAATATTTGAACAGACACACAATCAACACGTGCAAGCACGTTCCGCCACCCCCTGTCCACCGGATTGCACAGGAGCTTAGCGGCAGCCCCCCCCCCCCCCACCCAGTGATGCGGCTGTCAGCTGTCAAACTACACACAGGTGCCCTCAAGCATGAGGTGGCGACATCCCTTTCATACTTGACACCTGAGAAATTCCTCTCGAAATACATGTTCACCTAGACACCATTGCTGACACGACTGTATGGGGGAGCAGACGCTCCAGGGGGTAGTGCATGCACTGTCACAACTGCGAGCCGCTGCCGGACGCAGGTGAAAGCTACCTCTATTTTCAGGTATACAGTCAGCGTTATACTGACGTCACAGAACACCAAGGCACACTCACACAGCTCCCATATGCGACACGCCTCTGGTCAGCATGCGTCTTTACCATTGATGACAGTGTAGTACAGGGTGCATTGTTCCTAGTGCGACATGAGAGAAGCATCTAACCGTACTTAACTCTCCAGTGTGACTGATACAACACTGTGCGTAGCTACATACCCTCGCAAGTGCATCTAGCAACATTCCCACTGCTATACTGAAGCCAAATGGCTATCTAAAATAATAACCAAGTCAACCTTACGGAAATTGTACAGAAATAGTTAACGCTCTCTTTCTTGATGTCTCAGCTTCTATACAAAATTCTTGCTCTGACAGAACCTGTTTACGAAAATAGCGTAGAATAACGTCGAATGCAGTCTTCCTCGTGGACCTAACATGGTACCCAGTCAATCGTGTATTACCATTCCTTCTTTCAACACACACAAACGTTCCCACCGCTATGTAGAGGCTCCAATATCCCATCACAAAGGATGTGAATGAATCGAGCATTATGATTGGCTCTTATCGAATTCACCTGATGAATTACTGATGCTGCCGGTATTGAAGCACCATCCACCTTTTCTTTCTTTCTTCAGATGGGACTTGCAGCACTAAAATTATTTTGCACAGATCGTTAAATTGCTTTGACAGTTAAACATGCAAAGTTGTCTACAGATCATCGAATACATATGAGACTCACAAGAATATTGGAAACCAGGAACATATTTACCATTGTAACTACAATTAAATATTACGATTGCTGCTACAGTCTGACACCGATTGATATACAGGTAATATCTCCTCTTGATGACTGTGCATCTGGAATGGATCTCAGTATCTATAGCACATATAATTTTCCACGTACAAAATCTCTCTCATACCCTCATGGTTAATGATGTGCTGAATATATATGTCCCTCACGTTAGGAAACACAGTAATCCACCCTAGTCATGCCACAACATAAACCACAGTAACTTTACAATGCAATATATACATATTTTACACAATGTAAGACACAGTAACTTTACAATACAATATATACACATTTTACACAAACAGTGCAGTTATCTTTTATATCTGTACAGCACCTGAAAAAGTTATGGTATGCCTACACTCAGACCGGCTATATGTCATGATGCTCCTCAGTGCTAGGGAAGAACCGTCAGCCTTTTCTTTCTTTCTACAGATGTGACATTCAGCAGCAATAAACTATTTTACACTGATCACCATATTGCACTGACAACTAAACCTCGCAAAGTGCCATACATATCGCCAAATACGGAAAGACTCTTACTCAATTACACTGCTGTCCCACTGAGGACAGGAGCTTGAACATTAAAGCGTGAAACCGATCTCCATCGCAGCAATATATCTTCACGTACTGTGTCGATGTATTAAACATACAATTCATATCCACCACCACACAAAATGTCCGCCCCAGTAGCTGAGTGGTCAGCGTGACGGATTGCCGTCCTCCGGGCCCGGGTTCGATTCCCGGCTGGGTCGGAGATTTTCTCTGCTCAGGGACTGGGTGTTGTGTTGTGTTCATCATCATTTCATCCCCATCCGGCGTGCAGGTCGCCCAATGTGGCGCCGAATGTAATAAGACCTGCGCCAAGGCGGCCGGACCTGCCCCGCGAGGGGCCTCCCGGCCAATGACGCCACACGCTCATCATCATCATCACCACACAAAATCACCCCTTTTACATCAGAAAGCTGTCAGTGGATCGAAGTTCACTCTCAGAACTGTTGTGCAAAGACTGGCACGTCCCCCCCCCCCCCCCCCCCCCCCGCTCGGTACAAACGCATTACTGTTTCTGGTCCAGACCTCCCTACAGACTCTGGGATTGCAAGAACATATCTAATTTCACATGGTTCGCACACAGTAGTATCATACCGATCGCTCAAACAACATAATTCCGAAGATATAGACTGAGAATTATTTCTATACAATCTTGAAACTTTAGCTAGGTGGAGTGTGCTCTAGACCACTGAGTACCTAGAAACAAACAGACGAAAAATGGTATTTCCACCCACGAATACCGATCTCAGTGATGTAACAGATTCGAAATCATCCCTATAATTTATAAGCTCAACTAAGGTATTTCTCATATCTAGAGTACCGGCAAACATGTCTTCCACATGCTAGGTGCACACTCCACAGTCGATCTTCTCTCAGCTAAATAAAGATGTGAAATGTGCAGAAGCAGTCAACCAAACAATTTACATGGGAAGGAATAATGGTCCAGTGCAAATGCACCTCCATATTCATTCTCAAATTTCCACGCAATCACGAAAGCTATCCAATGCATTCTAAGTATTAGTTTGCTATTCGGTAATCTAGAGAACAACACCTTAACTCATCTACTTTCCTACACTCCAAGAGGCCTCTCCATTCTGACAGCTCCTACTGTTAGAGGGAAACATGAATCACCCCCACACAGGTCACCAGCGCTGCAGGCTGAGCATGCACAGGTAAAATCAATCATCCTAAGAAATCGGTCACATATACATTTCATCCCTGTACTTACAACTAAATGTTACGATCGCAGTCTCAGTTGAACGGACATTCGACAATGAGCGATGTATCGGAAATACACCCTGATGATGGCTATGGCTTTTGAAATAGAAATATCACTACCATTCTTATGACTTGACATACTACTGAGTGAGGTTTCACAGTGACTAGCACACTGGACTCACATTCGGAAGGACGACGGTTCTCCAGCCGGTGTGGCCGAGTGGTTCTAGGCGCCTCAGTCTGGAACCGCGCGACCGCTATGGTCGCAGATTCAAGTCCTGCCTCAGGCATGGTGATGTCCTTAGGTTAGTTAGGTTTAAGTAGTTCTAAGTTCTGGGGGACTGATGACCTCAGATGTTAAGTCCCATAGTGCTCAGAGCCATTTGAACCATTTGAATGATGGGTAAATCCCGCGTCCGGCCATCCTGATTTAGGTTTTCCATGATTTCCCTTACAAATCGAGGTACGACATTACCTCTGAATGAAGTGGTTTTTCTATCTGGACAAATACCGTGACGGTGATCGCTGGAGTGTATATTATCAGACCAACACGTTCTCGACGGTGCAACCTCGTAATAAAATTATTCAATTTAGAAAGTGGTTCGGCTAAAGATCACGGTATGTAAGCGGTATTTTGCGACTCCCTCACACCGTCCCAGCTAGATATTTCTATAGTACTTGTTATGTATTCTGACTCGATACCATATCAGAGGTTGTGTGATATATCCACTCAGTTATAGACGATGACTGATTGAGATGGAACACAAATAGTAGTGGTAGACAATGTGCTGATTGAGGTTGTAAGAAAATGTACAGTAGCTTCTCAGATCTCTAGTGTTACACTATCTGCTAAAAATTTTGTCCATTATTTGGAACTGGACCTTCCCATTCAAGCACATATCTGGGTTGGACCCTATAGACAATTCCTTTAATGATTAGACACACCACTCAATCACATTTCAGGCACTCCCATATCTCAAAACAAGTAACCCTTCCCGAACCTTGCTGCTACAGTAAAATTCCAACGTGGTTTTAGTCACCCCGTACGCATCTTGCTACTGATCCCATTTCTACAGCTTTCCACACGTGATCGTTCCAATTTAAATCTGAACTGAGCAGAAGTCGGAGAAAGACATATCCACCACCTTCTGCAACCTGTGTGGAAACAGAACGACCTGAGTTAGTGCAACAGGACCACGTTTTGACCATTCGGCGGAAATGTGCGCAATGTGGTACATCTCCAAACTAGATACAGATACTACAGTCTGAAGCAGATCTGTGTCCATTCAAATCAATCAACCCAACATGCTATCATCCTTATTCTTTACCTCCCAACAGAGAAAAAATTACAAACTATAAAAGCTCCACTAACTTCACCTAGGCACCAATGCTGGCGCAAAGACGCATAGCTGCAGTGCGGTCCACCGCGGAAAAAGAGATTTCGCAATGCTCCCCAGAATAGCGCAGCGTGCAGCCCTCCAAGCATTCCTAATGCTATACCCCGTCCGTCACCGAATTTACACCTCAAACTGCTGCTGGTACTGCTGCCTGTGAGGCACGATTCTATTAAATATACACACACTGCAGAGGCCGCTTTAAAGTTTGATCACCTACACTCTAGGCGAATGATAGTATCCCACAGACTATACTAAGTCGCAAAAGACGCTCCCTCTGGTCCTGTTTAGTTGTTTGAAACACTGTTTTCTAACACGATTTTGTACAATGCCAAACATTTTGTTTTTCTGCCACGACTTTGAGGCCTGTGCCAAGTTCTAAACTGACATTAAGAAGTTATGATCCACGGCCCTTCTCAGGAAACTAGACATTGCACAGTGTAAATCATGTTCTTACGGTGGATACGATAACACGCCACACATCGGCTGATTTTAAATAAAAGACAGTTACAACATAAGGAAACCGGAAGAGTTTGCTTGCGTTGTGTAGAGTCTCCAAACTGATGTCCGAAAGTGATTGACGACCTCTACATTTAGACTCATTTGTCACAGTGACGGAATAGATGATGGCTCTGCGTTCCCTTTCCACTGATTCCTTATATTGCACTCATGTACGTGATCACTGCTTCTGTGCTATGCACCTCAGAAGGTATAGCCCAGCCGCCAAAACTCTCTCTCCAACTCAAACAAGCGATGTCAGTCAATCATTATGTGATAACCAACAGCGCGCCAATGCACAGATGGGTGGAAAAGACACCACCGATGTACTGTAATAATAAGCATCACAGTTGATAGCGTGAACAATTTTAGCAATTTTACAGTAATTTCAACACCAGCCAATGATATGGTAGGATGTTTCCCCAATTTCAGTATCATAGCTAAACCGCTCCTTCTATACTTTGCGAGCGTCATTGCAAATGCCGATAGATGACTGCGCAGTATGTCCATTCCGTGTCAATTCTCGAACACATAACTCATCAAAGTGTACCAGACAGCGCTCTACATATTTCTAACACTTGGAGCACAGTGCTTAATTTACGATCTATCTCTCTGGGGATGAGAGTCACAGAGCATTCTCACTGTCTAAGGGTAAAATTAGAGATTGAAAGACCCTCATCACACTGTCATTCACCAACCCGACTTGCAGCACAGTTACCGAATTAATCTGCAACCGATCAGAAGTATACCACTACACTCCACGTCTCGTGAATGAATAGAGCTTTCCGAGTCGTCACCCATCCAAGTGCATGAGATTTCTCGAGATGCGCGCATGTCGATGAGCCTAGCACTCCTTGTCGATGGATAGTAACTGATTTCAAAGTGTCGTGATGTAATAGCAGACAGTTAAGAAGAACAAGAAACGAATGATTTTTATACGCAATGGATCTCCAGACGGATGGAGTTCGACGCATTTTTACGTAAATTAACCAAGCTATCAACTCTAAAGTAGTGTTCTAGAGTCTAGGATCGGTACCTGGAAGATATTGGTAAGAGAAAACATGAACATACGCAGTCTTAAGCCTACAAAGTTGCTCACTTAAAACGGGCTATAATGTTAGATCGCTTGCGTTTCCAACCTATCAGTCGTATGGAATGTAGCGCTGTTAATATTCCAATGTAAGAAATGTATTTCAAGCACAGGACATACATCCTTCTTCCTGGTTTCTCCACGATAAACTATGCTATCGAACTGTAAAACGGAAAAAACTACTTCTTAAAACTTCAGCTCTGTGTGATACGAGCACAATAGAGCTTTCTGGAGATGTATAGCGCCCACTGTTCACATCCGATCACGGTTCGGAAATTATACTGTACCTACATCAGCCCGATATAAAATGATAGTAATGACGAATACCTCTTACAAGGAAACAGATAAACGCATAGCAGCAGCGCCCGACATGCGAAAATTACAAGTCAATACGTTACTAACTCTGTAAACAGCACACCTGTCAGGCAAATGTGCACATGGGGATTGCACTCCCTCACAAGCACCTTTCGCTAACTTAGGTATGACGCTGAAGTCTCGATATTACATCCAAGATGCGACAGAGGGGATGGAGTACAGCACATAAATCAAAGCTCGTTTAGAGCAATGTGCCACGTTTCATCACACATGATATGGAAGTCCTCTGATGACCGACAGGTTTACTGTTAACGATAGCAAGTGGACTGCTTCAAACCACATACAGAACGCTTGGCTGTATAAGAGCAGAATGCAGGCTATGTCACGCGACTGATGCATCCTGAGAGAACAGTGGAAAAATTGTCCTCCAGCAACTTCTCATTCTCCAGAATGCATCATCAGTCAACCGTTAAAAAAATCGTACCTCGTTACGGCTCCATCTCAATCGATCACCCCCTCCACTCTCTGTTATCCTTTAACGCAGATGCAAGTAAGTTTAGAGGCGGATGGTTCTCTGTCTCCCTGAAAAGCATCAAATACTGTAGTCAACTCGCATGTAACACTGCTACTTCAATAGACATACAGTATAACACTGCATTGACAGAGAAAAATTGACTGCCTCCCTGATTCCCTTGATTTAGATGTCGACGTTTTCTCGGATTCCTCTTGCTGCTGCAAACTTTTTCACATGTACAAATTGTTCTGCGCGAACTAGAAGATACGCAAGTGCTTCCTCAATTTCTCCGAATTTCGATGTATATTCAGTCAATTTATATCCATTCCCCCATCATTTTTCGCAATTCTATCGATTTTATGTCAGATCTATTCATGCAATCATTACATAACCTGTGATCTAATATTTCTTGTAAATGTAGCACAGCTGCCAAAAGCTAGCCCAAATGCACTGATCAGGAGGTGTAATATGGCACTGTACTCGACCGTATGCAGTCACATCCACATTTGGAGATCGTTTGCTCTGTTTTCTGTAAGTCTGTGTATATGCGTGCCTCACAGAAGGCTCCCAGGAACCAGTCTCCTCTGCTGGTGGACCAAACTTTGAACATAGAATATGTGTCCAGACATAATGTGTGGTTGGTCCACCCACGAGGTCAACTTGGTTATTTTAGATAGCCATGTGGTTTCAGTGTAACATTGGGAACATTGCTAGATGTGGTTGCGAGGGTATGTAGCTATGCGTCAGTCACGCTGGTCAGTTAAGTACAGTTAGACGCTTCTCTCATGTTGCGCTAGGAACAATGCACCCTGTGCTACACTGTCATCAATGGTAAAGACACGTGCTGGCCAGAGGTGTCTCGCATATGGGAGCTGCGTGAGTGCACCTTGGAGTTCTGTGACGTCAGAATAATGCTGACTGTATACCCGAAAATAGAGGTAGCTTTCACCTGCGTCCGGTGGTGGCTCGCAGTTGTGACAGCGTGCGCACTCCCCCCTGGAGCGTGTGCGCCCCCATCCAGTTGTGTCAAGAACATGCATTTTGAGAGGAATTTCTCAGGTGTCTGGAGAGCATTATTTAGAAGTAATTTACAGGTCTGCAGACTGTGTATTGTGACCCCAAGCACATCAGGGCGAGTGTTTTGTGCCATTGTGATAAATATACTCCATCCCTATATAAATTGTTCCAAAATAAATAGAGTACATTCCTTCCTCTCTCCAGCAGCCCAGTACAGACTCAGTCCTTTTCCCATGAATCTCTAGGAGGAGGTGGCAGTCACGTACTGAGGTTAATCCAAGAGTCCTTTCTTCACACATTATTTTCTTAGCTTAACCTTCCTTTACCACCAAAATTCAAACTTGGCCCCAGTTCCTAGGAAGAGGTGACGATCGGGTGACTTAGGTTAGTGAGGGTAGCCCAAGTGACCTATCTTCTCGTGATTTTCTTAGGTTAGTAGAGATAACTGTGGTGTGATGCATTATTCTGTTGGAATTTGAACTTCCCGCCATTTTTCTGGGGGAGGGTAGGGGTTCGTGACACTTTTCCCTCCAAAATCCGCCATCTTGGATAACAGAACTTGCGTCATCTGCTGATGTCATGGCCACCATTTGGAAGACATCATCGCCGCCATCTTGGATAACGGTACTTTGTGCCAGAACTGGCCCAGTACCAATACTTACAAGGCAATTGTAAATGCTTTATTACTGTGCAAAATGAGTAAATGGCAAGAAGAATACGAAGATCAATTGAATTTTCTGTTATGATTGCAAAACACTTAATTGATGGTTTCACATCCTGCACAAAAAAATTCATCCAGCAACCATTCTAATCAAGAAGAAATTCGCTCAAAATGATGATAGACTGGCAAAAGTTGGGGATCATACGCCTGTTTTGGAAAAAAACATACAGATGGTGCCGAAAGTGTTCCACAAAAGATCAAGGCTAGAGAACAAAATAGTTATGTCGCTCCTGCAAAGTGCCTCTGTGTACTGAACAATGTTTCCTCCAATTTCATGGAAAATAGAAAAAAAATGAGACAATCATTTGAACATTTGTTTTCGAAAGAAATATTACTTGTATGCAGGCGCCAAATTGTTCACATAGTATATAAACCATGTAAACAAGAAACATAAATATTTTTAAAAATAAAGTCAAATAAAAACGGAGAACACGTTCTTTTTTTTACGTGTAATGGCAACACACGACAGCTCACAAAAGGGAACTGGGAAATCCATATACCAGAACAGTTTAATAGCTCAGAAATGTGGCATGATGATATATGTAGCCCATACGTTTTGGTCCTAAGTCAAAAAAATAAAATTAGAAAAAAATATCTGTAATGAATTTATTATAATTCTTATGAGATAAATCATTGTCTTGGCTGAGTCGCACCCACAAATGGGTTGAATCTAAAAAGTAAATAAAACCAGCGGTTAAAACCATTAAATCTCTACACAAGTTAATTTTCAGAGAAGCTCCACATGACAGAAAAAATCGGAAACGCGTGACAGAATTTTCTAATTTTACCTTTCAGTCAATAGCTGGTGAACTTGAAGCTAAGAAGTCATTCACTGACGTATAATTTTTCAGACGTGGTGTTGAGTGGAATCTGCAATATATTGTGCATAGATAGCAAGACGAGAAGCGAAATGACTACCAAAATTTGATATTTATGCAATATTGTCAAACTTGCACATAGAAATTAACGACAATATAGGGCATGAAGAGTATGGTGATGATACTGATGATGAAAAAGAGGATGCATCCCAAAGGGGTAGCAATAAGAGATGACTTTAGTCGAAAAGAAGGTGGAAAAAGGTTCTGATTTATAAACAGATGACACAAGAGAAAAACGATTCCAATTACATCCAAAAGATCAGTTGTAAATTTTCCCTATCATTTCGAGACATTCAGGGTGGTCTTGAGTCATTTAGCGGCAGTGATGGATATCAAGTTTAAAAGTGGATCATGGATTTCGAGGAAACAGCGTATTTAATGTTTTCGTAAAAGAATCTATTTAACATTTGGCTAAGGTTTTTATTCAAGGTAAGAATGGCATTGCGGTGTGGGCTGCACTGTATAAAGCTTTGCAGGAAGAATTCGACATGGAAACAAGTGCTGTGGAGATCCACCAACTGCTGTCTCGATGAAAAAGAAACAGGAAGAATCTCTTCCAGAATATTTTCTCTTAATGAAAGAAATTTCTAGCCGTGCTGGTACTGGTAACGACTCGCTATTTCAGTATGTGATTGATGGGATAGAACATAATTCAGATCCATAACTTCTACTTTTTGACCCTGGAAGTACGAAAGAGTTTAAGGAAAAACTGAGATGATATGAAATAGCTGCGAAGTCACTGCCAAAAGAAAAAATAAGAGTTGAAACAACGAAAATTTCGGAAACTCCAGAAGGTAAGATGCTAAAGGCTTCAGTACAAAAAGTGGTAAAAGCGTAGTTTCGGATCCAGACAAGAAGTGTTTCAATTGTGGAGTCTTTGGACACAGGTTAACTAATTGCAGCCACAAGAGCAAGGACAAAGAGATGCTGTAATTACAACACATTTTTGAATATATCTCATCTGTAAGCATAATGTAGAACAACGATCAATAGGCGACGATTAATGCAAACCCATTTAAGAAGAATATTAACAATGTCAAATTTAAAAATATACAGATAAGTAGCAGAGAGGTGAGCGCGCTAATTGGGGTGGAAGTCGACTTAATAACTCTATTATGACAAGATTATGAAGTTTGCAAGACACAGATGTAGTCCTGACAGGATTTGGGAAAAAATTCATCTCTCTAAAAGGGTATTTTACAAGCATTGTTGAGACTGACGATGTGAAAATTGAAACAGATAATTATGTGGTTTCTGGGCCTCCTATGAACTTAGAAATGGCGATCGGGAACGATCTTCTAGACCAATCTCAAATTCTAATAAACAAGGACAAAATCACTATTTGTAAGACAGAAGGGGAAACTCATGTGTACCCATATAGCAGAAAAACCAGAGTTAGATTCTGAAACCTCTGTAGTGATTAAACAACGGAGCATATCGAAGGTCTAGCGAGTAATTGCACCCCAACAGAGACAATGTCCACTGATGTCAGAATGAAGATTTAAGTATTTTTGGAAGGTGACTATTAACACCCGTCAAGTAATGTATTAACTGCATGTTTGACCATCAGTTGCTTTTTTATTTAAAACCCAAATATCTACTGGTTTCAATCACAGACTAACTTCACGGCTTAGGGTTAACACAGTTTTAGCCACATCATGTCTGTCATTACTTAAATAATGGCCACATCTTATATGTAGAGCATGTCATGAAATCCAGTATACCACACAGTGCTGTTAAAGGGAAACATACTAATCATTAGTATGATTGCATTAATATCCCTGAATTTTAAAGTCTTGTGTGGTATATTGGAAATCATGACATGATCTACATATGAGATGTGGCCATTATTTAAGTAATGACAAATGTGTCGTTGTGGCTTAAACTGTTTTAACCATAATCTCAGAATATGACCTGTGACTGAAACCGATCGATATTTTGGTTTTAAATAAAAAAGCAGCTGATGGTCGAACATGCGTTTTGTACAGAATGAAGATTGTGGTGAGAGAAGAGCAACCAACATGTAGGTGACCCTGAAGACTCCCACCAGGAGAGAAAGAAATTGTTGATAACCAAGTCCCGATGTGGCTTGATCAAGAAATGTTACAACAAATTTCATCTGAATATGCTACTCGTTTTGCAATAACAAAAAAGAAACATACAGAGTATCACATCTGTATAGTGTGATGCTACAACTGATTAATCCCTGATCAACTCTGCAACGTAACATCTACTTCTTTGAAAGAAAATGACTTTATGAGCACTTGGTACAGTTAAAATGATATAAACTCGCTTCAGTTTTAAACTCGATGAAATGTGAACAGTCTATATTGTTTGGTGCATCCGAGGACATTTGTATCAGCTCTTTGTCCTGGAGTCCTTTCTAAGAACTGGATTCATATCTTAGGACTATTAAACGTGCTACGTGGATTAAGAAACACTTACACTTTTATATTTTTCATTGCATTTTTATTGCACATAGAGCACAAAACCTCTGATCAACAATGATGCGCAGTGAGCCTACTTTCACTCTTATGTAGCGTTTAAATAATTCTTTCACTGTGAACATTACGTTTTTGGATACTATAATTAAAAAAGTACCACATCAAATCGATCTCACATACGTACAAAATAGTTTCCAATACTCTTATTAGTTTTAGACATAAAATTCCACTAAATAACAATGTTATCACTGAAGTTTGCATCAAATATGATGGACGTTCAGTAAGTAACGCAAGAGATTTTTTTTTCCTGAAGGTAGTTTGGCGTTATTCAGGATTACAATACAGCATATAATTCTGTCTATTTTTGCTGCAAAACTCTATTTTTCAACTTAATGTCAACTGAATGTGACAGCCTTATGCCATCTTACTGGGAGGGTGTGTACGCCCACATGGTACCACTCTACTGGTCGACATCGGAGCTGTATCTGTAACCTTCCCGTCATGTACGTACTGCTTCCCACAGAGTGCATACCTCATTGGATGAAACATGTGTGAGACGAAAGGTGCGAGATACGGGTGGTGGAGTGGATGTGGAAGAACAGTCCAATGGTGTTTTGTGATCTCTCGGGTGCACAGAGTTGTCTGAAGCCTTGCGTTGTCATGGAGAAGTTCGTTTGCATTTTTTTGGTGACGAACACACTGAAGTCATTTCTTCAATTTCTGAGGGTAGCACAATACCTTTCAGAGTTGATCGTTGCACCACGAGGAAGGACATCAAACAGAATAACCCCTTCAGAGCGCAGAAGAGCGTTGTCATAAATTTACTGTTTGAGACTGCGCCTTTGAGCTTTTTGTTTTCTTCAATTTCTGAAGGTAACACAATACGTTTCAGAGTTGATCGTTGTATCATGAGGAAGGACATCAAACCGAATAACCCCTTCAGAGCGCAGAAGAACATTGTCACGAATTTACTGTCTGAGACTGCGCCTGTGAGCTTCTTGTTTGGCAGAGAGGTCGAGTTGCGCCACTTCATGGATTGCCATTTTGTTTACGTTTCGAAGTGACGAACGCATTTTTCATCGCCTGTGACGACGTTTGACAAAAATTATCACCTTCAGCCTCATAATGTGCAAGAAACTCCGCACAAGTGGTCTTTCATTGCTCTTTATTGTCTTCTGTTAGACGGCGAGGGTCCGCAGCTCGTCGTCTTGCGGTAGCGTTCTCGCTACCCGCGCACGGGTTCCCGGGTTCCTGCTACGAGATGACTGGGTGTTGCTGTGTCGTGTTCATTATCATCATTCATCCCATTATGGGCGGAGGAAGGCATTGGCAAACCACCTCCTAGCGGAGGTGCGTAGTACGGCGGTGCTGGTCTTCCTCATCGTCCCCTACGCTCCTCGGGCGAGTATGGGACATCATCATCATCATCAGGCAGCGAGGAACCCACCGGCACACATTTTTGGGTACCGCAACTCGTGGACAAGTGTGTCACCACTGCCAACACAGACGTCACTGCAGCTAGTGTGTGATTATGATCCATCGATCACCTCAAATGAGACTGTCTGCACATTCCAACACTGCATGAGCCACAACTGTGTGAGGCCGGCTGGCACACAGGAGACTGAACAGGTTTGTGCAACCTTATTGCAATGATGATAGGCGACTCGACCAACGACTCATCATGCTTCAGTTCTCTGCAGACATTCTGCAAGCGCCCTTGAATATCTGTGTTGCTCTTGTTTTCCGCCAAAATAGACTCAATGACAACTCTCTGCTTGGGACGCACTGCTGTTACAGACGCCATTTTGAAGGCTATGTTCAGTGTCGTCACCTATCGGAACTTCAAGAAACTATAGGGGCTGAAGCATCAATATTTCACGATGTTCTCTAACAAATACCGCATTTTTTCATCCGAAATTAGCCGAGAAGAATTGTGTTGCACTACTTATTAAACACATCTAGTATGTAAAATAAACAATGAACTGATTCTCCTAGTATTCTTAATTACATGAAGGTGATATTAGATTCGACTTCCTATCATGTTTCCGATATATATATTATTGGATCTTACTATTAGAATGAACAGTAATTCTGTCCTTCAGACTAAAATACCTTTTTATAACTTTTTGACATATTTTACGCTGTCTTGTTTGACAAATGACTTTAATTATGTTGAAAATTAAAGACTTAGGTTACTTACGCTTGTTTTACAGATTGACAGTAGGAGTTCACATGTTATTTTTGGCTAACAGGCGAGAATAAGCAACATTCTATAAAATAATTTTATTTCATGTCCGTTACAGCTGAATAAGATACTTTTCATTGTTCCTACCAACTGACCAAATTCTATACATTAGATTGCAAAACCCCAAATAAGATCTACCTTTTAAATTTTAGTTGTACACGAAGTTAAGCGGATAACGTGAAATTACGGTCATCAACGTAATCCTTAATTTGAGGAATTTGGATTAATCTCATTGTGGGTGATGCTGTCTGACAGGAATAATTTCTTTGCATATGATTTACTATGACTGAAAGTATCTCCCTCAACACTGTTTACTTGCATCTAAATTGAATTAGTGAAGGTACCAAACAGAAACACTGATTAGTTAAATACCCAAATTTGTTCACAAACATACCAATTTACAATATACACTCCTGGAAATTGAAATAAGAACACCGTAAATTCATTGTCCCAGGAAGGGGAAACTTTATTGACACATTCCTGGGGTCAGATACATCACATGATCACACTGACAGAACCACAGGCACATAGACACAGGCAACAGAGCATGCACAATGTCGGCACTAGTACAGTGTATATCCACCTTTCGCAGCAATGCAGGCTGCTATTCTCCCATGGAGACGATCGTAGAGATGCTGGATGTAGTCCTGTGGAACGGCTTGCCATGCCATTTCCACCTGGCGCCTCAGTTGGACCAGCGTTCGTGCTGGACGTGCAGGCCGCGTGAGACGACGCTTCATCCAGTCCCAAACATGCTCAATGGGGGACAGATCCGGAGATCTTGCTGGCCAGGGTAGTTGACTTACACCTTCTAGAGCACGTTGGGTGGCACGGGATACATGCGGACGTGCATTGTCCTGTTGGAACAGCAAGTTCCCTTGCCGGTCTAGGAATGGTAGAACGATGGGTTCGATGACGGTTTGGATGTACCGTGCACTATTCAGTGTCCCCTCGACGATCACCAGTGGTGTATGGTTAGTGTAGGAGATCGCTCCCCACACCATGATGCCGGGTGTTGGCCCTGTGTGCCTCGGTCGTATGCAGTCCTGATTGTGGCGCTCACCTGCACGGCGCCAAACACGCATACGACCATCATTGGCACCAAGGCAGAAGCGACTCTCATCGCTGAAGACGACACGTCTCCATTCGTCCCTCCATTCACGCCTGTCGCGACACCACTGGAGGCGGGCTGCACGATGTTGGGGCGTGAGCGGAAGACGGCCTAACGGTGTGCGGGACCGTAGCCCAGCTTCATGGAGACGGTTGCGAATGGTCCTCGCCGATACCCCAGGAGCAACAGTGCCCCTAATTTGCTGGGAAGTGGCGGTGCGGTCCCCTACGGCACTGCGTAGGATCCTACAGTCTTGGCGTGCATCCGTGCGTCGCTGCGGTCCGGTCCCAGGTCGACGGGCACGTGCACCTTCCGCCGACCACTGGCGACAACATCGATGTACTGTGGAGACCTCACGCCCCAGGTGTTGAGCAATTCGGCGGTACGTCCACCCGGCCTCCCGCAGGCCCACTATACGCCCTCGCTCAAAGTCCGTCAACTGCACATACGGTTCACGTCCACGCTGTCGCGGCGTGCTACCAGTGTTAAAGACTGCGATGGAGCTCCGTATGCCACGGCAAACTGGCTGACACTGACGGCGGCCGTGCACAAATGCTGCGCAGCTAGCGCCATTCGACGGCCAACTCCGCGGTTCCTGGTGTGTCCGCTGTGCCGTGCGTGTGATCATTGCTTGTACAGCCCTCTCGCAGTGTCCGGAGCAAGTATGGTGGGTCTGACACACTGGTGTCAATGTGTTCTTTTTTCCATTTCCAGGAGTGTATATAAATTTTACTGTGAAAATAGTGCAATTCTGTTTTCAAACTCAGATGTAAGTCTATGTGGATAGCAGTGTTACTTGCCCATCTAGGTATTATTGCTTGTCCACTTGAGAATTTACACTTAAATAAAGTACAACCATAATTCCGCTCTGTTTAGCCCTGCAAATTCTTGACTAAAACAGTGACTGGAAGAAGGAGGTTATCCCCAAAATTCCGTACTTTCACATACGTGAGACAGGCGATCGTCCTAGATTCCACAAGTGTGAAATCGAATTGAACTACTCTGCCGGTATTGCATACTATGCTCACAATGGGTACTGATGTGATGCGCCATGCTGTACGCTGCAGAGGAGCTGGTCCTTCGTGAAGACAAGGTCATCAGCACCCAGTCGCAGCTCGAATATGTTGCAGGCCCAACCGTGATGCAATGCCTAGTTGATTGGTCCTCCATAGCTACCATCTACGGATTCGAACTGGACACCTTCATGACCAAAGAGCAAGAAGACCATGACCAAAGGCCTAGTTTCTTCGTTGTGGCGTTCACGCCCTCCCAATTCCTCCCGCCAAAACACTGCTAGTTGACAATCGCGAAATTAAGAAGTACTGCCGCCCAATCTCGAGTATTCCCTTCAAATAGTGAACCCCGCCAAAATAGTTCGTCTCTTTCAGACGCCAATCATAACGAGAACATCTCCCCTACTGCCAAAAAACACTGATTTCAGAGATGAGTTCTTGACATCACACATTACTAGGTGAATCGCGCGTTCTCCTGCCTATACCGTTAGCTCGTACCTCACGGCTCGAGAAATAAGGCAATAGATACTATGAGGCTAGATTTTGTTTTCTGTAGGACACACTTTCTACAACTGGCAATTGGTTACCTTCAAAGGAGGTCTGCAAAACATGGAAAGGCGCTCCCTCCTCCTGCAGCTGGCACCGCACTGCTAGCATGTGCAGTGGTATGGATGGAGAATAGCCTGCTGTCCCTCCTCCTCTAGACACAGAACAGGTACTTAATAGACTAGACGGCCAACCATTCATTTGCCGAAGGCTATGTTTGTATGAAAATCGAGTAATGTGATCTATATCGTTACCTGTGGTAGACAGCAATTAGAAAGTTCTCTGTGAGAAAGTATAGGTTATAATGATGATGTTGGTTAGCACAGAAATATTTGGTAACGGAAACACGCTGTAATATATTGAGTTTTACCAGAGGAAGCGGATATTAGGGTGTCACGTTGCAGCTGACTCATTCTGTTCTGATTGCAGACTACAGCAGGGTTATGTGTGGCAATGTACCAGCATACCAGCGGCACCAGGGCATGAGGGTTGTAGGAATCCCTTTGACGCCGTACTGCGCCATTGCAGATCGGTGTATGTCTTGGCCATCACATCAGTCACCTGCTGGTCACCAGCATGTCCAAAGGGACCGCTCTATTGTGCGTTGTTCCACCCTTTCTGGTTCAGCACCCACTGCAGGATGTGCTGTGGCGTGTGACATCTGGCCACACCCCCAGCTCGCCTGCTGCTGTGATGCAACTGCCTTCTTCTGCATTTCCCTTCTGTTGTGACCAGTACTGTGAAGCCAAAGACTCCTCTACATTGCCACATGATCCAACACAATACTTTCCTACCAGACTCGGTACACGGAGTGTCTTAATATCTAACATATATTCATAAATATCTTTTCTCAATGATTTCTACTATGAGTAACCGATGAGAGGAAATTATGGCTTAAAAAGACCACATTCGGTCCAAGACTGTTAAGTTAAATCATCTATTTAAATTGAGATATATAAATTTTTAGGTGAACTGATTTGCGTGTCTTGGCAGTTCTAAAATCGCACCCTATATCTCTTTTAAGTTAATGGTCTTAATTATTAATTGATTTCTGCACAGTGTGCCACTGATGGCGTCAAAATTTATCATTAATTATTTAATGATCGTGTTCCTAAATAAGGATCAGCTAGTCCCATGTTAATTCTCTCCATATATCATGATTAGTTATGATGCCAGGCAACTTACACTGATGAGCCAAAACATTATGACCACCGTCCACTGCGAGTCTGAATGGATCCTGGTGGTGTTGTGTGCACGTGATGCAGTAAGGAAACAATGTAAGCGGAGGAGAGACGAGTGGGCAGTCATTATGGCGAAGATACGGGTCGCAAATGCGGAAATTCACTGATATAAGCGGTTTTGACTAATGCATATTGTTGTGGCGATGCAACCGGAAACAAGAATCTCTGAAACGGCGAAGCAGGTTGCCTGTTGGCGCACTACTGTCGTGAGCACGTTGATATAGGGATTGAAGGATGGCGACATGACGAATAGGCCGTGTGGTATTGGAAGACTATGCCTCATGACAAAACGTAGAGGTCGGAGGATCCCCCAACTGTGTAATCCAGGACAGGGAGCGATCTATTACAAATCTGACGACAGAGTACAATGCTGGTGCAGACATAAGTGTTTTGGAGCACACTGTTCAAAGGCCGTTGTTGAACATGGAGCTCAACATTACATGTTCCTATGTTGACCAATCGACGTCGTCAGTCATGATTACAGCAGGCACACCATCACTGAGTTGTCACTGTGGATCAATAGAAACATGTTGCTGTCGAATGAATCGCATTTCTTGTTGCACCACATCGATGGTTGGGTCCTTACTCGTCGTCATCCATGAGAATGGCTGCACGAAACATGCACCACGTGCAGATACAGGCCTGTGAGGGCAGAATTATTCTATAGGGTGTATTGAGTTGGGCTTACATGGGATCTGTGGCGGTAATCGAAGGCATCATGTCATCAGTGAACTACGTGGACATTGTCTCGGACCACCTGCATTGCTCCATGCTTCCAGCAGGATACCTTCCTGTGTTGCAAGGTCACACTCGTGCTCCAGTGATTTGAGAAGCGTTATAATGAACTCACATTGATGTCTTGGGCTGCAAATATGCCTAATTTGTACCCACTGGAACACATATTGGGCGCCATCCGCGTTCCCATGAATCACCATCCTATAATTTGTTGGAACTGCTTGATTTGTGCCACATACTTCTGGAATCCTATCAAGGACCTATAGAATCTATGTCAAACAGAATCTCTGTTATATTGTTTGAAAAGTGGAACAACATGCTGTTAAACAAGCGGCAATAATGTTTTGGGTCATCAGTGTACATCTTACATCTAAATTATCCAGGATGGTTTCCATACACAGTCTCTAGGTAATAGCAATTATTCAAATAACCCGAAGCAATCTAAACAAGCTAGCAATCTTAGATAATTCTCGCATGTAAAATACCTAATAAACCTTAACATCGAAATACACTAATCTGAATGCATAAAATGTCTTCCATTATATCGGCTACCCACAAATCTTACTCGACGTTCCAACTGAGGCTCTCTTTCTGCCACAAAGTTCTTGTATCTCTTATGGGCAAAAAAAATCTCAGGCACAACTATTTATTATATTTTAGGTTATACACACTGATTTCTTTTACATTGCGTAATTTGCAAAGTCGTGTGCAGATCCTATAATTTCCTCCTGTCCATAATCTTCCCATACCATTATGCCCCTAATTGGCCATTATTCTCTTCCTTTACTGCTGAAATAAATTTCACAGTTCTTAATCTATGCATCACTCCCTCCTCGGTCATCTGTTGGCTCCTGGGGTCTCCAATCTTCTGAATGCTATTAACAGATAATATGAATTAAGAACAACACATCATAAACATTATTAAATGCTGACATGACTATGGGACAGCTGTTGACTGGTCATCAATTAAAAGTTTTTCCTGTCATCATTCTTGTCCATGTTATCCTTCAATTGGTATCAACTAACAACCTCGTTTGCCACTCCAACATGGCGCCATGTGATTCTACACTCCTGGAAATTGAAATAAGAACACCGTGAATTCATTGTCCCAGGAAGGTGAAACTGTATTGAGACATTCCTGGGGTCAGATACATCACATGATCACACTGACAGAACCACAGGCACATAGACACAGGCAACAGAGCATGCACAATGTCGGCACTAGTACAGTGTATATCCACCTTTCGCAGCAATGCAGGCTGCTATTCTCCCATGGAGACGATCGTAGAGATGCTGGATGTAGTCCTGTGGAACGGCTTGCCATGCCATTTCCACCTGGCGCCTCAGTTGGACCAGCGTTCGTGCTGGACGTGCAGACCGCGTGAGACGACGCTTCATCCAGTCCCAAACATGCTCAATGGGGGACAGATCCGGAGATCTTGCTGGCCAGGGTAGTTGACTTACACCTTCTAGAGCACGTTGGGTGGCACGGGATACACGTGGACGTGCATTGTCCTGTTGGAACAGCAAGTTCCCTTGCCGGTCTAGGAATGGTAGAACGATGGGTTCGATGACGGTTTGGATGTACCGTGCACTATTCAGTGTCCCCTCGACGATCACCAGTGGTGTACGGCCAGTGTAGGAGATCGCTCCCCACACCATGATGCCGGGTGTTGGCCCTGTGTGCCTCGGTCGTATGCAGTCCTGATTGTGGCGCTCACCTGCACGGCGCCAAACACGCATACGACCATCATTGGCACCAAGGCAGAAGCGACTCTCATCGCTGAAGACGACACGTCTCCATTCGTCCCTCCATTCACGCCTGTCGCGACACCACTGGAGGCGGGCTGCACGATGTTGGGGCGTGAGCGGAAGACGGCCTAACGGTGTGCGGGACCGTAGCCCAGCTTCGTGGAGACGGTAGCGACTGGTCCTCGCCGATACCCCAGGAGCAACAGTGTCCCTAATTTGCTGGGAAGTGGCAGTGCGGTCCCCTACGGCACTGCGTAGGATCCTACGGTCTTGTCGTGCATCCGTGCGTCGCTGCGGTCCGGTCCCAGGTCGACGGGCACGTGCACCTTCCGCCGACCACTGGCGACAACATCGATATACTGTGGAGACCTCACGCCCCACGTGTTGAGCAATTCGGCGGTACGTCCACCCGGCCTCCCGCATGCCCACTATACGCCCTCGCTCAAAGTCCGTCAACTGCACATACGGTTCACGTCCACGCTGTCGCGGCATGCTACCAGTGTTAAAGACTGCGATGGAGCTCCGTATGCCACGGCAAACTGGCTGACACTGACGGCGGCGGTGCACAAATGCTGCGCAGCTAGCGCCATTCGACGGCCAACACCGCGGTTCCTGGTGTGTCCGCTGTGCCGTGCGTGTGATCATTGCTTGTACAGCCCTCTCGCAGTGTCCGGAGCAAGTATGGTGGGTCTGACACACCGGTGTCAATGTGTTCTTTTTTCCATTTCCAGGAGTGTATAAACAATAAAAAGTTTTTCATTTCGAACATACACTATCCTTGTATGTTATCTGATGTCAGACCAATATAACACATTGACCTCCTCAGCTACGTCAGTTCGCATCACTGGCGAGAACAACAGTAAATGAAACAATAGTCGTCTATGAAGCAGGTCTGCCTCAATACAATAAACAAGAGCAAAAATGCCAGTCACAAGTTCCCCAACTACGAATTGATAACTCGACAGTGTTAAAGACCACAGAAAAATGTGTGCATCACAAGAGGAACAGTCCTCATGTTTTCAACCCATACAACAGTCCTCCAATATTGTCAACTTCAGATGTATAAAATACACTCCTGGAAATGGAAAAAAGAACACATTGACACCGGTGTGTCAGACGCACCATACTTGCTCCGGACACTGCGAGAGGGCTGTACAAGCAATGATCACACGCACGGCACAGCGGACACACCAGGAACCGCGGTGTTGGCCGTCGAATGGCGCTAGCTGCGCAGCATTTGTGCACCGCCGCCGTCAGTGTCAGCCAGTTTGCCGTGGCATACGGAGCTCCATCGCAGTCTTTAACACTGGTAGCATGCCGCGACAGCGTGGACGTGAACCGTATGTGCAGTTGACGGACTTTGAGCGAGGGTGTATAGTGGGCATGCGGGAGGCCGAGTGGACGTACCGCCGAATTGCTCAACACGTGGGGCGTGAGGTCTCCACAGTACATCGATGTTGTCGCCGGTGGTCGGCGGAAGGTGCACGTGACCGTCGACCTGGGACCGGACCGCAGCGACGCACGGATGCACGCCAAGACCGTAGGATCCTACGCAGTGCCGTAGGAGACCGCACTGCCACTTCCCAGCAAATTAGGGACACTGTTGCTCCTGGGGTATCGGCGAGGACCATTCGCAACCGTCTTCATGAAGCTGGGCTACGGTCCCGCACACCGTTAGGCCGTCTTCCGCTCACGCCCCAACATCGTGCAGCTCGCCTCCAGTGGTGTCGCGACTGGCGTGAATGGAGGGACGAATGGAGACGTGTCGTCTTCAGCGATGAGAGTCGCTTCTGCCTTGGTGCCAATGATGGTCGTATGCGTGTTTGGCGCCGTGCAGGTGAGCGCCACAATCAGGACTGCATACGACCGAGGCACACAGGGCCAACACCCGGCATCATGGTGTGGGGAGCGATCTCCTACACTGGCCGTACACCACTGGTGATCGTCGAGGGGACACTGAATAGTGCATGGTACATCCAAACCGTCATCGAACCCATCGTTCTACCATTCCTAGACCGGCAAGGGAACTTGCTGTTCCAACAGGACAATGCACGTCCGCATGTATCCCGTGCCACCCAACGCGCTCTAGAAGGTGTAAGTCAACTACCCTGGCCAGCAAGATCTCCGGATCTGTCCCCCATTGAGCATGTTTGGGACTGGATGAAGCGTCGTCTCACGCGGTCTGCACGTCTAGCACGAACGCTGGTCCAACTGAGGCGCCAGGTGGAAATGGAATGGCAAGCCGTTCCACAGGACTACATCCAGCATCTCTACGATCGTCTCCATGGGAGAATAGCAGCCTGCATTGCTGCGAAAGGTGGATATACACTGTACTAGTGCCGACATTGTGCATGCTCTGTTGCCTGTGTCTATGTGCCTGTGGTTCTGTCAGTGTGATCATGTGATGTATCTGACCCCAGGAATGTGTCAATAAAGTTTCCCCTTCCTGGGACAATGAATTCACGGTGTTCTTATTTCAATTTCCAGGAGTGTATTTTGTGACTGCCGTCTCCTCCTATAATGGATACTGTTCATATGTGTGGTTGTTCGCTGTTTCTATCATACACCTATTCTTATCTAATCCCTTTTCCGTGCTGTTTGTTGGTGTTTTATAAATAGTCGTTCTTCTTGCATAGCATGTATTGATTACATCACATGGTCTTCTATTCCCAGTTCATAGTACTTACTCCCCCTTTTCTCGCTTTGGCTGCAATTATCTGCCTATTTATTCAATTAAGGATTTGATGTGTCAGATATGATGCACACTTACCGACTTTTTGGATTTTGTTGTCTCTAATTCATATACATTTGCATGTGCGATCCTGCATATATGCAAAGGTCCGCCATAGACAGAACAGGCCTTGAACGGACAGAAAGACTTGTCCAGAACATTCTGTCCTAGATAGTATTCCCTCACTCGAGCCTTCTTATGAGCCCTCTCTTTCCTCTTTGTTGCATCGTCATACGTTCTGTCCAGAGCCTGCTTGATGATAGCCTAATGCTGTGCCCTTGTACATGGTGGGAAGTCAACCAACTCTTGAATCTTTTCAGGAGGCCTTCAATTTCTTAAAACTGTTAATGGTGGCAACAGGATAGAGCTAAATGGCCTCTCATGTAGCACATCCTGAAATTGCCTGAGTGGAATGTCCCATTCATTGTAAATAAGTGTATATATATGTAAGTACAATCTAACTTCTGCATCATTTCAGAGCAGTAATGTGTTCATTGTAAATAAGTATTGTAGTAGTTCTATTATACGTTTATTACCTTATAAATAAATAAATAAATAAAAAATTTTTAAATTTTAAATTCAGTGCATTAATGCGATATTAGAAAATGAGTGTAAAATGATTCTTTCATATAATGTTCATTAAAAAAATGACGATCATTCCACTTGGGACCGCTGGAAGGTACATTATCTTATTTTTTTCAGTTGTAAATATTTGTCAAGTATTATTCTTTTTCTGCCGTGGTCTGTATCCTGTAGGACCTCCTCACTACGGATCAATTGGAATGAAAGTAAATCTAATCTAATCTAATCTCGGCGCTGCTTGTGGCAGTGTATATGACATAAATTTCCGATTTCCCTCATGATCCATTCGGTGGAGTTTGAACTCTGATGATACACCGATATGTAAAGGGGCTCCATTCTGTGTCTCCGTGGTGTGGCCCTCCATTGTTTTGATTTCAACTGCGGTTCATTGTCAGATATAATTCTGTCCACACGTCGTACTTGTGAGAGGAAATCCTTGTGCCTTGGATACAGTGTGTGCAGTAGTCCCACTCTCCCGCTCAACATGATGAGAGTCATGTAGTTAGATGTTAGCTCTAAGACAACGAGAATTGAACCGATGTCCTTACCTTGTTATGGGTAATGGTCCTATTAAATCATCTGTGGCTATATATCGTAATTTCCTTGGTACTATATAGTAAAGTGGTGCTTGCGTAGTCTGGGTGCTTGGTTTAGCCCTCTGACAAGTGTTGCAGATAGAAAGGACTTTCCAGATTCTGCCCTCCATGTTGTTGAAATGGCATAACGTTTTCACAATTTTTTTTGTTTATTAGCTCTTTGGGATGCAGAGTTCCCACAATGAATCTGTAATACTCCTCCAGTGAAATAAGATTCCCTTCCAGACCAGGTAGAACAACTGAGTTAATGCATCTTCGTGTTTCATCATTTTTCCTTCAGTTGTTAGAGAACTGTGTCGTTATCCTGTTCCCAGGCTGTGTCCAGTAATGTTACCATTATGTAGTTTTCAGACGCGCCATAACTCAGATAGTGTAGTTTAAAATGGTAGTCTTTGATGTCCTCTGCTATTTCATGTATCTTCCCTACCAGCAAGCATGACAGTGGATCAGCAATGATATTCGCTGTCCCAGTACGTGCATAATGGATGCATATTGGAGAAGTCAAACTCTTGCAGATAGAGTACCTATCGTGGTAGTCTGTCGGGGTTAATTTAGGTGTGAGTAGAAATTCTAATGTTCGGTAATCAGTGTATACCCGCATCTTTCATCCAAAGAGGAAGTATCGGTAAGTCGTGCTGCGGCTCGCGTTGGTGCTGTTTGTAGGTTTGCGCCCTCTGTTGGAGGCCAGACGGTTTCGTTTAGTTGGCTTGGTTGAAGTTGTTTGTCGTCTTCTCGGGTTGACTGGCGCAACTCGGTTTCGCAAGCGTTACCTGTCCGCTAGTGGCAGCAGCGGCGCTTATCGATATGTAGTAACTATTGCCCTATCTTTGGGGCAACGTCGTTATTTTTCTGGGTCGTGTGAGTGGGCCAGTTCGGTTGGGGACTCAGGAGGAGCCAGGTCCACACAGTGCGAAAACACACCGGGACCGCTGGTGGCACGTATGGACTGCCGGATGAAAGGACTGTGCTCACCAGGGTGCTCGAACTCGTCGTAAACCGGATCAGGCAAGCCTTAAGATAAGTGCATTTCAATCCAAGTAGAGAAACCTCCACCATAGTGATATCTCGCGATTCTCCAGTGACTTGGGTTCGTGTTACTGCTCGTAGTGTCGCCGAGGCGAAGAGCAGCGAGTGGAGTGCTTGGGAAAGGCGGATCTGATTATCTTTCCTCGACTTCTTATTACTGTTTACTGCGTTCAACTTGTTACAATTTGTTAAGTTCAACCACCGGTAATTTTTCTTGCCTGGTGGCCACTAACACCCCAGTTACCTGCCCTGGGGGGTTAGTGTGTGTAACGGTAGTGTGCGTTTCCTAAGCGATCGGTAGATTATCGGTGTAATACATGATGTCCTCCCCTACTGCCTCATTGAGAATCTAATTCAGTCCACAGATAAATGCACCCAAAGATATTTTTAGGCCAACGGTCACCCACGAAATTTGTAACAGCGCCCAAAATGAGGAACGCCGTGTACTACTGACGGAATGGTGTATCTCTGTTTACCAGAAGCTCGATCAAAGGAATACGGACAAAAAGACCTTGACCCTATGAAACATCGATAACAGTTCCTCCAGCTGTTCAAGTCTGCCGGTTTCCGGTTTTATTATCATATTAATTTGTCTGGTGTCCAGTTCCAGGCGTAAAAATCCGTCATTCTTCTCGACAACGCGTACTGGGCTGTTGTACATCGAACCAGCATGTTCTATTATCCACCTTCTAACATCCCTTTCTCATCTTTGACCAGTAGACCAGTGAGGTAGTGCTCGAAGGTACAACGAAGGTGTATCGTTCTTTCATTCTGAAGCTGTGTTGGAAGTCGTCAACTGCGTGTTTTTTCGTCAGGAACACAACACAGTTATCTTTCAGGAGTCTGCGGTACTCTTTTCTGTCTTCTGCTCCTATGTTTGTGATTTGATTCACATGTTCTTGGATGGCTAGTCGAGTTCCCTTCTCATTCCCACTTCCTCGTTCCTTGACTTATCATCATATTCTTCCTCTCCATAGGTATTCTCGTTCTGCCTATTTCCATGGTCCACATATAACCCCAAACTCCCCAGTACCAGGGCCCGAAATCCCTTATTCTCAGATCGAAGATACATCTTCAGTTCCTTCACCTTTTCCCAGGTCTAATCGGGCACCATAATCATTCAGCAGGTCCATCCGTATTATAAGCTCTGTTGCCAATTTTGGAACTACCAGCAAACTTCCTATCAACACGTGTCCTCGACACATTAATTCAAGTCTGACTTCTCTATGAACCTTAGTGATTTTTCCTATTATTGCGCCCTTACTTCTGATTATCGTTAATGATACTTCCAGATAATTCCTTACATCTGTTGAACATGGTTTCTGATATCACAGAAATTTGTCTTCCACTTTCCCGAATTCCGAATGTTTCCAACTCACTAAATGTTTTTTAGTACTGGATGGATGTCACTTGTACTAGTTTCCATTTCATCAAGTAAGGCTTCCAAAATGTCATCATACTGAATAACATTAATGAAGCCGTGTCTAATTGCTGATGTGTGTTTCAAATTTGCCTCTACCGGGCTTTCCAAACGTCTGTGCCATTATTTCGCTTTCCTCCGTTCCAAACCCCATTATTTGATCAGTGATTGTTTTCGAAGCCTGAGTTTCCTTTTATTTGCGGCTCCCTTCGTGGCTGTGCTGCGCATTAAACGCAAATTCCACTTCATGTAGCGTGTTTTGGAAAGTGTTGACATCCGCGTCGCATCTCCCTGCAAATACTTGTTCGTCGTGAGGCGCAAGTTTCGAGTAGCAGTACGTGATTATCTCCCCATGGCTCGTCTATGAACTGATTTTGTTTCCATTTTTCTCCAAAAAATTTACTGGGTTATGGAATCCTACTACTTCATCATCTTTTGCGACGATCTTCCCACGTTTTATTTGTTCTTGTGTTATCCGAGACGAGTAGCTCTCCAGAAATGCAGCATGAAACTCTTGGTAAGACGGGCACGTTGTTGCAATTTCTCGCATCTTTTCGACGGCTATTCCTTCTAATTGTCTGCAGATGAAATCAAGTGCATACCGTAATGGCCAAGACTGTGGTGAACTCCCCTCGGAAATTTCTGACCTGCAGAAAATGTTTGAAATCGAGCGGTACTTCCGGTGTTACATTTGTCCGGACGCTCGCCTCTATCCTTTACACATCTTCTTGCCTCTACCCGACTTCCGATCTTTTCCTGCTGTCAGTTCCGAAGCTGAATTCGCTAGTGGTCTCATCGTGGCTCCTACTCAGTGGTACACAATTGCGTGAATCGTTTGATACTCCATCAGCACTGACTGTCCTATAACTCTCATGCCGTTGGATATATTTCCTGAACTCCTCTTCTGTCTTCCTCTCCATCCCCAAACTGCTTGCTTTTTAAACTTTAGTAGCGCACGCATCTCCTCTGTTTGAGCTAGTGGTGTCGTGTTTTTTATGTCCGATCTCACGCCAAGTTCCTGAATCCTGTTGTTGATTCTGTCCTGGGTTTCGTTCGCAAGAGATTCGTAGCTTCTTCTAATGCCACGTCGATGAGCCACTTTGCACTGTCGACTCTTTGGTCCATTTTTGAAATGTCTCCACGACTGTTCTTATCGGTTTGTTTACTTGTTATTAGCGCCTCAATCGCCACCCTTTTTACGTCCTTGGATGTGTCCATCGCCTGATCAGATAAACTCTCCCCCATAGCTTTATTTCCCTGTCTGATCTTATCTCCCATGACATTTCCTTTCCTCATGTCTATACTTCCTTTTCTGATCTGCTCCACCAGGTTCTTAATTTATTTCCCCATGTCTTTCTTTTCTTTTCGCAATGCTCTTCAAAAGTCAATTATGTTAAATTCGTTAGCTCCTGACTCACTGTCTTCATCTGGCAATGCTGCTATTGAATGTATTGGGTCAATTTCTCCTCCATTCTAGTTCGATCCTCGTCTCTCTTCCCAATTACGGACGATTGTCAACTTCCTCGACGTGTTGAGGTCAGACCTCCGCTGTTTCCTCTGGCGTACTGCCACTCGTCGACCTGATATTATTCGCAGATTGTCTGTTGTTCGCTACGCTGTTGTCCAGTCACGTTCGTCACCTATCGGGCTTGATTCCTCCATGTGGTTAATTATCTGTTCCTCTTGAGACTGACCAGAACCCACTGTCTCATGTAACTCCATAAAGCTGACAATTTCAACGCATTTCTGATCTAATTCGCGTTATGTTTTGCTCCAAAGTGAAATTACAGGTGCCCACAAACTACGTTAAATGTACCATTATTGTCCGTGACTACTTCCCAGAGATCAGAAACTCGATCCTGACACGGCTTAGCAAAATTACGCAAAAATTCCAGTGGTGGTTATATTCCCAGCACTTCGATATTAACTGCTGGCAGATCACTCCATTAAACTCCACCTTTTGAATTACAACAGTGGGCAAAGTTTAATGGATAACGCGAAATTATGGTAATCGGCGTAGACCTTAAAGTAAGGAATATGAAGAAATCTCAGTATGATTGACACTATCTGACTGGAATAATTTATTTGCATATCACTTACTATGACTGAAAATATCTCCCTGAACACTGGTTAATTGCATCTAAATTGACTTGGTGCAGCTACCAAACAGAAATACTGATTAGTCGAATACCCAAATTTATTCACAAACATATCAGTTAACGACATATAAATTCAAATACCAAATCGTAACAATTCTATTTCCAAACTCAGCAATTAGTTCAATGGGACAGCAGTGTTACTTGGCCATCTAGGAATACACTACTTGCCCACTTGAGAATTTACACTCAAATAAAGTACAACTATAATTCTACTCCATACAACTGTACAAATTCTTGACCGAAACAGTGACAGGAAATAGGTTACTAGCCCCAAAAATACCACACTTTCATACATATGCAATGAACTTCAGACTGGTGATCGTCCTGAATTTAATAAGTGTGAAATCGAAAGGAACTACTCTGCCGGTGCTGCAAATTATGCTCACCATGAGTACTGTTGTGTTTCGTCATGCTGCACGCTGCAGAAGAATTGGTCCTTCGTGAAGACAAGGTTGTCAGCACCCTGTTGCAGCTCGAAGATGTTGCAGGCCAAACTGTTACGCAATGCCAGGTCGAAGGGTCCTCCATAGCTACCATCTAAGGATTCGATACGGACACCTCTATGACCAAAACTCAAGAAGATGCAGATAACACCACGACCAAACCGCTAGTTTCTTTGTTGCGGCGTCAAGCCCTCCTAATTCCTTCCCGCCAAAACATTGCTAGCTGCCAAAATTAAGAAGCACTGCCGCCCAATCGCGAGTATTCTGCCAAAATAGTGCTTCTCCTTCAGACGCAAATCACAGCAAGAACATGTCCACTTCTATCAAAAAACATTGATTTCAGAGCTAAACTCTTGAAGTCACACACTACTGCATCATTCGTGCGTTCTTGCCCCTATGCCGATAGCCTCGCACCTCACAGCTCGAGGAATAAAGCAAGAGGTCTTACGAAGATAGACTTTATTTCCTGTAGCCCACACTTTCTATAACCGGTAGATGGCTGTCTGCTAAGGAGGTACGCAGACCACGCGCAACAACCTGCTGTACTCAGCGCCGCACTGGTCACCGACCCGACATTAGCCTGTGCAGTCATATAGATAGACTCCCCCTTGGGACAGGCGTTCTGGCCTCTGCTCTAAGACTTGATCACGCTGATAGACTGCCCATGCTTCCGGCGGGTCCCGTTTGGTTGTCATGACCCTTGCTCACCATTTCAAATCCACCATGCTGTTTATTCGCATGCACACTAGAAACTTCCATAAACCAGTGAGTCGACCACCCTGTAAATAAAGGAAAGAAATGACAGTTACGTAGAGCACCATACTCTCAGTCACCATGATTATTTCTCGTCAATAAACATTGTCATGTTGATTTACCCTGTCTCTGAATTACAAATTCAAACTCTAATTTTGATGAAAACGAGGTGCAGAATTGCCTGCCGCATTTCAAGATGTGTTGTGTTTCACATTCATTCCTATTTTATACCATCCAAAAAGTGCCGATTCCTGGTTCTAACACTGTTCTGACATTATAGTTCTCCTGTTGATCGAAATCTGGCTCATTACTTGCCCTAAATTAATTAATAGTTGTGGTATCCATCAGTGCAATGTGCTACCAAAACTGGTTTGTTATGTATCATTAGACTACAGAGTATTAAAAAAAGATCACAGTGAATGATTCTTACAAATTACCCCTCATAAAAATATATTTCACGTAAACTACAAGATGTCCATGTGTTTTGCACTTAAGACTTCAAGACTGGTGTTTTTCAAATTGACGTAGAAGAGGAAAGCCGAAATTATATATCTTTTGTGACACATATGGCAGTTTTAGTTGAGTAAAGTTGCATCAAATTCAGCTGCGGCGTTCCGGCGTTTTATACACGGTGTTTTTTCGGCATTGGCTCAAGAGAACATTGTATTTATTTAATGGAGGGTATTATAATACCACCAAAGAATGATGGCGAGGTAAGTTCGTGTAGTGTTAAGCACTACAGCAGAATATGCTTCAGAAATTAATTTTTTCTGCCGGAATGGCCGAGCGGTTCTAGGCACTACAGTCTGGAACCGCGCGACCACTACGGTCGGAGGTTCGAATCCTGCCTCGGGCATGGATGTGTGTGATGTCCTTAGGTTAGTTAGGTTTAATTAGTTCTAAGTTCTAGGGGACTGATGACGTCAGAAGGTAAGTCCCATAGTGCTCAGAGCCATTTGAACCATTTTGAAATTAATTTTGCAGAATGCCAGCTCTTGAAGAGAACTAAATTGAGTTTATAGGATATATTATACAGTGTAGGCTAGAATGATCTCCTTCTGACGAGACAATGGCTGTTCAAAACTTCCCAGAACCGAGATCTATTGCAGCAATATAAAATTACCTAGAACTAAGAGGAAACTTTAGGAAGTTTATCTCAAATTACGCTATAACTGCAAAACCACTTAGCGTTTTGCTGAGGAACAATCGAGATTATAAGTTAGCAGAAGAGCAGACGCAAACATTCAACACCCTCAAAAATGTCCTTTCATTAGATCCAATTTTAAAAGTCTACAAGCCGGCCGGAGTGGCCGTGCGGTTCTGGGCGCTACAGTCTGGAGCCGAGCGACCGCTACGGTCGCAGGTTCGAATCCTGCCTCGGGCATGGATGTGTGTGATGTCCTTAGGTTAGTTAGGTTTAATTAGTTCTAAGTTCTAGGCGACTGATGACCTCAGAAGTTAAGTCGCATAGTGCTCAGAGCCATTTGAACCATATTTAAAAGTCTACAAGCCAAAACACAAAACTGAACCACACATAAATGAAAGCTAAGAAATATTTGGAGCCGTGTTATTACTAAATCTCTAGATGATGACAAGTTTTTGTGGATGATGCAGTTATCTGCATTGAATTACTGTCCGAAAGAAGCTGTACAAGTATTGAGTCAGATCTTGATAAGTTTTCAAAGAGGTGCAAAGATTGGCAACTTACTTTAAATGTCCAGAAATGTAAATGTGTACACTTTACAAAACGAAACAAGGGGTACCTCATGGCTATAAAAACAATGAGTCACAGCTGGAATTGATAAAATCATACAAATACATGGGTGTTATACTTTGTAGGAACATAAAATGGAACGATCACATAGGCTCAGTTGAGAGTAAAGTAGGTTGCAGACTTCAGTTTATTGACTGAGTACTATGGAAATGCAATTAATTTACAAAAGAGGTTGCTTACAAATCACTCGTGTGACCCATTCTAGAGTATTGCTCGAGTGTGTGGGACTCCTACCAAATAGGGCTAACAGGGGATATTGGACGTATACAGAGAAGAGCAGCACGAGTGGTTACAGGTTTGTTTAACCTATGGTTCAAATGGCTCTGAGCACTATGGGACTCAACATCTACGGTCATCAATCCCCTAGAATTTAGAACTACTTAAACCTAACTAACCTAAGGACATCACACACATCCATGCCCGAGGCAGGATTCGAATCTGCGACCATAGCGGTCACGCGGTTCCAGACTGTAGCGCCTACAACCGCTCGGCCACAGCGGCCGGCTTTGTTTAACCTATGGGAGAGTGCCACAGAGATGCGAAAGAATGTGAACTGGCAAACACTTGAAGAAAGATGAAACTTTCCTGAGAAAGCCTGTTTACAAAATTTCAAGCACTGGCTTTAGGTGATGACTCCAGGAGCACACTACAACCTCCTACATATCACTCCCATGGGGATCGTGAGGACAAGATTATATTAATTATAACACCCCCAGAAGCATTTAAACAGTCATTCTTCCCACACTTCATACGTGAATGGAACAGGAAAAAACCTTATAACTGCTACTGGGACGTGCCCTCTGCACTGCACTTCACTCTGGTTTGCAGAGTATAGATGTAGCTATAGATTTATATCAAGCTACGCTCACTGAGGTAAAGTTTCGTACACAATGGTTTTCGATATAAATAAAGACCAAAACGTCAACATGCCTTCTCTTCAACCAATACGTCTAAGAAACGTATCTTTACGTCCATCTTCATCTCTGACGTGAGTCTTTATGTTAGGATGTATACATTCAATGGTCAATGGACTGAACATCTTGCTTAGGCGATGGTCAACAGCAAGAACAAATTTTACAAAATGCATGACACTGTGCAGTCTGTGATTACGTTATTTGTTCTGCTGGCGGTTTCGGTTCTAAACCATCGCCAACGGCAGAAAAACTATCACAGATGTATCATATGCCATGCATGCTTCGACATAAGTTACCACTGTAAACCATAATTGCCAATAAAAATAAAAAATGCTGACAAGATTAAAATATGATGGCACACTGACAAAAGGACAACATGTGACACTAATACAAGTCGAAGCAAACAAGTCGAATCACCAGATTGACGTACAGTTCTGCACTCAGGGTGTGTGGGATAACCACGCCAGTGTTCCTGGTGTCATACGAAATCGCACTGCAGACCGTAACTCCAGCATAGGTTCAGTGTGTCTAGCTTGCAGACAAACTGGTTGCAGATCCACAACTGTCCTCCTTCTAAACAACACTTGGCCATCACTGGCACCGAGGCAGTACCAGCTTTCAACAGAAAGCGCAACAGACCTCCACCCTGTCCTCTAATAGGCTCTCGCTTGATACCACTGAAGTCACAAATGATGGTGGTTTGAGCCCCACAGAATGCACGTTACAGGGCTTCTGGCTTGGAGCTGTCCTTGAAGTAACCGACTTGTGACAGTTCGTTGTGTCACTGTGGTGCCAACTGGTGCTAAAATTGATGCTACAGGTGCAGTGCAATGCATCAGAGCCATACGTCGAACACGATGGTCTTCCCTCACAGTAGTGCCTCATGGCTGTCCAGAGCCCAGTCTTCTTGCAACCGTAAATTCTCGTGACCTCTGCTGCCAACAATCAAGTATAGTGGTTGCATTCCTGCCAAGTCTTCTCTCAGTATCGCAGAAGGAACATCCAGCTTCTTGTAGCCCTGTTAGAAGAGCTCGTTCAAATGCAGTGAGTGTTGATAATGACGTCTTTGTCGCCTTAAAGGTATCAACTCACCACGTCCTGTTTCAAAGATAACTAACGACTGTTGCAGCGTGTGTTTAAAGCAAACCTGATTTGCATCCTCACAGTGGCGCAACTAACGCCATTCTTACGCGACAGGCTCGAGATCTGAATAGACATCATCTTTCAGATGTAGAAACACATCTTCCAACTTTCGTTTATGTCGCACAACTCCTTCTTGGCGTCGCGATTCTTTTTCTGTCGGTGTAAATGCATAATTTTGTAAATGCCTATACATGTTAATTACGTTTTTTGTTCTTATACTGCAGTACCATGACGTGTTGAGTATCTGTGTGAATTTAATACACAGATGAACAGAACTGCATTACTGCTGCTAAACTCGCCAGATAACACATTAGTCACTCCCTTAAAATAGCACGTTGGTCACTTTGGAGCACTATAAATGGCGTAGAACTGGTAACAGTTTGCCATGTGACCCTCCACCTCTGACTTAAGTCATGGCAGTGAAGTAATCTGTAGGTGCCAGTCAGTTGTGGTGAAATCAATGCAGTAAGATGGTCCGAGGCACAGATATTACAGAATGGCAGAAAGAAGCTGTCATGTTTGCACTTATCCATGATTGCACCATGAATGAAGCTGTCCGATTTGTTGTTATCTACCCTGACGTGCCTACAAGGAGTGATGTATCACTCAGAGCCATATTTGTATAATACGGTGCAAGAACAGTGGGCATATGAAGATCCTAATCAACAGAGATCGGAAATGAGAGTCACGTTTTGTCAATGGCAACCGGTTTTAAACCAGACAAGAATTCATGTTCACTGATTCTCCGTCGCTTCTTGGTAGAGTAATACACTCCTGGAAATGGAAAAAAGAACACATTGACACCGGTGTGTCAGACCCACCATACTTGCTCCGGACACTGCGAGAGGGCTGTACAAGCAATGATCACACGCACGGCACAGCGGACACACCAGGAACCGCGGTGTTGGCCGTCGAATTGCGCTAGCTACGCAGCATTTGTGCACCGCCGCCGTCAGTGTCAGCCAGTTTGCCGTGGCATACGGAGCTCCATCGCAGTCTTTAACACTGGTAGCATGCCGCGACAGCGTGGACGTGAACCGTATGTGCAGTTGACGGACTTTGAACGAGGGCGTATAGTGGGCCTGCGTGAGGCCGGGTGGACGTACCGCCGAATTGCTCAACACGTGGGGCGTGAGGTCTCCACAGTACATCGATGTTGTCGCCAGTGGTCGGCGGAAGGTGCACGTGCCCGTCGACCTGGGACCGGACCGCAGCGACGCACGGATGCACGCCAAGACCGTAGGATCCTACGCAGTGCCGTAGGGGACCGCACCGCCACTTCCCAGCAAATTAGGGACACTGTTGCTCCTGGGGTATCGGCGAGGACCATTCACAACCGTCTCCATGAAGTTGGGCTACGGTCCCGCACACCGTTAGGCCGTTTTCCGCTCACGCCCCAACATCGTGCAGCCCGCCTCCAGTGGTGTCGCGACAGGCGTGAATGGAGGGACGAATGGAGACGTGTCGTCTTCAGCGATGAGAGTCGCTTCTGCCTTGGTGCCAATGATGGTCGTATGCGTGTTTGGCGCCGTGCAGGTGAGCGCCACAATCAGGACTGCATACGACCGAGGCACACAGGGCCAACACCCGGCATCATGGTGTGGGGAGCAATCTCCTACACTGGCCGTACACCACTGGTGATCGTCGAGGGGACACTGAATAGTACACGGTACATCCAAACCGTCATCGAACCCATCGTTCTACCATTCCTAGACCGGCAAGGGAACTTGCTGTTCCAACAGGACAATGCACGTCCGCATGTATCCCGTGCCACCCAACGTGCTCTAGAAGGTGTAAGTCAACTACCCTGGCCAGCAAGATCTCCGGATCTGTCCCCCATTGAGCATGTTTGGGACTGGATGAAGCGTCGTCTCACGCGGTCTGCACGTCCAGCACGAACGCTGGTCCAACTGAGGCGCCAGGTGGAAATGGCATGGCAAGCCGTTCCACAGGACTACATCCAGCATCTCTACGATCGTCTCCATGGGAGAATAGCAGCCTGCATTGCTGCGAAAGGTGGATATACACTGTACTAGTGCCGACATTGTGCATGCTCTGTTGCCTGTGTCTATGTGCCCGTGCTTCTGTCAGTGTGATCATGTGATGTATCTGACCCCAGGAATGTGTCAATAAAGTTTCCCCTTCCTGGGACAATGAATTCACGGTGTTCTTATTTCAATTTCCAGGAGTGTACAATAATACATGAAAAGCACTATATTGGGTGTATTCTACAGAATTAATTTATTCAGGTTAAGTGGTTTTCGGCTTATATATGGATTGCCAATGTACTCCATATATTCTGTTGTTACAATAAAATTGTTAATTCTTTCTTTCACTTGATTTCTGTATGACGTTTCATGTCTAATGCCTATTGAAGTAGTCTTGTCAAGTACTAATTTTATTTTATTTCACTGGTCTTGTTTATTTAATGCAAACTGTTACATAGACACTGTTTTCTGAGTTTAGCATTAATTTTTTTCCGGATTTGCTTTTATTAACTGTCCAACTTTTTAGGTTTTAAATTACATTACCACTACTTTGTCAAAGATAACATTTACTGTGTGTTTCTGTCCGTGGAAGTATAAGGCGAACTGTCATAACGTCAAAAACTCTGCCATGTTAGTGGCATCAAACATTAGCTTTGGGTGAAATTGTTTTGATAAAAAATGTCAGCCTGCGTCATTTACAGGTGTACCTATCGTTCTGACTGTAATCTAAAGTGTAAAGGAATCATATTTCATTCAGAAGTAGACTTGTTCAAGTGATATTTTCTTTTGTGGACATGATATTTAGTTTACTTTTACTGTGGTACCTTTATTTCAGTAATTTGACTTCAGCGCTCTGACTAAGCGCTATGAGGAGGGATTACTGTAGACCGTCCAGGTGTAGCAAAATGTTCTCAGCGTTTTTGGGAAAACGGCACAGACGGAACACCATTTTCATCATTCTGTATTAAGGAAAATGCTAGACTACGAAAGCAGCCTTTTCACAATACTTACGCTCCTTGGTTATTCGAAACGTTTAACGGAAAGAAAGATACATCAACAAGACTAAATGCGTCGTGGTACAGCATCAAATGTGCCTTTAAGCTCAGAAAAATGTCTCAAAATGCCTTCCTGACACTGTGCTATTTACAAAATCACTGTAATATTTACTGTTTAAAGGAACTTTTACTTGGGCATGACAGAAATTAAGAACAAGAAACAGTTGTAAACATTAGTCTGTTAATGTTTAGGGGCTACTAACATAGCGGCACTGCATTCAAACCAATGCACAGATAAGTCCGTAGCACCACCTCCTTTTCCCCCAGGGTGCTCACCACTCTTTGGTGAGTTCGTGCTTTGGCACCAAAGGGCCTCAGCCTTCGCAAGCATGTCCTGCATGTCTATCCTCCTACTATTCTTTTTTACCTCCGTTGGGAACATTTTTGGAATGTTTTGGGAATAAGTACTGAATTTCCAGTACCTTGATATCAGAACAGTTCCTTCAATGTTTTTCCATTCTTTTTTTTCTTTCTGTACTTACCTTCTCCTATCCTTCCTCCGCTTCGGCTTTTGAGGTTCCTCCTTTTCTTCTTCCTCCCTGTCCATTCATGAAGGCTTGCCAACGCACCTGACGCATAACGGGTGACTGGGTAACTCGTAATTCCCAGCCCGGGGTCGACAGGTAGAGTTCGCACATATCCCCTGGTGCAGGCCAGGCCCAGGGATGGGTGATTGCCTGAGCTGTTTCCTTCCCAAATTGCCAGTTGGCCTCTCTGTCAGGAGTTTGGGAGGTGTGACCTGAGGGGGGACCTCAGTTGGAAAGAGAGCGCCATCGGAATCGTTGGCAATCATGGGGGATTTTCTCACAATGACCTATCATCTTTTTCACCGTCAACGTCTACTAAACATAAACGAAATGAGGCTAACGATTCAAAGACCCTGCCAGCTGCACATCAGTTCCTCACGATTTCACGTAGTGAAGATGGTCAGGCCTCCGCTGCGGTTAATCCATTTATTATTGAGAAAGGTGTTGTGTTGATGGAATTGCTTCTGCTGTGAAATACTGCTCTCGTTTACACAGTGGCACTTTGCTTTTGGAGACTAACTGTCATTTTCAAGCACATCAACTGCTTGCAGTTTCACTGCTGCACAGCTATCCTGTTAGGTTCGAAGCCCATCGAACGTTAAATTCTTCACATGATGTTATTTACACTAGGCTGCACGACGATCTGACCGAGGCAGAAATTCAAACTTACCTGTCTGATCAAGGCTTCACTACAGTCCATCGAGTGATCAAAAAGGTTGATGCATCCCTAGCGCCTACACATGCTTCTTCTCGCATTTGATAGAGTTGTGCTTCCATTAAAGACCAAAGCAGGCTATAAAGTCATCAAAGTCAGACCTTACATCCCAAACACGATTAGCTGTCACCAGTATCATCATTACTACCACACTCCAATGTACTGTGGAAACACGACCCAGTGTGTTACTAGTGATAGGGATGTTCATGAGGGCGATTGCCCAATCCTTCTCCCTGTTGTATCAATTGCAATGGCGACCATACTGCCTCCTCCCGCGAATATGCCGTGTATCTCGATGAGAGGGCCACCCAAGCGATCTGGATGAAGGAAAAAGTGTCTCATCCTGTCGTCCGCAAGTTGTTAGGTAGTCGGTAGCCCTGTGTTTTACCATCTGGCATTTACAGTACCATTCCTGCTGCATCTCGCTCCACGAAAGACTTGGCCACGCAAACCTGCGACCTCAAATTCAGCACTGCAGTTGTAAAATTAGCCAGTGTCACGGTAGCATCCCCGACTTCTTCTCCACCAGCTGTGCAATAAGCCATCAAATTTCGCCTCACGTGGCGAAATCGCCTGCTGCACAACCAACAGGTCGAATAGGACAGAAAGAATACTACTGCGAATACTTTTATGTCTCTCCAGCCAACAGCCATTTGAATCTTCATCTGCCAACCGCAAAGGTTCCAAGAAATCAAACAAATCTTCTCCTTAGCCGACTCGGAGATCCTACTCAATGGTGTCGCCGCGTGATAACCTCAACCGGCCGACCTCTGTGCCGCCAGTGCGCATCCCCAACCGTTTTTCTGCCTGGAATAAGCAGGGTGATCGAGAGTGAATGCTGACGTCTTTGAAGATCTCATGGAGCAGGATCCTCCACCCTCTGCACCTTGTAGCAGAGAGACTTTAAAGGTTGGCACTTGGCAGCCATCGAGATGTTTTTCCCTTCTCCCCTTTCCCCATCTCTACTCTCCTCCAGTGGAACGTTTGCGGCCTTAGATCCAAGAAGAAGGAATTATGGCTGCTCTTGGAATTTCAGCATCCACTTCTTCTCTGCATCCAGGAAACAAAATTGCGTTCTCACGATCGCTTTGACCTCTCGAATTTCTTTCTGTCCGCTTTGACCTCCCCCCCCCCCCCCCCTCCGAGGATGGAATTCCATCTCATGTGAGAGTCATGCTGCTCATCTGGGATGATGTTCATAGTCAAACCATCTCACTGAATACCCGACTGCAATCGGATGCAGTCAGCATTTTTCCTTCCTCACTTCGCCTTTTCCCGTTGTATTGTCTACATCCCTCCATTATTTAGTCTCACCAGGGCAGACTTTCTCTAGCTTATTGAGCAACTCCCTCAGCCCATTTTTGCTGCTGGGTGACTTTAATGCTCACCATCCTCTTTGGGACTCTTCTAGACTCTGTCAGAGAGGTGCCCTCTTGGCTGATATTCTCAATCACTTTACCTCATCTGCCTTAATACTGGAGCATCCACATTCCTTTGAGACTCCGCACACACCTATTCCCATTTGGACCTCTCGTTCTGCACTGCTCAGCTTTCCCGTCATCTCGAGTGGTCCATTCTCTCTGACATTTACTCGTGCGACCATTTCTCATGTGTTGTCCATTTGCTGACTCCCTATGTCAGCTTTCTAAGGCTAACTGGAGGCTTTACTCCTCTCTGGCGATCTTTGACGAACAACATTTCCCCAGTTGTGACGACTGGTTGAATACCTTACAAACGTTATCCTTACCGTCGCAGAACGTGTCATTCCTTGCACTTCATCTTTACTGCGCCGTGTTCCGGTCCCCTGGTGGACTGAGGCGTGTCGCGACGCAATTCGCGTGCGGTGACATGCTCTCAACGTTTTTAACCGTCATCCTATATTGGCGAACTGCATTCGCTATAAACAGCTGCGTACACAGTGTCGTCGCGTTCTTAGGGATAGCAAAAAAGCTAGCTCGATTTCATTTAGTAATTCTTTTAACAGTTCCACTCCCTCCTCCATAGTGTGGGCCAACCTCTGACGGCTCTCTGGGACCAAGGTCCATCCCCCAACTGCCAGCCTGTCCATAGCAGACGATGTCCTAGTGGACCCTACTGCTATCTGCAACAGCTTTGGGCCGCTATTTTGCGGAGATTTCGAGCTCCACCCACTATCGACCTTCCTTCATCTGTCAGAAACGAGTGGATGAGGCTCGGGCAATACCCTGCTCTCAGAATCGTGAGTGCTACAATGACGCTTTTATTATGATGGAGCTAGATCATACTCTCACTTCATCCTGATCCTCTGCCCCAGGGCTGGATGATGTTCACATTCTGATGTTGCAGCACCATTCTCCTGTTTCCAGGCACTTTCTCCTTCATAAATACAATGACATCTGGCAGACAGCACGTTTCCTAGACGCTGGCGTGAAACCACTGTCATTTCTCTCACCAGCTATTTTTGCAAGATGATGGAATGTATGCCCGGCTGGTATGGTGGCTCGAGTATTTGTATGAATGTGATCACTCCCAAGGAACAGTTCACACCTGTTTAATTGTTATTTTCATTTCTGTGAGAAGTCTATGTGGTATCTCGCCTGCTCTCACTATTCATCAAATTTACTTGCGGCGGTAACAGATTCTAACAACATGACTCATATTCTATAACCAGTGTATAGCATGACAACTACCAAGACTACAGAATTAGCACAAATATTTCAATGACTGGACAGACAGTTCATAACGTTGTGAAAAATAAATAAACAGTGCGAGGAAGTTTTGAACATGGGACGCACGTTTGGCAGTCTCACACCATGACCACTTGCGCACGACACTGATGCCATTTGAGGATGCTCTTTATTGTACTTCTTGTTCTTCGACCATTCACTGTTTCTAATTCGCTTTTTTTTCATAGTTCAGTACACCTGCTTCCTGTTTTCATCCTTGATCTGTGTTCAGTTTTTGACCGGCTATCCATTAGCCAATCTTACCGCTAAATCTGAGGGGGTACAGTGGGGAGCATCCCTTGTTAGTAAAATATTTTGGGGTATTATGCCGTAGTTACTCCAAGCAATTCATGTGACGGTAGGATAACAGTGTGGAATATTTTAATAAGTGAGAACTGAAAGTTGTGCACACAGTCTGTTTCCACTTTATGCTTGAGACTTCTGTTTCTGTGAAGATGTTCTGGCATATACCTAAGTGGGAGCGGGAAACTGACAAATGCCCACGAGGAAAGTTCGAGGAACGTTATTGTCCACAAACCATTGTCTCGCAGAGCTGCTTTATGACGGGCTGCATTATCGTGCTAATACAAACTATCGTCGTCTAAGATCTGTTCTTTACTATACACAGTACACAATGCTGCAAGACATCTTCATATCCTTCCGCATTTAGGGTTTTCTTGAGAGCAATAAGGGACCGTACCATAATCACGGAAAACACCCCAGTAGGGCAACAGCACATCCTCCGTACTTCACTGTTGGCACTACACATGACGGCGAGTAATGTTTTCGAGGATTTTGCCTCACCCAGACGCTTTCACCGGATTGCCACAAGATATAGCGTAATTTATCGCTCCATATAACCCGTTTCTAGTCATCCACTGGAGTAATGGCCTCGCTCTTTACACCACCTCAAGCACTGCTTACCACTGACTAAAGAAATGTGTAGCTTACGAGGAACTGCTCGACCTTGGCCCCCCGTTCTTAACTCCCTACTCACAGTCATTGCGCTAACTGGACTACTGGTAGGCCGTTCGAACCTACGAGCGATTCTTTCCACTGATTTCATTCGACTGTTTGCACACCCTCCGCAATCTTCGATAGACCGCGTCTGCCGTTACATGAAGTCCGCGTAGTCGTGGTTTAGCTGTAGTTGTTTTTTCGCGTTTCGACTCTACAATGACGTCACCAACAGTCGACTTGGGCAGCTTTAGAAGCGTTTAAATGTACCTGATGAATCCGTTACTCAGGAGATATTGAATGACTGGTTCACAAATCACGTCTCAAGTCACTGAGCTCTCCTGACCTAGCCATTCTGCTGTTACTGCTGCTCTAGTGATAACACAATAATCCTCGGCTTTTTTTTTTTTTTACTGGCGAGTCCATATCTCGTGCCATGTAATTCCACGTTACATGGGGGGGGGGGGGGGGGGGAGGGGAAATCTGGATTCTTTTGACCAGATAGTATATACCTCATGTAGGTATGCTTGGACGTACCGGAATGTGGAGTCACCGAGGAGAACGAATGTTGCTAGATTGCATTCCGTCATACTCAGAGGAAACCACTATCTCCACTAATGGTACAGAGTGCCATTGAGCACACAATAAGTTCACCTCTGCTTCGCACAGCTGGTAATTTAGATAACAGCCGTTACATTCCTGACGTGATAAGGCCTCTGGCTATTCCCTACTTCCTAGGAATCCGTAATGTTACCTTTTAACAAGACAATGCAGTACAGTGAATGAAAAATTTGTTTTATGTCGTGAGCCGTGGTGCGCCTTTTCTGGCACACTAGCTCTTTGGCAGTACTATCGATTACCCGACTGTACTACGATCTTTGCCTCTGTTGTGGTCTGGCGGCGGGTTTTTGCGGTAGGGGAGTTGGTCGTGGGACTCGCTACGAAGCGCTAGGATGTGCTTCATGGGCCAAGGAGCAAAACATGCGGGCTTGGCTAGCAGCGGCGCGGCCGGTCTACCTTTTAGGTCGGTCGCGAGTTAGTGGTGCACCTGCCTGATCTCAACTTCGGGCGCTGCTCGTCGCCTTGCCTTGGTACCTGTTTTCTCTAACAGGCCTTTTCCTCGAGACCATCTCGAACAACGCTTTCCATCGGAGGTGTAAGTGGTTTTGGTGCCTTCCTTTCGTGCAACCATTTGCGTTGTAGCGACTGTTACTTGTGGGTTGGTTGGTTGGTCTGGTGTATGTGTTGATGAAGTAAGAACAGCCGGCAAGGTGTGTGACCGGAAGGAGACCAGTCAATACTTCCTTTAAGAAAATCAGCTTCCCCGAAAGATGTAGTGACTGTAAGCTACTGAAGATATTAGGTTATAGTCTAGTTGTAATTTTCTCCATACCAAGCTTACACTGTTGGCAGTAAATTGCAGACCTATTCAAGGTAATTAAAGTTCACAAAACCTACTTTGTGCTGAAGTTGTGCATTTGAGTAACCTATCCCTTAATCGGGCAGGTAGGTTAGAAAATTTAAAAAGGGAAATGGATAGGTTAAAGTTAGATATAGCGGGAATTAGTGAAGTTCGGTGGCAGGAGGAACAAGACTTCTGGTCAGGTGACTACAGGGTTATAAACACAAAGTCAAATAGGGGTAATGCAGGAGTAGGTTTAATAATGAATAGGAAAATAGGATTGCGGGTAAGCTACTACAAACAGCATAGTGAACGCATTATTGTGGCCAAGATAGATACGAAGCCCACACCTACTACAGTAGTACAAGTTTATATGCCAACTAGCTCTGCAGATGACGAAGAAATTGAAGAAATGTATGATGAAATAAAAGAAATTATTCAGGTAGTGAAGGGAGACGAAAATTTAATAGTCATTGGTGACTGGAATTCGATTGTAGGAAAAGGGAGAGAAGGAAACGTAGTAGGTGAATATGGATTGGGGCTAAGAAATGAAAGAGGAAGCCGCCTGGTAGAATTTTGCACAGAGCACAACTTAATCATAGCTAACACTTGGTTTAAGAATCATGATAGAAGGTTGTATACATGGAAGAACCCTGGAGACACTAAAAGGTATCAGATAGATTATATAATGGTAAGACAGAGATTTAGGAACCAGGTTTTAAATTGTAAGACATTTCCAGGGGCAGATGTGGACTCGGACCACAATCTATTGGTTATGACCTGTAGATTAAAACTGAAGAAACTGCAAAAAGGTGGGAACTTAAGGAGATGAGACCTGGATAAACTGAAAGAACCAGAGGTTGTAGAGAGTTTCAGGGAGAGCATAAGGGAACAACTGACAGGAATGGGGGAAAGAAATACAGTAGAAGAAGAATGGGTAGCTTTGAGGGATGAAGTAGTGAAGGCAGCAGAGGATCAAGTAGGTAAAAAGACGAGGGCTAGTAGAAATCCTTGGATAACAGAAGAAATATTGAATTTAATTGATGAAAGGAGAAAATATAAAAATGCAGTAAATGAAGCAGGCAAAAAGGAATACAAACGTCTCAAAAATGAGATCGACAGGAAGTGCAAAATGGCTAAGCAGGGATGACTAGAGGACAAATGTAAGGATGTAGAGGCGTATCTCACTAAGGGTCAGATAGATACTGCCTACAGGAAAATTAAAGAGACTTTTGGAGATAAGAAAACCACTTGTATGAACATCAAGAGCTGTGATGCAAACCCAGTTCTAAGCAAAGAAGGGAAAGCAGAAAGGTGGAAGGAGTATATAGAGGGTCTATACAAGGGCGATGCACTTGAGGACAATATTATGGAAATGGAAGAGGATGTAGATGAAGATGAAATGGGAGGTACGATACTGCGTGAAGAGTTTGACAGAGCACTGAAAGCCCTGAGTCGAAACAAGGCCCCCGGAGTAGACAACATTCCTTTGGAACTACTGACGGCCTTGGGAGAGCCAGTCCTGACAAAACTCTACCATCTGGTGAGCAAGATGTATGAAACAGGCGAAATACCCTCAGACTTCAAGAAGAATATAATAATTCCAATCCCAAAGAAAGCAGGTGTTCACAGATGTGAAAATTACCGAACAATCAGTTTAATAAGCCACAGCTGCAAAATACTAACACGAATTCTTTACAGACGAATGGAAAAACTAGTAGAAGCCGACCTCGGGGAAGATCAGTTTGGATTCCGTAGAAATACTGGAACACGTGAGGCAATACTGACCTTACGACTTATCTTAGAAGAAAGATTAAGGAAAGGCAAACCTACGTTTCTAGCATTTGTAGACTTAGAGAAAGCTTTTGACAATGTTGACTGGAATACTCTCTTTCAAATTCTAAAGGTTGCAGGGGTAAAATACAGGGAGCGAAAGGCTATTTACAATTTGTACAGAAACCAGATGGCAGTTATAAGAGTCGAGGGACATGAAAGGGAAGCAGTGGTTGGGAAGGGAGTGAGACAGGGTTGTAGCCTCTCCCCGATGTTATTCAATCTGTACATTGAGCAAGCAGTAAAGGAAACAAAAGAAAAATTCGGGGTAGGTATTAAAATCCATGGAGAAAAAATAAAAACTTTGAGGTTCGCCGATGACATTGTAATTCTTTCAGAGACAGCAAAGGACTTGGAAGAGCAGTTGAACGGAATGGATGGTGTCTTGAAGGGAGGATATAAGATGAACATCAACAAAAACAAAACGAGAATAGTGGAATGTAGTCTAATTAAGTCGGGCAATGTTGAGGGTATTAGATTAGGAAATGAGACACTTAAAGTAGTAAAGGAGTTTTGCTATTTGGGGAGCAAAATAACTGATGATGGTCGAAGTAGAGAGGATATAAAATGTAGACTGGCAATGGCAAGGAAAGCGTTTCTGAAGAAGAGAAATTTGTTAACATCGAGTATAGATTTAAGTGTCAGGAAGTCATTTCTGAATGTATTTGTATGGAGTGTAGCCATGTATGGAAGTGAAACATGGACGATAAATAATTTAGACAAGAAGAGAATAGAAGCTTTCGAAATGTGGTGCTACAGAAGAATGCTGAAGATTAGATGGGTAGATCACATAACTAATGAGGAAGTATTGAATAGGATTGGGGAGAAGAGAGGTTTGTGGCACAACTTGACCAGAAGAAGGGATCGGTTGGTAGGACATGTTATGAGGCATCAAGGGATCACCAATTTAGTATTGGAGGGCAGCGTGGAGGGTAAAAATCGTAGGGGGAAACCAAGAGATGAATACACTAAGCAGATTCAGAAGGATGTAGGTTGCAGTAGGTACTGGGAGATGAAGAAGCTTGCACAGGATAGAGTAGCATGGAGAGCTGCATCAAACCAGTCTCAGGACTGAAGACCACAACAGCAACAACCATATTATCTTGAAATTATTTCCATTTCATCTTTGTACACATTGTTGGCCTTAATGATATTCTTTGCTTATGAGAGTGTAAAAATCTGATATTTTAGATGTTTTATTGAAAGCGGTTATTGGTTTTCTTAAAATTATTATTTATTGGTTCTTAACTTATATTAATTGATGTTTGCTTGGTGTTTGCCTTGTTTGCTGTGGCCTGTTTGTGTTCCAGTTTTTCTGCGAGTTGGGGCGTGTGGGTGCGGTGCCATGTCCCGCTTCGGTGTACAGAAGCTGTGACGTGCCGTCTAATGGGAAGTGACTCCTGGTTGGGCCCCGGCGTTCAGGTGTTGTTTGGACTGCTGTTCTGCTGCTTCCAGCATTTTAAGTTAAGTCATCTTTTGCCCAGGTCAGCCTGGCGTCACTGCCCGTTTGATAAACTCGCATGTATAATTAAAAAAAATTAATTTGTTTGCCAATGAATTATATTAACTGTAACGTCTTACTTGTGTTGTTGCTTATATATATATATATATATATATATATATGTTCGGTGCCACATTCCACATTTATTAATGTAGTCTAAAATAAATTGTTAATTTATTTCTTGAATTGCTAGTTGTTGTGTTTAAGGAGTGACACTATAGAGGCCTTAACTTTCCATCCTAAGTGTACCCTCTCATCCCCACTTCCTAAGTTACATGTCAGAATCTGTCCTTTGTTAAGCTTACGTAACTTCGTACAAGGGTATGCCTTACACTTATGTATACTTTGTAATGTTCAAACCAACTGTTGTGTAACAATCCAGTGTTGAGATGGCTATATGAACACATTCCGAAAGGCAATAATTTAAAAATAAATAATAAAAATATAAAATACAGTTCAAAGCTGACCGCCAAGTCAAGTAAACGTGAAGTATGGTTAATTACGTTGAAAATTAGTTTCGTACATCCAAAAGCTGCCACATTGGCCTCTGTAACTCGAAGTATTTACTCGTTCTGGATGTGTCTGCTCTGTTTACCGTTTCACGTTAAGTACGACGATGCTTCAAAGATCTCATTACATTTGATTTTTTACTGTTAAGAGTAGATGTTTTCGATGGAACACCACACGGCCAATGAATCCCCGTGGCTTTTATGAGACTGACTGCGTGTACTTGCCTCTGGTCAATCTAGTAGACTGGAACTGGTTTCATGATAATTGATAGGTACTACAGATATACTAAGATTAGATAGGATAATAATTATGGATGTAGAATGCGCCACATTTATCCGGCGAAGCCTAACACACTTCGGTTGTGGCAGGGCCTCAGAGGTCGCTAGCTGACAGCTGTTATCATATCAACAGCCAATCACTCCATTAGTCAGCAGTTCAGCTTGAGAGAATTTTGGGCACCAACTGTACTACATGCTTGGATGTGCGACACCACCAACGAAGGTGATACTGACGACGTCTACATTGTGTATGTAAGGAAAGATTACACAGCGAGTTTCTTATCCAGAAATTACATCTGAATGTTGCTTGTTTGTGAGAAAGTCGTTTTTGTCTCGGATAAGAAGGATAAATATCTGTCAACTTGTGTGGGAACTCGCTAGCGGTAATATCGTGGCGTACTGAAACTTCCGTCGTAGTATCGTGGAAGTGTTGTCAATAGGTCTCGTGTGCTGACCGCTACTATGTTGCTGTGCCGACACTCATAGACATTAATCAAGAAATAATCCTAAATACCTCTGCAGAGTTCACATAATATTAGTCCCATGTGATTTGATCTGTGTCTACGTAAATAAGCCACAAGTTACCATACAGTGCACGGCGGAGGATACAGCGTACCACTATTATCAGCTTTCTCCCCTATTTCCATGCGTTTATTGAGCAACAGAAACTTGACTGCTTCTACGACTTTGTGTGCGCTCTAATTTCTTTTATATATTGTGACGTTTGTTGGTTGACATCCTCAGTATCGTAATCTTAATGGCCAACAGTAACTGCACAGTCTGCCAAAAATACCGACAATGCTCAGTATGTTGTGCGGAATGGCACATTGATCGGTTCTGAGGAGGGAACCCATATCCCAAAACACACGGCTTGGGCGGTGAAGAGCGTCGAAGTCTCAGACAGGTGTCCGTTCCACATTACGTCAATAAAATCAACATGAGTAGCACATCCCGCTGTCTACATTAAAAACGCGCTTCGAACTACGTACACCCTATGTCAGTGCAGAGCTTGCATAGGCAGTGCTTATCCTCATTCACATGAGCCAGTAAGTGCTATTATCTTTGAAGTATTTCAATAGCTCCGTGGACTCGAGGAACAAGGGTCTTCGCCGACGTTATATGTGTGGCATACATCACACTCTTCACTGTGCCCCACGGAAAACAGAAGAGAGCTGTCAGATATGGTGAGAATGCTGGCCATGGAATTGGTCCACCTCAAGCAACACATCGATTGGGACATGCGACGTCGAGGTGATTCTGCACATCGACATTGAAGTGTCCTAGAGCCACATGTCCATCCGAATATTTGGTGGCACTACAGCCAATAGGGTAAGCAAAACATCTCTAATAAATGTAAGGTAGATCGGTGTTGCCACTCTGTCTGAGAGTAGATATAGTCCACTGGTATGACGACCAGTTATCCGGGCCCATACGTTAATACCGACACTGTGTCGGGATTTTGAAAAACTTGCGCACGCCGATTTTCATCCGCCCAAACATACACGGTGTGCAAGTTTAATATGCCGTCTCTAGTAAACGTACATTCATCCGTGAATATCACCAAGCTTGGAATTATGGCTGGAGTATTAATTATTGTAAATACTACTGCACAAACAGTTCCCGTTGTGGGGCGTCCTCGTCCCGTAATGCCTGAACTGCCTGCAGATGATATGGACGGAGCCGGTGTACGTGGGCAACATGCCACATGACACTTTCACCTGTGTGCAGTATCTGTAGCTGGGTCGTCTTCTAATATATTCAGCACATTCTCCTCCAGTTGTAGAGTTCGAGCCGAGCGTGGACGTCCCGCATCACGTTTCGGCACATATCAGAGGACGAACAGTAGACTGGGGGTAGTGTTCGCAAGTACCAAACACGAAATGCTACTACTTTACTGTGCAGTGGACATACCTCAGGCAGAAAATACCAACGTTCAACTTTCTCGCTCCCCTGAGGCGTCTCTCGATGGCCGCGAACGTGGAATGATGAGGCGTACGTCTTTTGAAAAAACATTCTACATATGATCTTGCAGCAGCTCTCCCATTACAATCCACTTTGCCGTCTGCAAGCGTCATATCGTTCATTTCCGCAGCTATGTTCTGGTGTAAGTCGCACTGCTGTCGACAACTTTACTGCACTCGCAGAACACACTAGTCCGCAGTAGGATGCGCACAGAAGCTGTGTAGAAGATTGTAGCACATTCGCAGAAACGTTATTAGGCTGAGGTCCTCCTTACGCAGTACATATATGGCTGAAGGGTTGCAAACCTTCCGCATTCAGACACCAAAAGGAATAGGAACAACCCGTCACAACCGCTCGTTCTCAGACTTCGACGTACTCCAGCGCCGAAGCCGTACGTTTCCGGATATGGATTCCTTCCCGCACAGCATAATACGCGTGGTCGATATTTTTTTGGGACACCCTGTATACAGGGTGTTACAAAAAGGTACGGCCAAACTTTCAGGAAACATTCCTCACACACAAATAAAGAAAAGATGTTATGTGGACATGTGTCCGGAAACGCTTAATTTCCATGTTAGAACTCATTTTAGTTTCGTCAGTATGTACTGTACTTTCTCGATTCACCGCCAGTTGGCCCAGTTGAAGGAAGGCAATGTTGACTTCGGTGCTTGTGTTGACATGCGACTAATTGCTCTACAGTATTAGCATCAAGTACATCAGTACGTAGCATCAACAGGTTCGTGTTCATCACGAACGTGGTTTTGCAGTCAGTGCAATGTTTACAAATGCAGAGTTGGCAGATGCCCATTTGATGTATGGATTAGCACTGGGCAATAGCCGTGGCGCGGTACGTTTGTATCGAGACAGATTTCCAGAACGAAGGTGTCCCGACAGGAAGACGTTCGAAGCAATTGATCGGCGTCTTAGGGAGCACGGAACATTCCAGCCTATGACTCGCGACTGGGGAAGACCTAGAACGACGAGGACACCTGCAATGGACGAGGAAATTCTTCGTGCAGTTGACGATAACCCTACTGTCAGCGTCAGAGAAGTTGCTGCTGTACAAGGTAACGTTGACCACGTCACTGTATGGAGAGTGCTACGGGAGAACCAATTGTTTCCGTATCATGTACATCGTGTGCAGGCACTATCAGCAGCTGATTGGCCTCCACGGGTACACTTCTGCGAATGGTTCATCCAACAATGTGTCAAGCCTCATTTCAGTGCAAATGTTCTCTTTGCGTATGAGGCTTCATTCCAACGTGATCAAATTGTAAATTTTCACAATCAACATGTGTGGGCTGACGAGAATCCGTACGCCATTGTGCAATCACGTCATCAACACAGATTTTCTGTGAATGTTTGGGCAGGCATTGTTGGTGATGTCTTGATTGGGCCCCATGTTCTTCCACCTACGCTCAATGGAGCACGTTATCATGATTTAATACGGGACTGCTGCTAGAACATGTGCCTTTACAAGTACGACACAACATGTGGTTCATGCACGATGGAGCTCCTCCACATTTCAGTCGAAGTGTTCGTACGCTTCTCAACAACAGATTCGGTGACCGATGGATTGGTAGAGGCGGACCAATTCCATGGCCTCCACGCTCTCCTGACCTCAACCCTCTTGACTTTCATTTATGGGGGCCTTTGAAAGCTCTTGTCTACGCAACCCCGGTACCAAATGTAGAGACTCTTCGTGCTCGTATTGTGGACGGCTGTGATACAATACGCCATTCTCCAGGGCTGCATCAGCGCATCAGGGATTCCATGCGACGGAGGGTGGATGCATGTATCCTCGCTAACGGAGGACATTTTGAACATTTCCTGTAACAAAGTGTTTGAAGTCACGCTGGTACGTTCTGTTGCTGTGTGTTTCCATTCCATGATTAATGTGGTTTGAAGAGAAGCAATAAAATGAGCTCTAACATGAAAAGTAAGCGTTTCCGGACACATGTCCACATAACATATTTTCTTTATTTGTGTGTGAGGAATGTTTCTGAAAGTTTGGCCGTACATTTTTGTAACACCCTGTATACTCTTCTTCGTGTAATTCTTAAAATCTACTTAATGCTGTTTGTCGTGTGACATTATTAAAGACCAGTCCACCTTCCTTGTGTAAAACGGCTCCGAAGTCCCGATTGTCTTACAAATGAGTTTTAACGTATTAAATGTATGTCGTTAAGCATGCAAGCCAGAAAAATCTTAAAAACGGTTCGAGATTACATTAAAATTTCGCTGGAAGTCGCTAAGTGGTCTCATTATGAAGGATTGGATGAATATAGCCGGCCGAGGTGGTCGAGCCGTTCTAGGCGCTACAGTCTGGAACCGCGCGACCGCTCCGGTCGCAGGTTCGAATCCTGCCTCGGGCATGGATGTGTGTGATGTCCTTAGGTTAATTAGGTTTAAGTAGTTCTAAGTTGTAGAGGACTGATGACCTCAGAAGTTAAGGTCCATAGTGCTCAGAGCCATTTGAACCATTTGGTGAATATAGCTTGGATACTTTGCGCACCATTTTAAGGAAAAGTTAGTTTTCAACGCTTCTCAATGTTCGTGTCTTCATAACTCCTGAACTACGAGTAGAGTATGTCGTACAGTGATTTAATGCAGGTAAATTAAGTGATATAAATGGTTACTGTCTGCAAAATGTGTTGCAAACAGAATCGGTAGTAAAGGAGTAACAAATTAAAACGTCATTCATGGTACTAAAGTTTTAGTGCATGAACAGCGAAAATGTAGTAAGCGATACTCATTTTTCCCTTAATCGTTTTGTAGGACGTCAACAATACAAAGCTTTGTAAAAGATTGAAATTATATGTTAACTTTGTTGGAACTCTCTATATGTATTTATTCTCAAAACCTGATGACTATAGTCTGGGTAATTTGTGCGCCGTAAGGTATGCTGCCTCACACAACATACACAAAGTTTCATACTGTAGTACTTGTATGATTGTGTTAAACCTTTCAACATATTATACATTTTAATGAGCAGTTTAGTACAACATCTTAAGTGTTCAAATTTGCGCAATAATTATATGAAATATTCAAAATCAACTTTTTTGTTTTCTCTGGAGGTTCTTAGACAGGCAACCTACAACTAGGATCGTGCGTCCTGAACCACTAACTATCAATCGAGTTAGCTGTTTAGTAATTTTCACTGCACAACATAGTGAAAGGGTCACTTTTTCCGAATGGCGTAACTGACTTCCATTGTGACGCAGAAGTTTTAAATTTGGGTCAAAGCCGCCAACAATCTTTCTCTGTAACGGTGCAAAGGCGTGGCGCCCTGCAACCTCACCCTTGGACTCGGCGACGCTTTAGACAGGTGTCGGTACGTGCGCAAACAAGACCAGAGCTCAGAAGTTCATATGAGATGTAAGGTGGGTTAATGATGTCACACTGGCGCCAAATTTCACCACAGATCTGCCCAACGGTACTGCGGACGTGTCACACGATGGGAAGGTCGTCAGACCCTTTCTTACTTACATTTCACCTCTTCTATGACGCCTCTGCGATGGAGGTCAGAACCTTGAAGACCAAAGTTGAAATAACGCAGTTTTCGCTCAGAATCGACACGAAAAAGCGTAAGGGGTGACATAACGGGCGCCACTGAAAGCTCCCCCTCCCTTCAGGCGTTGATTACCACGCAGTTCGCGGTCGTAAAAGATAGTTCACACTGCGATTGGAAACAGGACGACGTTCTTGACAACTTTTGAAACCGCTGACCCTTCACCCCCCCCCCCACCCCACCCACACCTCCACCGCCACGGACGAGCCAATTCTTCTCTGACATCGTGGGTCTGCAACCCTACAGGATGTAAATGCACGCCTTTGAAGGGTAGTATGATCGCAATTTTTTATCTGATGTGCAATGTGGAACCTCTAGGGACCATTGCAAACCATTCGACGAAATTTGAATGCGGTCCGAAGCAGCAAAGGGTCTTTATGCTTTTTCAGCCATCCTGATTCGCGCCATCATGCGGCATGATTTCAGCGGGATGCGACATTCACACATGCGTGAATAAAACGGCAAAGGGCCCTTCTAAGAAGCTCCAGTTCGGCAGCAACATCGGTGTCACCTGCACATCTTTGTTAGGGACTTTAAAAGTGTCACTGAGCAGAGACACCCATTCACTCATTCCTAAGCACAGGTGTGGCGGCAAACCATTTCGACAAACCTCAGCTGAGTGACACTACGTCAATGAACTACCGCCTGTTGGCATTCGAAAGGGATGGCTGTCACTCCGGCGGCTAGGGTCAGTGACTGGCTGTCTCTGTGCAGTGACATTTCTAAAGTGCCCGACTAAACTGCGCGGATGGCATAGAGGGTGCTGCCGAAATAGTGGGTCTTGGACGAACCTTTTGTCATTTTATTCACGCATGTGTCAATGTTGCATCCCTCTGTGACCACGTCGCAGGAGAAGGCGAATCAGGAAGGCTGAAAATGCACACACACTCTTTGCTGCTTTAGACCACTTTCAAATTTCGTCGAATGATTTTGAATGCTCTCTAGTGGTTCCACACTGCACATCAGGTCGAAAGATACAGTTGCGCTACCCTTCAAAGGGGTGCAATATCTCTCAAGAGGGGTACAGGCACACGATATCCTTATAGAAGGGATGAATCATCTGGGAGTCAGCAGAGTCAAAGAACGTCAAGAACCTCTTCCTGTTGTTAATCGCATTGTGAACTGTCGTTTTCGACTGCGAAATGTATGGTAATCAACGTCCCAAGGGAAGGGATGGTTTCATTTACACCCTTTATGCCACCCCATTAGGCCTTTTCCTGTTGATACTGTTGTGCCTGTGTCTGAAACATTTTCGTCGAAAACCCATAAGAAAACCGCGGAATTTCAACTCTGTGCTTCGAGTTCTGACTTTCATCGCAGACGCTCAAAAGAAGGGATGCAATATGGGTAAGAGAGGGTATGATGACGTTACGATACGACTTTACTATCGTGTGACCTGTCGTTAGTGGCGTTGGGCTGAAATGTGGTGGAATTTGGTGCTAATGTGACGTCATTAGCAAGCAGTACACGTCACATGAAATTTGAGCTCATGGGCTTTCTTTCGCAAGTATCGACACATTGCTATTTGAAGCATATTCAAAACCGAGTGCAAAGTCGCAGTGTGCCAGACTTTCATACCATTACAGAGGGACGTTGCACAAGTAAGCTCCTCTGAGCCAAATTTCAAACTTCTACGTCGCAATGGGAGACAATTAGGGGGTGTCGAAATGTGGCTCCTTAATTATGTTGTGCAGTGTAGATTGTTATACTCAACTCATGGCTCTGCACCTCTAGTTACTTTGCAATAAAAATTAATTATTTAATTGATGTGTAAAGAATCTCTGGCGTTCATTGCTTAGTACCAAATATGTACTTCTTCTTATTTTCCTCTTATTAGTTGTCTTATAATCTTCCCCATTGTCATTTGTATAAAAACTCTTCCCACATGTTAACCTCTTAGGTATATTCTCGTGACGGTTTTCATCAAATCAGTTAATGTTACAACTCTCGATATTCTCTGTAACTGTGCTAATATCCATTGACTTGCGCAATCTCCTCATTCTTTTAACAAACTTTTTATATAGCCTTTCTTGTTATTCTGTTGACACACCAATATGGAGCACCTAGACTTACATTAATATATTTTCAGACAGTATAATTCTATGCAATGAACTACTGCATGTAGTACAGAATTACATTAACACGGCAGCAAAAATCTTTCGTTATGCATCTTTAGGAAGGAGCAGCAGTGGCCATCAAAGCCTCACACAACATCCCAATCAGATTAAAGCTGAAGAAATTGCAAAAAGGCAACAATTTAAGGAGATGGGACCTGGATAAACTGAAAGAACCATAGGTTGTAGAGAATTTCAGGGGAAGCATTAGGGAACAACTCACAAGAACAGGGGAAAGGAATATAGAAGAAGAATGGGTAGCTTTGAGAGATGAAATAGTGAAGGCAGCAGAGGATCAAGTAGTCAAAAAGACGAGGACTAGTAGAAATCCTTGGGTAACACAAGAGATACCAAATTTAATCGATGAAAGGAGAAAATGTAAAAATGCAATAAATGAAGCAGGCGAAAGGGAATACAAATTTTTAAAAACTGAAATGGCTAAGCAGGAATAGCTAAAGAACACATGTAAAGGTTTAGAAGCACATACATATCTCTACCCACCATGAACCATGGACCTTGCCGTTGTTGGGGAGGCTTGCGTATCTCAACGATACAGATAGCCGTACCGTAGGTGCAACCACAACGGAGGGGTATCTGTTGAGAAGCCAGGGGCAACAGTCTGGATGATTGACTGATCTGGCTTTGTAACACTAACCAAAACGGCCTCGCTGTTGTGGTACTGCGAACGGCTGAAAGCAAGGGGAAACTACAGCCGTAATTTTACCTGAGGGCATGCAGCTTTACTGTGTGATTAAATGATGATGGCGTCCTCTTGGGTAAAATATTCCGGAGGTAAAATAGTCTCCCATTCGGATCTCCGGGCGGGGACTACTCAAGAGGATGTCGTTATCATGAGAAAGAAAACTGGCGTTCTACGGATCGTAGTGTGGAATGTCAGATCCCTTAATCGGGCAGGTAGATTAGAAAATTTAAAAAGGGAAAAGGATAGATATAGTGGGAATTAGTGAAGTTCGGTGGCAGGAGGAACAAGACTTTTGGTCAGGTGAATACAGGGTTACAAATACAAAATCAAATATAGGTAATGCAGGAGTAGGTTTAATGATGAATAAAAAAAAATAGGAGTGCAGGTAAGCTGCTACAAACAGCACAGTGAACGTGAAACGTCCCCTTAGAACAATTATAACGACTGTGCTTAAACTGACACACAATATTCTTAGCGCAACGCAATCTGACTTTCAAAAATCCCTACAAAAGAATGGCCCTGACTAACATTAACCTATACCTTTCACAAATCACTTACCTCACAAAAATCTTCGTTACTCAAGCTACATCAATACAGCGAGCGTCACTACTGCCAGCTAAATAACAGATTCAAACTACGGAAGGCACTAACTACTAGTAGGCATAGTTAGCAAATGAAAGATTTTAATAGAGAACAAACAATGTATTTACCTTAATAGTCATAATTGACATCCAGTATTACAATTTTCAAAACTCCGCCATCTCTCTCCCCACATCCACCACTGCTGGCGGCTCACCTCCAACTGCGCAACGCTACGCGCTGTTCACATCCAGCTGCCGCTGCCCAAAACTACAATGGCAGCCAACAATGCAAACTAAGAAATTATTCAGGTAGTGAAGGTAGACGAAAATTTAATAGTCATGGGTGACTGGAATTCGACAGTAGGAAAAGGAAGAGAAGGAAACGTAGTAGGTGAATATGGATTGGGGTTAAGAAATGAAAGAGGAAGCCGCCTGGTAGAATTTTGCACAGAACATAATTTAACCATAGCTAATACTTGGTTCAAGAATCATGAAAGAAGGTTGTATACGTGGAAGAACCCTGGAGATACTAGAAGGTTTCAGATAGATTATATATCGGTAAGACAGAGATTTAGGAACCAGGTTTTAAATTGTAAGACATTTCCAGGGGCAAATGTGGACTCAGACCACAATCTATTGGTTATGAACTGTAGATTAAAACTGAAAAAACTGCAAAAAGGTGGGAATTTAAGGAGGTGGAACCTGGATAAACTGAAAGAACCAGAGGTTGTAGAGAGTTTCAGAGAGAGCATAATGGAACAATTGACAGGAATGGGGGAAAGAAATACAGTAGAAGAAGAATGGGTAGCTTTGAGGGATGATATGGTGAAAGCAGCAGAGGATCGAGTAGGTAAAAAGACGAGGGCTAGTTGAAATCCTTGGGTAACAGAAGAGATACTGAATTTAATTGGTGAAAGGAGAAAATACAAAAATGCAGTAAATGAAGCAGGCAAAAAGGAATACAAACGTCTCAAAAATGAGATCGACAGGAAGTGCAAAACTGCTAAGCAGGGATAGCTAGAGGACAAATGTAAGGATGTAGAAGCTTATCTCACGAGGGGGTAAGATGGATACTGCCTACAGGAAAATTAAAGAGACCTTTGGAGAAAAGAGAACCACTTGCATGAATATCAAGAGCTCATATGGAAACCCAGTTCTAAGCAAAGAAGGGAAAGCAGAAATGTGGAAGGAGTATATAGAGGGTCTATACAGTTGCGATGTTCTTGTGGACAATATTATGAAAATGGAAGAGGATGTAGATGAAGATGAAATGGGAGATATGATACTGCGTGAAGAGTTTGACAGAGCACTGAAAGACCTAAGTCGAAACAAGGCCCCGGGAGTAGACAACATTCCATTAGAACTACTGACAGCCTTGGGAGAGCCAGCCCTGACAAAACCCTACCATCTTGTGAACAAGATGTATGAGACAGGCGAAATTCCTTCAGACTTCAAGAAGAATATAATAATTCCAATCCCAAAGAAAGCAGGTGTTAACAGATGTGAAAATTGCAGAACTATCAGTTTAATAAGTCACAGCTGCAAAATACTAACGCTAATTCCTTACAGACGAATGGAAAAACTGGTAGAAGCGGACCTCGGGGAAGGTCAGTTTGGATTCCGTAGAAATGTTGTAACACGTGAGGCAATACTGACCCTACGACTTATCTTAGAAGAAAGATTAAGGAAAGGCAAACCTACGTTTCTAGCATTTGTAGACTTAGAGAAAGCTTTTGAGAATGTTGACTGGAATACTCTCTTTCAAATTCTGAAGGTGACAGGGGTAAAATACAGGGAGCGAAAGACTATTTACAATTTGTACGGAAACGAGATGGCAGTTATAAGAGTCGAGGGACATGAAAGGAAAACAGTGGTTGGGAAGGGAGTGAGACAGGGTTGTAGCCTCTCCCCGATGCTATTCAGTCTGTATATTGAGCAAGCAGTAAAGGAAACAAAAGAAAAGTTCGGAGTAGGTATTAAAATCCCTGGAGAAAAAATAAAAACTCTGAGGTTCGCCGATGACATTGTAATTCTGTCAGAGACAGCAAAGGACTTGGAAGAGCAGTTGAACGGAATGGACAGTGTCTTGAAAGGAGGGTGTAAGATGAATATCAACAAAAGCAAAACGAGGATAATGGAATGTAGTCGAATTAAGTCGGGTGATGCTGAGGGAATTAGATTAGGAAATGAGACACTTAAAGTAGTAAAGGAGTTTTGCTATTTGGGGAACAAAATAGGTGATGATGGTCGAAGTAGAGAGGATATAAAATGTAGACTGGCAATGGAAAGGAAAGCGTTTCTGAAGAGGAGAAATTTGTTAACATCGAGTATTGATTTAAGTGTCAGGAAGTCGTTTCTGAAAGTATTTGTAGAAATTTGTTAACATCGAGTATTGATTTAAGTGTCAGGAAGTCGTTTCTGAAAGTATTTGTATGGAGTGTAGCCATGTATGGAAGTGAAACATGGACGATAAATAGTTTAGACAAGAATAGAATAGAAGCTTTCGAAATGTGGTGCTACAGAAGAATGTTGAAGATTAGATGGGTAGATCACATAACTAATGAGGAGGTATTGAATAGAATTGGGGAGAAGAGGAGTTTGTGGCACAACTTGACCAGAAGAAGGGATCGGTTGGTAGGACATGTTCTGAGGCATTAAGGGATCACCAGTTTAGTACTGGAGGGCAGCGTGGAGGGTAAAAATCGTAGAGGGAGACCAAGAGATGAATACACTAAGCAGATTCAGAAGGATGTAGGGTGCAGTAGGTACTGGGAGATGAAGAAGCTTGCCTAAAATAGAGTAGCATGGAGAGCTGCATCAAACCAGTCTCAGGACTGAAGACCACTACAAAAACAACATATCCTTAGGGGTAAGACAGATATTGCTTACAGGAAAATTAAAGAGAACTTAGGAGAAAAGGGAACCACCTGTATGAATAGCAAGAGCTCAGATGAAAAACAAGTCCTAAGCAAAGAAGGGAAAGCAGAAAGGTGGAAGGAGTATGTAGAGGGTCTATACAGGGGAGATGCACTTGAGGGCAATATTATGGCAATGGAAGAGGATGTAGTGGAAAATGAGAAGAGAGATATGATACTGTGCGAAGATTTTGACAAAACACTGAAAGACCTAAGTCGAAACAAGGCCCCTGGAGTAGACAACATTCCGTAGAGCTACTGATAGCCTTGGGAGAGCCGACCATGACAAAACCCTTCTGTCTGGTGAGCAAGATGTACAAGACAGGCGAAATACCCTTAGACTTCAAGAAGAATGTCATAATCCCATTTCCAAAGAAAGCGGGTGCTGACAGGTGTGAAAATTACCGATCTATCAGTTTAATAAGTCACGGCTGCAAAATATTAACACGGATCATTTACAGAAGAATGGAAAAACTCGTAGAAGCCGACCTCGGGGCAGATCAGTTTGGATTCTGGACAAATGTAGGAACACGCGAGGTAATACTGACCCTACGACTTCTCATAGGAGGTGGGCTAAGGAATGGCAAACCTACGTTCCTAGCATTTGTAGATTTAGAGAAAGCTTTTGAGAATGTTGACTGGAATACTCTCTTTAAAATTCTGAAGGTGGCAGGTGTAAAATGCAGGGAGCGAAAGGCTATTTACAATTTGTGCAGAAACCATATGACAATTATAAGAGTAGAGGGGCATGAAAGGGAAACAGTGGTTGAGAAGGAAGTGAGGTAGGGTTGTAGCCTATCCCCGATGTTATTCAGTCTGTATAAGCAAGCAGTAAAGGAAAAAAATTGGAGAAGTGATTAAAATACACGGAGAAGAAATAAAAACTTTCAGGTTTACCGATGACATTGTAATTTTGTCAGAGACACCATAGGACCTGGAAGAGCAGTTGAACGAAATAGACAGCGTCTTGAAAGGAGGTTATGAGATGAACATCAACAAAAGCAAAACGAGCAAAATCGAATGTAGTCGCATTAAATCAAGTGATGCTGAGGGTATTGGATTAGGAAATGAGATACTTAAAGTAGTACATTAGTTTTGTTATTAGGGGAGTAAAATAACTGATAATGGTGAAAGTAGGGAGGACATAAAATGCCAACTGGCAATGGAAAGAAAAGCATTTTTGAAGAAGATAAATGTGTCAACGTTGAGTATACATTTAAGTGTCTTCGAGTCCTTTCTGAAAGTATTGACATGGAGTGTGGCCATGTATGGTTGTGAAACATGGACGATAAGTAGTTTAGACAAGAACAGAGTATCAGCTTTTGAAATGTGTTGCTAAAGACTAATGCTGAAAATTAGATGGGTAGATCACTTAACTAATGACGAGGTACTAAATAGAATTGGGGAGAAGAGAAATTTGTAGCACAACCTGACCAAAAGAAGGGATCAGTTGGTAAAACACATTCTGAGACATCAAGGGATCACCAGTTTAGTACTGGAGGGAGCGTGTGGGGTAAAAATCTTAGAGGGAGGCCAAGAGATGAATACAGTAAGAAGATCAGAGGGCTGTAGGTTGCAGTAGTTACTCGGAGATGAAGAGGCTTGCACAGGAAAGGGTAGCATGGAGAGCTGCATCAAACCAGTCTTCGGACTGAAGACCACAACAACAACAACAACAACAACAACAACAACAACCGATACATCGACAAACAGTGATAACACTATTCAAAGTGGCAGAGACACCAATCAAAACATATTTAACAGGGATCATATGGGAATAACTTAAGATTGGTGATATGAAAAGAATAGAAAACGTCAAGACGATGTTCATGAAACAGATCCTAGGATTGAGGAAAACAGCCCCATCCCGACTCATGAAAGAGAATTATTTCGTAGATGACGTCAGATTACAACTCTGGCTATCTGCAACATAACGGTATCAGGAGCTAATCGAAATCATGGAGTTCTACAGCACACCAATCATATCATGCTGGATAACAACTGGGCTAGAGAATGTAGGAACCAGTGACATGTCACAAGGCATTCAATACTTGAGTTTCATCATAAAATACGTATTAACAACGAATTTCACGAACCGAGTGAATATCGTAAATGTGTATTATGTGGACAAGGGTGCAAAAAATACCGCATTAAAAGTGTACGAAAAGAACAAAAACTATAACAAACTGTAGTGAAGACTATAAGAATTTCTAAAAGATTTGTAAAAATATTGTGTAAGCTTGTTCATTAATGCTCAGTCTGAGCGCATTTTTCTCATTAATAATAATGACAACAATATTTATAGAAATATGAAAAATAAGGAAAAAGGAAATGAAAAAGGAAAAGCAGAATTCACTTTTCGCTTCATTTATCGCTTAAGATCTTTCTCGTTATGGAACCCAATTACAACAGACTCAAAAGGAATCTCTCGTTCCTTGCACTCACTTGATACACACATAAAAACTACATAACAGCCTTCTCCACTCGCGCACTGTTTCTACCAGCTTATAGTAGTCTTTTTTCCCCAACTTAATAATTTGGTACTGGAGCTTTCTGATAATAAGCGTCGTCCTTTTAAGATTCCAGCTGATAACTTCTTTTAACGGATCATCATTCCCAATGACTACCCCTGCGCCACTTAAATTTTCAAAATGGTATACCTTCGACTCTGTCTTTTATCACTTCCTTTGGTGAAACTTCAGTTCCTTTTTTTTTTCATTCTCCGTTGATATATACCGGATGTACCATAATTGCTAGTGAGAACTGACATTTGTGGATGAACACGATAATAACGACAAATGATCCAGTAAATACGGGCCCAGAAATGAGCCATTTGCAATATAAAAGCCAACATGTGGTAACGAGTTGCCACTTGCTTCAGTATGAAGTATTGTCCCAGCTAGTACAAATATATCTCAAATGTAAACTTTTGATTAATTCATTTGGTCGTCCTGTATCTTTCCTCATGAGAGTATACTTGATCTGCCTACCATCTAGTTGCCTGGCAACTTGTCCTGCCTATCTCCATGCACTCATAATTGTATCTACCACTTCAGTGACCTATTCGTTTGTTTTCATATCTCTCCTAATAATTCCCAACATGCATCTCTTCTTTGCCTTCTAGGCAGTCTTCAGTTTTTGTATAATTTTCTCAATAAAAGCTCCAAGTCTCAGTGCCGTAAGACAAAACAAATTACACACATTGATTATAAACTTTCCTTCTCAAGCAGTCGAGAGGTTAATTTTTGTAAATTATATTTAGTTTTATCGAAAACACTCTTGGCAATTCGTACTCTTCCTTTCACTTTGCTGTCCATCCAAATATCTTCAGCTGCCCCCTACAAAAATACTCGACAACTGATTCTACGAATTCATTGTTCATTTGTTCTACTTAATTTCTGATTTGTTGGCCAATTGTTATCTTAGTCTTATTGTAATTGATTTTCACACATGCTTTCAAAAATGGTTCAAATAGCTCTAATCACTATGGGACTTAACATCTGAGGTCATCAGTCCCCTAGACTTAGAACTTCAACCTAACTAACCTAAGGACATCACACACATCCATGCCCGAGGCAGGATTCGAAACTGAGACAGTAGCAGCAGCGCGGTTCCGGACTGAAGCGGCTAGAACCGCTCGGTCACAGCGGCCGGCACACATGCTTTCATATTTGCTTTATTAGGTATTGCTTAGTGTGACATTTTGTGCTAATTATATTTTAATGCCTGTGTGCAGGTATAGTCTTTGTGGTTTTAGTGAGTTTGATGTACTTTTATCTTCGGCGCTTCTGACCGACAGACTGTCTTTTATTCGATTACGTACTATCCCTATCATCATTATTAACTGCAAGTTTTCTGTTATGTACTTAAGTGCCTTCTTTTTATCGAAGGAATAAAACCAGTTCATCGCAAGGTGTTAACATTTGTTCACAGACTGCTCAACACTGAGTTTTCCCATTCTTTATTGAAGTTCATACGAACTAGAGGCATAAAGTAAAATGTCATTCGAAAAGTTAAGGCAATTCTGTTATGATCCGTTAACACGCAATCCTTCTTCCTTCCCATATCTGGAAACTTCCTTAGGACTGCTGGGGATAGTTTTGGCGATCAGGAGTTTCATTGCCGGACTCCTCTTTATATACCGGATTTCTCACGATGCTCTAGAAGGCTAATGGAAGTTTAATAATGCTGCATATATTCTGCGATATACTAACAGAGGTTGAGTTAATGCTGCCTTTCTCGCGCGCTGTCAGTACAGATTTTGTGTTAACTGTGTCGAAAGTTTTCTTGAAATCTCTGAAACCGAGACACAGCAGTTATGCATACTCTTCGCTCCGTTCTGTAAATTTATCCACGACATCCATATAGTCAATTGCGCTGTAACCAATTCTGGGGCCAGGCAGCTTTTACCTTTGCCCTGTTTTTGCTTCAGATTGGTCAACTAAGGACCACGTACCAATTTTTATACCTTATTCATTGTTCTCTTCTTTACTTCCAGTACTCTCTAAAGTGTTCACTACGTTTTTCTTCCTGTATTCTGACCACTTCAAACCAGTTTTTCACTCTCCCACCTTGGAATCCTTCCATATTTTGTACATTCTCCCTAAACGATTCTCTGTCTTCAGCTTTTATATTATTTTTTTGTAAATCCTTGTTTATTTCATGAATTCAGCTTGTTGTTGACCTCTTAACCTTACAAATATTCGAAAGTCTTTTAGGTTAATCTGCTGTCTTTCATCTGGTATAAACCACAAAAAACACCAGTCTTCTTTTTCTATGTTTCGATCAATTTCATCATTATTACGTGATCTCCAACCTTCCAGTCTTTCATGGTCCTAATATTTTCCTGACCATTCGTTTCCTAGTACTTCCCGTTTGTCTAATTTACAGTTTAATGCTGGATATTCGCTTGCGTATAAACTTTCTAACTTCATTATTGTGTTGTAATGTCTTATATTTGCATTTATAGATAGATTTTTTGTTGTTGTTGAAAAAGGCTTTAGTGATACCATATGACCTTCTAATTTTCTATATCCTTTCCTATACAGCAGCTTTTCGCAAACCAGTTGTTTGGATTTTCTCCTCAAGATGAATAAAGTTTTAACCTTTTCAGTTTGGCGAATGTCTGTTTTCATAAATTTCGATGCATTTCTGATCTTTGTAGAGAATTTATTTTTTCTGTCGAAATTATTAAGCCCCTTCTGGCAATTTCTACTGAAAGATCAATTTGTGTTTCAGCAAATGTCCAGAAAATAAAGCGTTGTCATCTGCAAATGCGTGACAGTTTATTGGTGACATTATCTGTTCGTTCAGTTTTCCATTCTACATTCTCACCGTCTTTTCCATAACCCAATAAAAAGAATTGGGAAAGGGCCATCACCTTAGCGTACACCTGTTTTATTTCGAGGGCTTGGATATTTCTCCCATAAATTTCACTTTAGATACTGTGTCTGTAAGTGTTCCACGAATTAGATTTGCTAATTTAGACTTTACACCAAATTCTCGGATTATTTTATCTACAGTTTATCCGTCAATGGAATCAACGATCTTTTTTAAATTAACAGACTTACGACAATATCCTTTGAATTCAATAATCTATGGCGAATGGTTGACTCCAGATTAAATGTTTGCTCAGAAAATGATGTGATATTCAGCTAAATGATTGCCACCTGTTGTTTCCACTCAACGTTGTAAAATCTTGGAAAATATTTCATATGCAACTTCTAGCAAAGAAAGTCCTCTGTAGTTGTTAGCATTTTTAGTGCCATGGAAGTTACTTCCTCAATGTCTTAACACAAGATCTATCATACAGTCCTTTCATATATTCAGTGCTTTTCCGCATATTCTTTCCTTCGCCGATTCTCTGGAGAAGCTCCTAATTTCTTATTTTGTTTCATTTTCAGCGTCACATTTTAAACGCTTCGATTCTGTTTTCGGTTCTCCTACAATCTTTAATTCTCTCACCCACAACTCCGCGGTCCAGACGCATATTGTTCATACTGTATTTGATACTAGTAGAATTCTTTGCTCTCTTTGCTTTTGTTAGTTTGCTTCTTATATCCTTGCTTCCTCTGCGCGTGAAGCGTTATTTTGCTCCCAGGGTACCAGAATTCCCTCTCTTTGTGTACTACATAGTCCCTAATTTTTCTGGTAACTTAATCACTCATGTCTTTTCTGCAACTTCTCATTACTTTCGTCTTTCTTCGGATTACTCTCAACCCATATTCTGTACTCATCAGATGGTTGATTCCATTCAACAGATCCTGTAATTCTTCTTCATAGCCGGCCGCGGTGGTGTCGCGGTTCTAGGCGCGCAGTCCGGAACCGCGCGACTGCTACGGTCGCAGGTTCGAATCCTGCCTCGGGCATGGATGTGTGTGATGTCCTTAGGTTAGTTAGGTTTAAGTAGTTCTAAGTTCTAGGGGACTGATGACCATAGCTGTTAAGTCCCATAGTGCTCAGAGCCATTTGAACCATTTTTCTTCTTCATATTCACTAAGGATAGCAGCGTCGTCAGCGAATCTTATCATTGATATCACTTCATCCCGCGCTTTAATCCCACTCCTGACCTTTCCTTTATTTCCTCTACCTACTAAAGTTTAACGTTTTTTATATGCAACTGGCGACTATTTAGCGAATATCTTGCATGTTACGGTAAGTTTCTGTGATTTCCCTAAATCGCTTAAGGCGAGTGCCGGGCTGGTTCGTTTCAAAGGGCACGGCTGATTTCCTTCCGCACCCACCCCCAATCCGAACCTGAGCTGCATCTCTGAAGACTTTGTCGTCGACGGGACATTAAACTCGGATCTTCTTTCTTATTATATTTTTAGTGTCCTGTCAGTCTACTTCCTTGTGAAGTACAAGTGGCGATCAAAAAGTTTCCGTTCGAAGACCGTACAGTCCAGAATCCGTATGCCAATACGGACAAATCGCGTGTGCATTTGAGACAATCATCCCAAAGACGGGGGACTGATGACCTCAGATGTTAAGTCCCATAGTGCTCAGAGCCATCCCAAAGACGCACCAGGTAGGAGGTACCCGTTTGGAAAGACACTGTGTCCTGCTGCGTGAAGAAGTTCGTAACTGCCTGCAGCACATCCCCTTCCGATAGGAATCGTAGATCCATCAAGGCCTTTAGGGTACCGAAGGCGAGATAATCGCATGGGTTGAGATCGGGACTACAGAGCTGGTGCTCGAGTATCTACCACCTGAGTTCGAGCAACCTCTGCGTAACGACATTTGCGAAATCGGAAGCGCGTTATTATGAAGCAGCAGTACCACTTCGCGCACCCTTCCACAATGCTGGTTTTCGACAGACTTTCTCCCACATAAACATTCTTCATTCTCCTATGAATGCCTTCTAGCGTTTGTCCTTTGGCAGCCGACAAAAGAATAACAGCACGTTGGTCCTGTTTGGAGGCATTTGGTAATAACATCACCATAGTTCACGTTTCCGCATTTTCCACACGCTCACCTGAAAGACACAAATGCCACACTAACCGTTGCCTACTTCCGTGCTTATATACCCGCATCGTAGTCGCGCTACATTGCAGTATTGTTTGCAGCAACGCCTTGAAACTGGAACTTTTGTTCGCCCCTTGTACAACAGTTACAACATTGTTCCAGTTTTCGGTAATTGTCTTTACCCACACACTTTCTGCATAAGGTTTTGCAATTAAATTTGTTTATTTTTCTTCCAGCCTTAATCATTTCTAACGGGGCATCGTAGATACCTGTGAGTGACTGAAGTTATGTCGTGTGTCGTCGTCGTGTGGGAGCCAATGCGCGCGCGTTGCGTTGGCTGCATTGCACGTCAGCACATAGCTCAGTGTTTGCTGAACCGACAACGGGGAACGGCGCCAGCAATACGGGCAGTCGGTATGCATACGCAACGTGGTTGTCCGCTCTCGGCCTGTATGCCACGAGTACTGGTCCTGAACAATTCGACAGGTAGCCAACGACGAGCAATGTTTCACACCCAGCAGCGTCAATACATGTCAAAATCAAGAGCGAACTTTGTAAAATAACAATATTAGCTAAAAACGTAGCACCCTAGCTTTTATGACAAGGAGGCGAGCCAGAATAGGGGCGAATCCGCACCGGAAGATTAACGACCATTGTAGCTGAAACGAGAGCTTGTCTGATGGTGCTAACGACAGCTTGTTTTATGACAGTTGACTTGCACTAGGCGATGTTCTCGTTTCAGAATTATCTTTGAAGTGTTTTTACAACGAATTCACGCATGACTATAAGTCGTAAGTTTTGCGTTCGCTCGCCGTATACCGGTGGTTTGATGACTTGGTAGCTTGTGGTCATGCACGTCAGTTGCCACTTGAGAATGGCGTAACAGCCGAAACTGGGCACTAGTGGAAAATAAATGAAAATTTCATTCCAAGACGGAAAATGTTTGATTTCATAGATTGGAGGACGCCCATTAATTACTTGGGTTCAAATGGCGGGGTTAGGGAGGTCTGGCAAAATCTAACAAAATCTCATTTAACGGTGGGGAACAATAAAAATCTCACGTCGAGTTTTTAATTAAGAGAACGTACATTATTCTAACGAATAACATTTTGTTTTATAAAATTAAGTCCAAGCATCGACAATATTAAAGTGAGCATAAATCTTATGGCCTCTCTGAACTGAGCTGAGTGCTTTACATGTGTGCATGCCCGGGATTCCCCCATTTTGAAAAAAAAGTTTCGCATAAGTGTCAGATTTCACTCGGGCAGTTCTCTACTGCGCAGTCGAAATCACTTATGTATCCGTCTGCAACACTTTTAAAGCCAATGTTACTGTGTTCTGCAAGAATTTGTATCAAAACTTTTACAAAGTGCATGTTAAGCGGCATGCCGACAGGTCGAAACGAAGATGCCAGCAAGTTAATCGCTTGTGAAAAAAAGGTAAGCTGAACTTCACCGACAATAATTCTCTTAGTGATCATATAAATCAAGAGATTGAAAAGCTACGTAATCATACGATTTAAAGGAACAAACAATGATTTCTTTCATCTGCAAAGTAAGTAAACGTTCAATGAAATTTAATGTTAATGATTACCGAAAACTACCTCAGCTCTGTCATTACACATTTATTGTGTTACTACCGGTTTCCTTCGTTGGAAATCTTCACTTTGCCGAGTTGTGTTGAAGGACACAAATGGTCTGGTTGTCGCATGTAATGTTAAAGGTCAAATCCAAAATTAGTAATCATGAATATCCCGCTGAGCGCCTGACGGAATTGTGGCGAGCAGACAATTATTTTAACTAAAGTTGTTATAGGTCACCTTAAACACAGTTATCATTTCCATCTTTAATTTCACAGAAATAATGCATTACATAGAAGATATGCTTTAAATATTTCTAGTGGTGTGAAGCAAAAGCATGAACATATTATATAAATTTAATAATTTAAAAAATATAGGGTAAACCTCACGAGCGAATGGAGATGCATCTCACCAAATCTCACTAAGAGGGGACAAGGGGTCCAAACTAAAAATAATCGTCACATAATTAATGGACGTTACCTTAGTTAAAACGTCTATAGGCGTGTATAAAGACACATGGAGGAGAAACTGAAAATTTTAAGGTATACACTAGACTGAGAAAAGAGGATGGGATTTTATCTACTTTATTTAACCTCGTGTTAGAGAAAAGGGATAGAGACTTCATTAAAACTGATCCACGAGGGATCTAACTGCAGGGGTGAGCATTACTAGACTTGCCTATGGAAATGATGTAGCATTAATAAGCAGTACTAAAACAGAATTAACCTCAATGATGCAAAATTATTACAAAATCGCTGAGAAAACAGGATTACATGCTAATGAAGAAAAGCCAGAGTATCTGGTCATAAGCAAGTAAATCCGAAGAGATTCCTTTGGCTGTAGATGGATTCGCTCTCAAAACAGTTGAAACTAAGGAGCCTTTATACTGACAACAACAGAACAGATACAGAAACGGATGCCCGTCTAGCAACAGCTAACGAAAGGCGTTTTAGTTTATCAGTATCTTAAGGAAAAGGCTAACTTCAAAATACGTCTGTATCAATCGACTTCTGCACCGTCAACATTATACGGGTGTGAAGCGTTAATATTTAGTAAGAAAGAAGAAGGGAAACTGTTAATATTCGAAAGTTAAATAATAAAGAAAATTTTGACATGTGTGTGATGAAAATAACATGAAACTGAGAATAAGAAAAACTGAATAATTACGAGAGCTGCGCAGACGCCGTAACATCGTCCAAGTGCCAAAGGAGAGAAAGTTGAATTGGGCCGACCATATAGTAAGAATGACGAAGAATATACTACCTAGAATAGCATTCTGTAAGACAGTAGATGGAACGAGAGGAAGTTACGAGATAACATTTGGTAGGACACAGCTAGAATGAACAACACCAAATTGACAAGCAAAGCGCTGGATAGTAAGAAATGCAAGAGTCTCTTATGGTCGATAAGGCCTTTGCTACATGTAAAGAAAGTAAGTGGTTTCGTCCAGAGAAAAGTGATCGAAAGACAGTTCCACTGTGGGCGACAAATTCAGAAAGATGCTAGATTATTTGACAACGATCTCGCTGAACACGCAGAGTTACGGTTGAAGAAAAAAGGACACTGCTACGCGAAAAATTCTGGACGTTTAGCTGGTCGCTCAGAATAGTTAGAGGGGACAAAGATATTCAGGTTCAAAAATGGTTCAAATGGCTCTGAGCACTATGCGACTTAACTTCTGAGGTCATCAGTCGCCTAGAACTTAGGACTAATTAAACCTAACTAACCTAAGGACATCACAACCATCCATGCATGAGGCAGGATTCGAACCTGCGACCGTAGCAGTCGTTCGGTTTCAGACTGTAGCGCCTAGAACCGCACGGCCACTCCGGCCGGCAAAGATATTCAGGTCTGAGTTAAGGAAACTGAGCACACTGTCTCACGCCCGCCTCATGAAAGCATATCTGCGTGTGGTAAACAAAGTAAATCTACTTGTGTCTTATTTAATAATTTGGAAGGAGAATTAAAGTTCAACGAGAAGCAATAAAAAACTGAGGTTCACTGACGACACTGCAATCCCGCCAGAGACGCAGATGGCTACGATGATCAGGTGCACGTGATGAATAGTATCTTGAGAAAAGATATATGATGAACATCAACTAAAGTAAGTCAAAGGAAATGGAATGCAGTTGATTGCATTCAGGCGATATTGAATGAATTGCATTAGGAAATGAGACACTACAGGTAGAAAATAAGTTTTTTTTATTTTGGCAGCAAAATAAGCAGCAACAATAAAAAAAAGTTCAAATGTGTGTGAAATCTTATGGGACTTAATTGCTAAGGTCATCAGTCCCTAAGCTTACACACTACTTAACCTAAATTATCCTAAGGACAAACACACACACCCATGACCGAGGGAGGACTCGAACCTCCGCCGGGACCAGCCGCAGCAACAATCGAAGTGGATATAAAATGAGACAAGAAATAGCAGGTAAAATGTTGATACAAATTTTGATGAAAAGAGAAATTCGTTAACATCCAATATAAATTTAAGTGTCCTGAAGTATAAGTATTTTTCTGGAGTTTAGCTTCGTATGGAAGTAAAATATGAATGATTAACAGTTTGGACAAGAGAACACAAGCTTTTGGAATGGTATTACAGAAGAATACTGGATTAGACGGGTAGATTGGGTAATTAATGAGGAAATACTGAGTGGAATTGGGGAGAAAAAAAATTTATGGCTCATCTTCACGAAAATAAGGGATCGATTAATACGACAAAGCCTGAAGTAACAAAGAACCGCCAATCTCGAAATGGAGGGATGTGTTGGAGACAAACAATTGTAGCCGGAGGCAAAAACTTGTGTGCAGTAAGCAGAATGAGGTTCCAGTAGCTAACAAGAGATGAAGAGTCTTGCACCAGCCTGGAGAGCTGCATCAAACCAGTCTTCGGACTGAAGACGACAAAAACAACAGCAATGACTCCTAGAATATGCAATAGAACAAACGTGATTTTTCATTTTGCTATACGTGTTTTATCTTTCTTTACTGAGGCATCTTCGATGGCCTGAAATACATACACGATTTCACTTAAACGCAGCACTTTTACTTTACATATTGTGATATTGTTCTTATAATATTACATGCTATTAAAGCAGCCTCAATAAAGTAAGGCGAAACTCTCCTTTATTCAGTTTCATACAAACGCAGGTATCTAGGAACCACAAATATAATATTGCTAGAAATTGATACAGAGAAACTAACAACAGTTAAGATGATACTTTTATGCTACTGCTGTCACATTACATTAATATTTTTATTTTATTACTTAGTGATGGGCCGGCCGTTGTGGCCGAGCGGTTCTAGGCGCTTCAGTTTGGAACCGCGCGACTACTACGGTCGCAGGTTCGAATCCTGCCTCGGGCATGGATGTGTGTGATGTCCTTAGGTTAGTTAGGTTTAAGTGGTTCTAAGTTCTAGGGGACTGATGACCTCAGATGTTAAGTCCCATAGTGCTCAGAGCTATTTAAACCATTTGAACTTAGTGATGTTTTGCGTATTCTTAATCCTTTCCTGGTTACCATCTGTGGTTTTTTGTGACGGGAAGTTCTGAAACGGGATGTACTTAACCTCGTGAAGCTAAATGAGTAGCTGAAACTTCTTAACAGATTAAAATTGTGTGCCGGATCGAGACTCAAACTCGGGACCTTTGCCTTTCTCGGGTAAGTGCTCTGCTGACTGAGCTACCCAAGCATGATTCAAGACCCGGCCTCACAGCTTTCCACAAATACCTCATCGCCTATGAGGACGGATCATGAATCATTCTTGGATAGCTCGGTCATTAGAGCACTTGCCCGAGAAAGACAAAGGTCCCGAATTCGAATCTTGTTCTGGCACACAGTTTTAATCTGCCAAGAAGTTTCATATGGCGTACACTCCGCTGGAGAGTGACAATCTCGTTCTGGAAGTGAGAAGCTGCCTGATAAAATAAACATTGAAACTTGACACTCGAGCGACCTAAATGACGCTAAATCAAAAGGCTGGCAACGTGACGCTATTATTTTTACAGGTACTTCAATAAACTACGGTTAAGGGTCAGAGTTTCGATAACTAGTATGGCACACGTCTTTAATTAAGTTTCTCAACAGCGAACATTTTGCTACAGAGTGGAACTGGAAGCTACTAATAATTATGACATTATGGAACATAAACTATGTCGAATATTCTGTTGACACAATGATATGTTTCACAACTGCATAATTAGTGGTCTTATGGTGTAGCTTGCAATGGGCATGCATTGCCCTCTGAAGTTAAGCAGTACACACTCTAAACACTTCGCTATGCAATAAAACAAAACATAACATAAACATAATGTAACTAGTAACATTTGAACACAAATGGTTCATAGCATTCACGGTCTTCTATAAACAGATGCTTGTACATGTAAAGTTTGCTCCGCGGTATCTCTTTTTCTAACTCTGCATTGAAGAGTTTTCAGAATAGTGGCTTCTCTTGCATTAGGGAGACTACTTTCTTGTACCCTATTCGGTCTAGAATTAGAAAAAGTAATGCATGAAAGTTAAAGGCACAGGTAACATAATCTGTATATTCATAAGCACACAAAATTCTAGTTTTTGCATACACCAATATTTATGCCAAAATACACAACTGGGTATTGCTGGACAATGTGCCAGGAAGACTGCATTATTTATCAAATGAAATAAAACCAAGTACTTAAAACTTTTGTGGACGAGAAGATGATACAAAGCCAATTGATAAATGCACAAAATCCAACAGCGTTGAGCAGCGCAAGTATCTCAGTCTAGTTTAGCAACAAAAGTCGAATAAAGCGTGTAACTGAGAACACAATTAACACACGATCAAATCAAATGAGGAGGCTCGAAGGGTGAGATATCGAACTTGCACCGTAGGGGAGAGGTATTCCAAACCCCACGTGGGCGTTTCGATTTAGGTTTTTCGCGTTATCTTTGTTTCGCTTAATGAAAATGATGTGTGTTGTATTTTTTAAAACTGTTGAGAAATACTTTTTTTCTGCTTCATTGCCTAACCCGAGCTTGCAAACCGTTTGTAATGTCGATGAGACAAGATACTGTATCTTTTTGTCTTTTAGCAGTATAAAGTTGAATTTCCGATCATAACAGTTCTCTTCTCTCGCAAGCTTTGTCTATTGCTATCAGAATTAGACTATAATGTACAACTTTCTGCCGATATTGCACTAATGTCCAAAAGTTTTGAGAGCTGTAATACGTGACAAGCTTTGTGTTTTCGGAAGAAGAGTAACGGGACGTATCACGGTACCAGTACTAGATATATGCGTATTAAAAATTAGAAGGAACAGAGAGATCTGTGCTATGAATTTATGAAATCACCGTAAGAGAGTTGAAAAATTAGAAAGCGAAAGTCTAGAGCGAGCAGCACAGTAAAAAAAAAATCTGTAAAACGGGATTCCTAGCACCTTGTTTAACGATACATTTGCCACTGCACGACGACTAAGTGGGCTATGAACACGAGAAGGGGATGAAATAACCAGAGATTACTCTTTATGTACGATTGTGCACATCAATAGGCACGCAGGAAAAAGCCTCTGAAAAGAGTCAGTGAAGGTGAATCGTTGGTGTGGCATGTGATCACTAGGTTCTAGACAAATAAATCAGATAGTAAAGTAACACAGAAATTTAACTGCCATTGTTAACAACTCACAAGCGTAACTTTGGTAAAGCAAGTCCACAAGGCAAGGAACATAGCAGTTATGAAACTTAATCAGTGAAAGAATGGTATTAAAATAGCAGAGCACCACGGAACCGAACGAGCACCCAACAGGTTAGGTAGCTGCAAACAGCATTGCGCAGTTACAGTACGCCAGTGCTTAACATCTTTACGTAGTCAAATAATTTGGTCAGTTCCTTTCAGCGAAGCTGCGGAACCTACTGCAGCCTTCATTTTATCTCAGTGCCCTTCATTAAAGCTAACGATCCGAATAAGCATCTATCTACGTCAGACACTAACGTAACTCTCGGTTTGGATGCTACACTACAACCGTAACGACTTATTCTGATAGTCATTTTCGGCACACGTGTCGCGTTTATATTTATTTGACCCAGAAAAATACTAATGAAACAGATTTTATTTTTTCTTCTAACATCATTGAGCAAGTGTTTAGATCAACTTACATTACAGTTTCTAATAAAATGTGTATGTGCCTAAACTATTTATGTTTATATACACTAAAATAATGTATGATCCCAAAAACAGATACACAAATAATCAAGAAAAATATATGGAATATGGGAAATGGGGCTTTTAGCTTAAAATTAAATAGATTTACGTGGTTACGACGACAGCCCAGTTTACCCACATGTCGCTCCTGTGGTTTCCTGTGAAATAAATCTCACCAAAATGAGTCGAGGCATTCCCTTTAAAGTTCTTACTAATGACACAGAGGAAGAGGTGGATATACGTGTAATGTATTTGATGGGAAGCTCATTCCTCTGTCCGCTGGTATTATATAGAGCTCTAATAAAATCAGTACTGGGTTATGAAAGCTTTCTTTATGGCAATGTATAAAAAAACTCTGTCTGATCTCGGTAGGTTACAATATCGTTGTCTGCAGATATGCCTCGAAGGAATGCGATTTACATCTACAAATTCATTGTTAGTCGAAGCAGTGGAAAAGCCTCTCTCAACCGGAAGACAGCGGTTAGCAAAGGAGTACCTCCTAAGGAAGATGCAAGCTCAAGTCATATTTTACAATGACTCCTCCGTCAATTTCACTCAATGTATAACGTCAACAGTCGAAATTCAAATCAGTTTCCTACGAGGTTTTTACTGTTATTAGCAGCATCCCCACTTATCAGATGCAATGTAATATCAACACTACTGATGTGGGTAATACCATTTTAATTCCCATTCAGTTGTCAATTGAGCAATATTATGAATCATTATTTCATCTTGACTAGGCATTCTTTCTATTCTTGGAACAAGGAAGTTACGAATTGGATCTTTGAAGTTTCGTCTAAGGCATTATTAATATTTACAAATGGTTAAAAAATTGGACCAAATTTATTGGTTGCATGTGCCTTTTTATGTCCTCAACTACTCCATCTTCACAGCGGAAATGACATCCACCCCCGGTAGCTGAGTGGTCAGCGCGACAGAGTGTCAATCCTAAGAGCCCGCGTTCCTTTCCCGGCTGGGAAGGAGACTTTCTTCTCTCAGGGACTGGGAGTTGTGTTGTCCTAATCATCATTATTTCTTCCCCATCGACGCTCAAGTCGTCGAAGTGGCGTACGGTGTACCCGACGGGAGGCCCTAGTCACACGACATCTTTTTAGCGGAAGCGACAGCCATATTAGGAGCATTAATATTTGGCAGAAATGCAGGACATCGCAACATAGCAGTTATATCAGATTCCAGAATGGTTATTCAATGTACTGAAAGTCCATACTGGAATGACAGTACAAACATATTCATAGCCGAAATTGTTCACATTGTGATACGAAGCAATGATGAAGGAATCGTCTTTTCTCTCATTTGGATCCTTGCTCACTCGAACATCACTTACAATGATCAGCTAGGCCAGTTAGTGAAGTCAGCCGTTACATAGTAAATTTTCTATCACACACCAGTCCCTAAACCAGATCTTAATCCATGGATCGAGGAGAAAATTAATATGTATTGCAAAGAACATTCGAATTTTTCTGTATCTAGCAAGAGTAAATGGTATGCCTCGATAGAAATAATTATGCCATCTAAACCTCGTTTCTATGATAAAAGATTCTCAAGGGAGTTAATAACATGTGTAATACGGATGCGTTTTAATCGTAGATGTTTCCCAGCATATCTTCACCGAATAGGAAACTTGAATTCTCCTTATTGTGATTCTGATAATACGTCCTATGCTATTCTCAATCATGTTTTCTTCACTAGTGCCAAACACAACGGGTACATACACGTTTTTATGGTAGATTTGAGAAAAGCTGGCGTCCTCTACCTTATCGTTTTCCCAGAATACTTCACAGGAGTGATCGTCAAACTGCGGCCCTGCGATCCCAATGAAGTATTTGTGCGGCCTGCAATTGTCAGCCGTATTTTATAATACAATAATATGCATATAGCGACTAAGAGCCTAATCCAAATGCGTCAACTTACGATAAGAGCTCCAAAGGGGTATAATTTTCCTGCTCAGCAACAAACAAAAATACGTATAGAGACAGTGATATTTTAAGATATGCTTAATTCTAATTGACGTTGGTGAACAGGGGCGATTCTAGAAGTCGGTCAAGATGGGGGGGGGGGGAGGGGGGCTAATGGGGGGAGAGGGGGAAGGGCTTTTGAGGGAACGTAATATAGCTTAACAAAAGGAGGGCTGGGGCCCTCCACCGACAAATTGGTAAAATTTGGTTTTGCTTAAAGTAGTTTCATGCAACTGTTTTGGAGCTCAGGGTAAAAAATATGTATTAATAAATAATAAGACTCCCATTTTAAGTTAAATGATATTTATTGGTTTAGATAATAAGCTATTTACTGCTCTTATTCTTTTGTTAAAATGTGTTTGATATACATTGCAATCTATATTGCTACATAATTATAAAAAAATGAATGAATCTGCTGGAGTAATATATTCGCTGATTTCTGAACTCATTTTACCCAGTGTAATATGATGCTCCATTTGGGGAGACGGGGAGCTATAGCCCCCATAGCCCCCCCCACCCCCCTTGCCACCACCCCTGTTGGTGAATTCGGCCGTGAGCTAAGTAAAGATGGCCACTTACCTTAGGAGCAGAGGTGTAAACAGCGCTGCCACTGTGTGGTTAGAGGATCTGAAAATTGGAATGTTTTATTGTGTGTTTTCCAGTACTGACAAAACGCGGGCGTGTGCGACACGTACCGGTCAGATGCAATGGCATAAATTTTGACACGGAAGTGACATAGATTCGTGAATGTGCATTACGGAGACGGTCACCTTCAAATTCGATACATGAAACTAAATAAGATTTCTGCAGTACAACATATTCAGTAGAAGCAAAATGACATCCAAAACATGTAGTACAAATTTCTGATGGTGTCTCATATCGCACAATACGTTTAGAAGTAAGTACAATTACTGTTATCAACCAGTTGATCATTTGTCTGCACAAACAACACAACAACATCGTCAGGCAATTACAGTGTCACAACTTTCGAATCGCTGAGGGTGGCACCAGTCTGAAACAGAGAACAGACGACACGAAGTGTTCCGAGTGGTACCGACTTTTAACGGTCAGTAGCTAAGGGCCGGCGCTCAACTTACCACGCCTTTACTATAGCTAGTCGGTTGGGGGCTCGTAACATACTAATATTAGTCCGTTACCAATTAACAATAAAATAAGTACGTTTGCGGCCCGAGATGCCGCTCCACGATGTCAGTACTGGCTCTTGAGCAAAAAAGCTTGACATGCAGTGCTTTACAGCAACTACGTTCGCATACGAGACGGCGCAAGAATCGGCCGTTTGTATGCCAGGAGAAGGTGCCACTTCCTCCCCGGGGTGTGGGTTGCAGGGGTGCGCCAACTCGGCAGCTAGCACAGCACATGGGCAAAGTTGCCACAAAGTGTCTCAGATGCAGCTTCTGGGAACCTGACTAATTTGTGGGCCCTGTGTACCATTCTGGGATTGACAATGCTTCAACTGTAACTACGAGCACAGGCAAAGATGAAGGCGTGGCCCACACTGGGTGGCGTTCAGCGATGACGGAGACACTCAGGAACTGGTGTACAGCAACAGAGAGACCGGGCTGCCCTAGCCCAGGCGCGAACATACATCCCACTAGGGAGGTGGACGCCAGCAGAAAGTAGTCACCCAGCAGGAGGCACCGTGGTGCGAATGCGCCAAGGCATTGCATAGGGTTACCAGACCAGGCGGAGGCTGTTGACACTGGAGACGAAGTCCCTGGTAGGTGACTGCGTGCTTCAACTGGCACTGCAGTGGCCGCTACCTCGAACTCAGCATCTGCTGGAGATGGCAATAGTCGGCCTCACGTACGCACTTCTACATAGTCATGTAGATCAAACGTAGACGAGCATATGAGAACATCTGAGGATGAGCGTCTGATTTTTTTTTGTGTGTGTGGGGGGGGGGGGGGGTGGGGGAGGGGGGGGGAGGGGCGATAGTGATTTATGAGAGTCTCCTGTCAATTACTTCTCCAACAGCAGTACTCCTGGCACGGAAGGGACAAGAGGCAGTAGCAGTCGAGAGTCCCCATTCGGTGGCGATAACCGTTCAAGTTGCCTTGTTTAGCCATCTCCCACAAGAGTCTAGCACGAGCTGTAGAATTGCCCCTCGGAGACTCTGGATAGCTTCCTCCGCTTCGTCGGCTTCCTGAATAAGAGCTCTTTTGTTTTAGTACGTCTTCTTGTGAAACTAACTGTGTCTGGGCTTGAGGTTGGCACTGGCTTCCCTCTGTATGACGTCGTTTTGTTGGGCGTCGCAAGAGCACCTCATCACGTGGTGTAACATATGCACTGAAGCGACAAAAGTCATGGAATAACGGTATGCACATACACAGATGGCCCTAGTTTCGCCTACACAAGGTACACAAGGACAGGGCATTGGCGCAGCTGTTATTTGAACTCAGGTGATTCATGTGAAAAGGTTTCCGACGTCATTATGGTCGCACTACGGGAATTAACAATCTTTGAACGTGGAATGGTTGTAGGAGCTAGACATTACATTTCGGATTTCGTTAGAGAATTCAGTATTCCAAGATCCACTGTGTCAAGAGTGTGCCGAGAATATCAAATTCAGGCATTACCTTTCTTCCGGATAATGCAGTGGCTGACGGTCTTCACTTAACAACCGAGAACAGTGGCGTTTACTGAGAGTTGACAGTGTTAACAGACAAGCAGCACTGCGTGAAATAACCGCACGTCCGTACGACAAATATATCCGTTAGGACAGCGTGGCGAAATTTGGCATCAGTGGGCTTGGCAGCAGACGAGAAACAGACGACTGTCGCGAGTGCCTTTGCTAACAGCACGGCACCGCATGCAGCGCCTCTTCTGTGCTCGAAACCACATCGGTTGAACCCTACACGACTGGAAAACCGTGGCCTGGTCAGATGAGTCCCGATTTCAATTGGGAAGAACAGATGGTAGGGTTCGAATGTGGCGCACACACCACGAAGCAAGCTGGTGGCGGCTGCCTAATGCTGTGAGGTGTCTTTACATGGAATGGACTGGATCGTCTGGGTGTTCGTCTACTTGTAGACCATTTCCAGCCATTCATGGATATCATGCTCCCAAACAACGATGGAATTTTTATGGATGCCATGACAGCAGACCACAACTGCTCGCGATTAGTTTGAAGAACGTTCTGGGCATTTCTAGCGAATGGTTTGGTCACCCAAATCGCCCGACGTGAACCTCATCGGACATTTATGGGACTTAATCGAGAGGCCAGCTCGTGCACAAAATCCTACACCGGCAACACCTTCCCAATTATGGGCAGCTATTAAGGCAGCGTAACTCAGTATTTCTGCAGAGGACTTGAGTCCGTGTTGCGTCGCTGCACTACGTCGCGCAATAGGAGGTCCGACGCGATTTTAGGAGGTATCTCATGACTTTTGCCATTTCACTATATAAGACAGTATCTACATCCTTGAAATCTTCTCAAGTTACAGTATAGGTTGTATCTGCAATACTAAAATGTTCTAAAAATTAATGTTTAAGATAATATTTGTAGTAACTATTTCCAATGTGTTGTATTTGTAATATGGGTGACTGTGGTACTTTTCCACCAAATGCGAAATAAAATAAAATAATTAAAAATGTGGTTTATAGTACTCGGTTGATACGGGTGACGCATTACCCTCTAGTGTACGTTAGTAGTTGCCAGTTAAAGTGTATTGAAACCATCTATTGGCATTCTGTGAAAGAAGTATAAAAATAAACTTACTTTAAAAAAGTTGGGTTATGAAAATTTTATCTTTTGCTCAGCGTCTGTTTTATCATGCATTTTCTCGTGGAGGGATATCCTTCGATTCTCCTAGCTAGAGAGAACTTGTAGAGACTATCGAGAATAAACTTTGTATAAAATATTGGAAAAGCACAAAATTCATTGGCTTGAACAAAAAAGAAAATCAGAATTATTATACCATAGACTTTCCCTTGGATTTAGGACAAAAGTAATTTGTCAGAAGAAAGAAGAGCCGGCAATAACCACGCCACACAAAAGTAACATTTTGATGTATTTGATCTTATACACAGCATCCCGTGTTTATACCGTCAGATACATTAGAATTGACTGGTATATTCTCAGGTGATTGGTCTGTAATTCTCTTCCCTGGGATACAAAAAGAGTATTTTTAATCCAGTGGAGTAACACAGGCAAAGGTGAAGCTGTTCATATAATGACTATTTCCCGGTAAGGAAAAAACCGCTTCACATGTGTGTGGAATAGATTCATTGAGATGATTCAAGAATCCCTAAGAAACACTTTGTACTTCTTCCAGCTCTGGCCCTATGGCAAATGATTGTGCTGGAACTGTCCAATTGATATATCTCTTACAAAAGCATCACATTGATGTTCAGTGGGGTTTAAGTTCGGAAAACATGCTAAATGTAGCCTTAGAATCGTATATGTGCCATGTCGCATAGCATTAAGCACCCGCTAAGCTCTATCGAACGACTATCGTCTTCTATTAAAACATGTAGAACTACCAACAGGGCAAATTTACCGCAGCACAAACGATCAGGGAATTTGTTGCCTTTAGCTTCATCGTTTGTGGTGACCTTGAAGTTCGAAGTCCTCCATTGCGGGTTCTCGCTCACGCCGGAGCAGTCACTTTGATACTGAGGTGTCTTTCCTATAAATGTGTGGTTATTTGATGTTCCACATAGTCTCCAGGTGCAATTTTGTCAGCAGTATGGACCTTGACCCTAGGTTACTAAACCTTCGTAAAATTTACGATTGCAGTTGGTACCAATGCGCGGTTCCCGCGAATCTGGTATTGTGAGTATAGAGTGTAAAACACGACATTTTGTATTTACCTTCTATGTGATATGCCACTGGAATCTTATAATTGTAATTAACTGGTGTATAAACTATAAATTATGACTTCCTTTGAATGAAATATGGAGGAGTAAAATTTACGATGGTTCAGTAACAATGTAACTTTATTCCCCCTTTAGTGTTCTGGGGTTAACTGGGTCACGAGACATCAAAAACTAAACCGTGGCTCCACTGTGTGAGCCCCGGTCCGCCAGCTTTTGCAAAGACGCCTACGCACGGTTTGGCTTGCTACTCTGACTTGTCTGTTCGTAAGATTCACTGAAATTAATTTTAATCTGTCACGTAATCCAAAGCGTTGTGAGCAAAACCACCCTCCAAGATTATTGCAGCTCGCTGACTAACTTCATTTCACATTGTTTGAAGTTAAATTTAGATCACCGATGAAAAAAAAATGTAAAGAACAATACAAACACAGTATGGTTACAAAATGGTTTCCATAAGGCAAAATACGTTGATACGGCACGATTACCTGACAGACAGCCCGTGGAAGGGCGTCCGCAGAAATGTATCCAAGAGATGAGTAAGAATATAAAACTGCCATTAATGATACAGCTGCCATTGTGTGAATACCTAACATTCTAAACATTCTAAGTACCACTTTTCAAAACTCATTTTACTCGCTCTTCAGGCGTTACATCCATGCGAGTATATTATACTAAAACGCTTAGTCATAAGACGAAGATAACGACTAGTAACCGTGACGAGTAGATGATGCTGGGGCCGGCCTTCTTTATTCTAAACGTGCTTGGCAGTCAGCGTTGAATTACATCATTTTAGCGCGCGAACGGAATAACTGCCATAGTGTTTGTCGTGTTGTAGAAGTAACACTTGTAGATTAGCGATCGATCTGAAACAAATATTGTTTATTCCAAATTTTACATATTTACGCTAGCTTTCATATTACATAGTAATTTACACTTACTCTGACAACAGTGAGGCAGTAATGTGTTCGTGGCAGGCCGCAGTGGCCGAGCGGTTAAAGGCGCTACAGTCTGGAACCGCACGACCGCTACGGTCGCAGGTTCGAATCCTGCCTCGGGCATGGATGTGTGTGATGTCCTTAGGTTAGTTAGGTTTAAGTAGTTCTAAGTTCTAGGGGACTTATGACCACAGCAGTTGAGTCCCATAGTGCTCAGAGCCATTTGAACCATTTTGTTCGTGGCATTAGAGTGAAAGGGCTCGTGTAGCTATAAATATAGCACTACTCCATTCAACACAGTCACAATGAAGGCAATGGACTTTATGGAGCACCACACTGATGCTGATAAAAAAGTCAACACAACATAGCTACACATCAGATTGCTACACCAATCAAAATCACCTCACCTGGAATAATGCACATCAAAAGGATATTCAGCGACACTGAACAGTGTGAAAGTGTAGACACCTAAGGGAAGGCAAAACTGTTGGCGATTTCATTCATACACACCTTCCAGTAGTGTAAAAATTTCACGATTGTGTGCTTAAAAAAAAGGTAAAGTGTAAGACGTCCTATGTTCTCAAGTCTGTAATTTTCTTTTTCTGTACTATTCAATGCAACTTTCTCTCGCGTTACAGTAAAGTTTAAATTTCCTAGATTGATGTAAATATTTAGTACTATACAAACGTGTGTGCTAATTTCGTAAGTCATACAATATTGCTTTTTGTTATATCCCAAAACATTACTTTTGGTTCTTAACACGTTTGGAATGTCAGGTCAAGTGTTCTGGAGAGGGCAGACGTGTTGTTGATATCTGTAAGGGCTAAAGACGGCGTTATGTGCTTCCTTTTGCTTCTCGGCAGAATTCCAGGTATGCCCTATTATCGTAGTACCAACAGCTGCTTCCATGTCTGAGTCGGTCCCGTTGCGTTTGGATTAACAGCTGCCGTTTATTCAATTATCAAAAACTGCGGCAAGGTGACATGAATGCTTTTCTTGGACATTCCATCCACTGGAACCTTCGAGCAATTTTTTGACTCCTGTTTATGTCTCACATAAAGTCGTAAGTAATGCAAGGTATAAAATCAGTGCATGTCTCACTGTTTCTTTTCAGTTTCGTTTACAGGTACCCAATGAAACACTTATTACATTGGGAAGTGTAGAACGTTAACGTGACGGAATATTGTGATGGGCCGGCTGGTGTGGCCGAGAGGTTCTAGACACTTCAGTCTGCATCCGCGCGACGCTACGGTCGCAGGTTCGAATCTTGCCTCGGGCATGGATGTGTGTCATGTCCTTAGGTTGGTTAGGTTTGAGTAGTTCTAAGTTCTAGGGGACTGATGACCTCAGATGTTAAGTCCCATAGTGCTCAGAGCCATTTGAACCATTTTTTTTTTTAATTTTGATGATTTAACGGATATCTGATTGAACTTCCTAAAGTTGCGGAAATGTTCCGCACAAACATTTACAAAATTGGTTTCATTGGTTGTGATAGAAACAGTAACTTGTGGATCGTTTCAAGAATGTGCCAAGCTATGTTGTACTAAAATATGGCCGCGATCGCCTTCTATGTCCCTAGGCCATGTAATGTGACTTACGATGTCCGACTTCAACAGACGAAAAAGCGCAAGCTGTTTAGAACTCCGTCGTACCGAACAGATTAAAGTAGTTTAAAAAATTTTAATATTCGCTTATGAGGATAAAAGATTTGCAGATGAAAATAAGGGGCTTGTCTACCCACCCAGACGTCTAACTTTCAACGGCTCGTCATGTCCGAGACCCGGAAAATCACTTTATTGACACATTGCATCAGCTTTCCTCCTATCGAAGTCAACGCTCGCACCGGGCACTAAAGGTTCTTGGAGCTCGAACATTTGTGTAACGTTATCGGTTATGTGTCCAGTTGAAGAGTCTGTGTGAACTTCACGACTTTTCCTGCTTCCTGTAGTAACGTTCAATCGTAATTTTTCTAGGTTTCCGAGGCACAACCATCTGCTTTCGGAGTAACAGAATATACTGAGAGATCATCTAATTACTTTGTCTTCCCTGTCGCAACTTCTACACCACAAACTTAATGAGTAAATACGCCATCCTCTATTTTATTTTAGGACATACCTGAATTTTCTTTTTTAAGAGTGATACTTTCTTGTTACTACGTTTTTATCCCCACAACAGAAAAGAAGCTCAAGTTGTCAAAAGGGAGCGAGGTAATACAAAAGTTGAAGACGATGATGTTTGGTTTGTGGGGCGCTCAACTGCTCGGTCATCAGCGCCCGTACAAAGTCCCAATTTTTACACAATCCCATCTAGCCACTGTCACGAATGATGATGATGATGATGATGATGATAATGAAATAATGAGGACAACACAAACACCCAGCCCCCGGGCAGAGAGTAATACAGAAGGGATCATACTGGACTCGCATTTGGTAGGAGCGAATTTCAAACCCCCTTCTGTCTATCCAGTGTCAGGATTTCTCTATGTAACTTAATGAAACAATGACAAGAACGATTTCTTTCCCCATACTCGTCTAATTTGAGTTTGAGCTCCGCCCGTTATGACAATGGTTTCTCTGAGACGTAAGTCTGCAATATTGCCTTACTTTTTCCAGAGCTACAAAGCCCTACGAAATCGATTTTCCACACCTAGATATGCATCCATAATCTGCAAACCGCTGTGAAGTACTTTGCACGGGATACTTCCTCTTCTACCAGTTATTAAACTTTCTCCCATTCACTTACGGAAAGCGAGGAGATTGATCACAGAAACAACTTCTGTGCGCGCTGTGAGTAATCTAATCTCGTCTCCGTGACGCCTATGGGAGTGATACCTAGGATGTTGTAGTATTTTTTTCTTTTTTTTAAGATTCATCACTTAAAGTTTGTACTTGAAACTTAGTAAGTAGGCTTTCACTGTATAGCTAGCGTCTACCACTTGTTTGTCAGTTTCGCATTTTCAGCACCTTCGTGACGCTCTCCCATGCGTCAAACAAACCTGCCAACGTGCATGCTTCCCGTCTTTGCACCGGGTCAGTATCTCCTGTCAGTCCTGTGTGGTACAGGTACCACAAACTCGAGTAGCGTTTTAAGATGGATCGCACGAGTGTTGTGTAAGCAGTCTCCTCCGATTGAAGACTCTAAGACAGAAACAAAAGCGCACCACGAAGGAATTATTTGAAAGGGACGGAAATCGGTAGATGTGATGTATACGTACAGACAAACATGATTACCATTTCAGAAAACTGGATTATTTATTCAACAGAAAGAGCTGCACAGGTTGAGCAAGTCAACAACGCTTTGGTCCATTTTGGTATCCTACAGCTGTTTGGAGCGTCTCCAGATACGTCTTTGTAAGTCATCGGGACTCAGTTCGAAGCGGGACTCATGACTCAAGACAATTCTACTCCCGTCAATGAGATTCCAGGCCGGTGACGCGTCTGTGGACGCATCTGACTGTCACCCGCCATACGGCTCGAGAGCCAGGATGGTCCGTGGAGCCGTTTCATTTCATATCAGGACCTCTTTCGCTGACATCCACGGCACCCTGACAGTACAGTGGTACCTCACCGATATTCTATGCATCGTTTTGTTACCCTTAATGCAAGCCATCTTGGGCTTACGTTTCAGCAAGAAAATGCCCGCCTGCAGACTGCGAGAGTTTCTACTGCATGCCTCCGTGTTTGCCAACCCCTACCTTGGCCAGCAAGGTCGTCGGATATCTCCCCAATTGAGAACGTTTGTGGCATTATGGGCAGGGTCCTCCAACCATCTCGGTATTTTGACGATCCAAAGTGCCACTTGGACAGAATTTGGCACGATATCCCTCGAATGGACATACAACAACTCTATCCGTGAATGCCAAGCCGAATAAAAGCTCGCATAAGGGCCAGAGGTGGACCAACACGTTACTGACTTGCTCAATTTGTGAAGCTCTTTCTCTTGAATAAATCATCCAGTTTTTCTAAAATTGTAATAATGTTTGTCTGTACATGTACATCACTTGTACCGATTTCTGTCCCATTCGGATAATCCCTTCGTGGTGTGTCGTTTATTTTTTTCTTATAGTTTATTTTCCTGGTCTTCTGCCAATGAACCGAAGTCCGCCACCTACTTTACCTATGGCTGAGCTTATGTGATCGTTCCATTTCATATCTCTACAAACAGTGACAGGTGATGTATGACCCAATCAACCGTGACTCGTTAATATTATAGCTGTAGAACGTTACGCTTTTTTTCCATTTTGTGCAGTGCAAACGTAAATGTTTTCGAACATGTAACGCAAGCTGTCAATGTGACATCCCTGGCTTTCCCGGCGGATTTGTCGTAAATAAAGTTCCCGGTTTTGCCACCAGGTATCATTGTGAAGGTCTCACAATATTTCGCCGGAACAGTTGTTCGCCATCATCGGGTCTTGCAGCAGCGACGAGAGCAGTTAACAGCACTTAATTAAATGAAATTTAATGTCATTGTCAGCTTTATCCCACGGAGTGGGCTCAGCCGCCTGTCGGAAAGAATGTTTGTTCTCCGTGTACACTTGCCCCTTTCCTTGCGGATCTGTGAGTTGTGACGTATGCGTATTTTTGGAATGTAGATGCGTGTAACGGATAGATGTATAGTGTAGTGATACGTTTGTGTTGTACAGTACGATGGCGATAAGAAAGGGAGAGTATGGCACCTGGTGCTGGTACGTAGCCTTGTCCTCTCGAATAACACCGAGGGGCCCACCGAGTTTAAAGTCTCCATCCAACGGACGGGTCAGTATCAACAATGTAACGTGCCCACACATCACGAGACACTGCGGAGAGGCTCGGAATTTAATTGAGGACATTTTCGCAAATATAATCAGGAACTTTATTCGTCCACACCTCCGCCATTTGTCCCCCATATACTGGCAGCGAAAATTTCATAAACTGCTAGGATTCGAATCGACGTACCTTCGAGTCTCCTGTCACCGGACAGCGACCTCGGCAATGGAGGCAGGTACCACTACTTATAATGTCGAACAGCTGTTCTGATGAAATCTTGCACAGTGTTATCCGTTGGTCATCTGCGAAAAGTCTGTGGTTATTATTAATATACACTACTGGTCATTAAAATTGCTACACCAAGAAGAAATGCAGATGATAAACGGGTATTCATTGGACAAATACATTATACTAGAACTGACATGTGATTACATTTTCACGCAATTTCGATGCATAGATCCTGAGAAATCATTACCCAGAGCAACCACCTCTGGCCATAATAACGGCCTTGATAAGCCTGGGCATTGAGTCAAACAGAGCTTGGATGGCGTGTACAGCTACAGCTGCCCATGCAGCTTCAACACGATACCACAGTTCATCAAGAGTAGTGACTGGCGTATTGTGACGAGCCAGTTGCTCGGCCACCATTGACCATTGACCACCATTCAATTGGTGAGAGATCTGGAGAATCTGCTGGCCAGGGCAGCAGTCGAACATTTTCTGTAACCAGGAAGGCCCGTACAGAAACTGCAACATGCGGTCGTGCATTATCCTCCTGAAATGTAGGGTTTCGCAGGGATCGAATGGAGGGTAGAGCCACGGGTCGTAACACATCTGAAATATAACGTCCACTGTTCAAAGTGCCGTCAATGCGAACGTGAGGTGACCGAGACGTGTAACCAATGGCATCCCATACCATCACGCCAGGTGATACGCCAGTATGGCAATGACGAATAGACGCCTCCAATGTACGTTCACCGCGATGTTGGCAAACACGGATGCGACCATCATGATGCTGTAAACAGAACCTGGATTCATCCGAAAAAATGACGTTTTGCCATTCGTGCACCCAGGTTCGTCGTTGAGTACACCATCGCAAGCGCTCCTGTCTGTGATGCAGCGTGAAGGGTAACCACAGCCATGGTCTCTTAGCTGATAATCCTTGCTGTTGCAAACGTCGTCGCAGGTTCGAATCCTGCCTCGGAAATGGATGTATGTGATGTCGTGCAGATGGTTGTTGTCTTGCTAACGTCCCCATCTGTTGATTCAGGGATCGAGACGTGGCTGCACGATCCGTTACAGCCATGCGGATAAGATGCCTGTAATCTCGACTGCTAGTGATTCGACGCCGTTAGGATCCAGCACGGCGTTCCGTATTACCCTCCTGAACGCACCGATTCCATATTCTGCCAACAGTCATTGGAACTCGACCAACGCGAGCAGCAATATCGCGATACGATAAACCGCAATCGTGATAGGCTACAATCCGACCTTTAGCAAAGTCGGAAACGTGGTGGTACGCATTTCTCCTCCTTACACGAGGCATCACAACAACGTTTCACCAGGCAACGCTGGTCAACTGCTGATTGTGTTTTAGAAATCGGTTGGAAACTTCCCTCATGTCAGCATGTTGTAGGTGTCGCCACCAGCGCCAACCTTGTGTGAATGCTCTGAAAAGCTAATCATTTGCATATCACAGCATCTTCTTCCTGTCGGTTAAATTTCGTGTCTGTAGCACGTCATCTTCGTGGTGTAGCAATTTTAATGGCCAGTAGTGTAATACAATCTGTATCACGATTAATCAGTGGACATTGGTAGATTGCTAAAAACGCGATGCCGACCGTGGGTGGCTTCTACAGTGGAGAATAACAGTGTTTGCACAGTCTCTCGTGTTCTAGGTATCAGATGTGACCAAGTACCTACATTTTTCTTTGCAGGAACAGTTCAGAAATACTGGCGTGATGCTAATGATGGAATTGCGATTAATATAAAAAAAAATTTCCAGAAGGAAGTCGAGTTTTGGTAACTGTCTCTGTCTGATTCTAAGTAAACGGTAGTCGCATGTCTAGTTTCGAGAACTATTCATTCATAGGTCCTCACACCACACATTAAATGTCAGTGTTGTACAAGCAACACCAGTTTCAATAGTAACATTATTTTCTTGTACATCATTCCTTCACTTAATTTTATCTAAATGAGTGTTTGTCTCAATGTATTGCTCGGTTCTGAATTCGAGACGTATTGTTTCCTGACCGGCACAGAATCATCTGACACGGTGCCCCATTGCAGGCTTTTAAAGAAGGCACGAGCATATGGAACAAGTTCACAGATGTGTGAGTGGCTCGAAGACATCTTAACTAATAGAACCCAGTATATTGTCATCGACGGCGAGTGTTCATCAGAGACAAGGGTATCTTCAAGAGTGCCCCAGGGAAGTGTCATACGACAGCTGTTGTTCAGTATACACATAAATGATATGGCGGACAGTGTGGGCAGCCATCTGCGGTTGTTTGCTAATGATGCTGTGGTGTACGGTGAGGTGTCAAAGTTGAGTGACTGTAGGAGGATACAAGATGGCTGGTCCAAATGGCTGTGAGCACTATGGGACTTAACATCTATGGTCATCAGTCCCCTAGAACTTAGAACTGCTTAAACCTAACTAACCTAAGGACATCTCACAACACCCAGTCATCACGAGGCAGAGAAGATACAAGATGACTTAGACAAAATTTCTAGTTGGTATGATGAATAACAGCTAGCTTTAAATATATATAGAGTAATGTAAGCTAATGCGTATGTGTGGAAAAAACAAACTCGTAATGTTTGGATAAAGCATTAGTAGTGTCCCTGACACAGTCACTACGTTAAAATAAATGGGCGTAACTGTCCAAAGTGATATGAAATGGAACGAGCATATGAGGACTGTGGTAGGGAAGGCGACCGGTCGACTTAGGTTCATCGGGAAAATTTTAGGAAAGTGAGATTCACTTGTAAAGAAAACTGCATATAGGATGCCGGTGCGACCTGTTCTTGAGAATGCTCGAGTGTTTGGGATCCGAACCAGGTCGAATTAAAGGAAGACATCTAAGTATTCAGAGGCGGACTGCTAGATTTGTTACCGGTAAGTTCGAACAAGGTGTAAATGTTACGGAGATTCTTCGGGAACTCCCAAGGGAATCCCTGGAGGGAAGGCGTGGTTCTTTCCGTGGAACACTACTTAGAAAATTTAGAGAACCGGCATTTGCAGCTGGCTGGCGAACGATTCCACTGCCGCCAACATACACTGCGCGTAAGGACCACGAAGATAAGATACGGGAAATTAGGGTTCGTACGGACGTATAGACAGTCGTTTTCCTCTCGCTCTATTTGCGAGTGGAACAGGAAAGGAAATTGCTAGTAGTGATACAGGGTACCCGCGTCTCGCGCCGTACGGTGGCTCGCGGAGTATCTATGTAGATGTAGATCTATGTAGATATTTCATAGAGTTTCCTTGGTATTTCAGTTTACGGTTTACTTTATTTATTTGTCTGTGTTGATAATTATGCAATCACCGCTCAGGCCAACAGTTTTGAGAAGGTGGAACAAATCATGTCTAAAGCTCTGGAAGAATTTACCATCTGCTATAATGAAACACGCGTGTAGCCGAATCTTGCCAAAACTCAGACCTATGTATTCCACCTCAGGAAAAAAACAAGCAGCTAAAACTCTTCACGTCATCGGAGAAGGAATTTCCCTTGAACGCTCTCCGACTCCGAAATATCTGAGAGTGACTGTGGACTGTACGCGTACATTCAGAAACTCTGTCTAAACATGAAGCTGAAAATGTCTACTAGAAACACAAGAAACTGGGAGGTACAATAGGGGGTGCTCACTCATGCATTAGCGCGCTAACACTGTATTACTCCAGTGCTGAATGCGCATTTTCGGTGTGGTACAAGTCCAGCTACACCAGAAACGTAGATGTGGCGCTTAATGAGAGCTGCCTCATTATCACGGTTTGTTTAAGACATACACCCGTCGATACTTCACCGTCTTGCTGGTATAGCCCCTTCTAAAACTAGACGCGAGATAGCTTACAGATGCGAGAAAAGAAGGCTATGGCTACGGAAGTCGACCCTTTTTTACGGCCGTCAGCCAGCCCATTCTCGGCTGAAATCAAGAAACAGCTTCCTGGCAACAAATAAAGATCTTACAGCAACACCACAGCAAGCAATGTTTTGAAAGTGGCAGGGAAAATGTCAGCATTTGGAGAAATGAATGGTTCTGAAGGAAGAGCTCTCTCCTGGTCATTCAGAGATGTGGAAAACATGAAAGACTCTCGGTAGACTAAGCTATAATACAACGAGATCAAACTGCAGATCAGCCTGCAGAAGTTGGGCTTCCCTGCGATGTCAGTTTTTTTCCAAAATTTGGTGCTGTGGAGACTAACAATTCACTACTACAGCGTTCTTTATCTCCAGCCACACGCACCATGAGAGATCTGATGAGGGCGACGCCGATGGCTCTCGACGGCAATTTCGGCTCAACCAATGTAGAAACTGGTATCAACGGTCGATTTCCTTTTGTTGATTATATGCTTTGTACTTCTGACACGACAATAAATAAATTAGTCTGCTCACATACCTCGGACCTTGTTTAAAAAGTAAAGCAGACTGCGAAATGTAACAGGTGCCACTGAAGAGGAAAAGTCGATATCATTGTCTTTCATTGATATGTTGATGATGCTGTGGTGTACGGGGAGGCGCCGTCGTTGAGTGACTGTTGGAGGATGCAAGTTGACTTAGGAAAAATTTCTATTTGGTGTGGTGAATGGCAGCTAGCTCTAAATGTAGAAAAGTAAATGTTAATGAAGATGAGTAGGAAAAACAATCCAATAATGTTAGAATACAGAATTAGTAGTGTGCTGCTTGGCACAGTATCACGGATTAAATACGAGGGCTGGAACTTAAATAGTGGCAACTATTTATTCACAACCGATACAAAAGAGTTACATGTTTGCACCTGTCCTTCATAGTAGTCACCAGCGTTGTGTAGAACCCTTTGTCAGCGATATGGAAAGCGTGGTATACCGTTAGCAGAGCCTGTTCTGTTGATGGTGCGAATGGAGCGGTCTACTGCCTGTCGAATCTCTGGAACAGTTCTGAAGCGAATGCCACGAAGTGGTTCCTTCATCTTCGGAATAAAATAAAAGTCACAAGTACTCAAGACCGGGCAGTATGGTGAATGGTACAGTACCTTCCCAGTCCCATCGACCGAACAGAGCACCCACAGCTTACGCTGTATGCGGTCGCGCATTGTCGTGCAAAATGATGGGTGGGTTGCGCAGAAAGTGTCGCCGCTTCTTTCGCGAAGCTCGTCGCAGGTGATGCTCCAAAAACGAACAGTAATACTGT